>NW_028270142.1:52969452-53275984 GCF_037043375.1 Chiloscyllium plagiosum
TTGTAAGGATTCACTCGATCTATCTTATCTATAGTTGACATATTCTTCCTTCGTTTTCTTTACCAAAACTTCAATTTCTCTAGTCCTCCGGCATTCCCTACACCACCAGCCCTTTCTTTCACCCTAACAGGAATATACCGTCTCTGGACTCTTGTTATCTCATTTCTGAAGGCTTCCCATTTTCCAGCCATCCCTTTACCTGTGAACATCTGCCCCCAATCTACTTTTGAAAGTTCTTGGCTCATACCATCAAAATTAGCCTTCCTCCAATTTAGAACTTCAATTTTTAGATCTGGTCTATCCTTTTCCATCACAATTTTAAAATTAATAGAATTATGGTCGCTGGTTCCAAAGTGCTCCCCCACTGACACCTCAGTCACCTGCCCTGCCTTATTTCCAAATAGTAGGTCAAGTTTTGCACCTTCTCGAGTAGGTCACATCCACATACTGAATCAGAAACTTTTGTTATACACACTTAACAAATTCCTTTCCATCCAAACCCTTAACACTATGTCAGTCCAAATCAATGTTTGGAAATCTCCTGCCATAAACACCCTATTATTCTTACAGATAACTGAGATCTTCTTACAAAAGAGATGGTGGGGGTGGAGGGGGCAGGGGCAAATGTTCAAAGGTAAAGGAATGGCTGGAAAATGGGAAGCCTTCAGAAATGAGATTATGAGAGTCCAGAGACCATATGTTCCTGTTAGGGTGACAGGCAAGGGTGGTGGGTGTAGGGAAATCTCAATTTCTTGCTGATTATTGGGGGGGGGGAGGTCTATAATACAATCCCATTAAAGTGATCATCTTTTCTTATTTTTCAGTTCCACCCAAATAACGTGCCTGGATGTATTCCCAGGAATATCCTCCCTAAGTACAGCCATAATGCTATACCATAAACAAAAACACCACTCCTCCTTCCCTCTTGTCCCCTTTCAATCCTACCTATAGCATTTGTATCCTGGAACATCAAGCTGCCAGTCCTGTCCATCCCTGAGCCATGTTTTTATAATTGCTATGATATCCCAGTCCCATGTTCCTAACCATGCCCTGAGTTCATCTGCCGTCCCTGTTTGGCCTCTTGCATTGAAGTAAATGTAGTTTAATTTATCAGTCCGACCTTGCTCTGTGCTTTGTTCCTTCCTACCCTGACTGTTTGACCTTCTCCTTTTTGCTATTGTACCAGTCTCAGACTGATCTCTTTCCTTACTATCTCCCTAGGTCCCATCCTTACTAGCTTAAATCCTCCCGAGCAGCTCTAGCAAATCTCCCTGCCAGTATATTAGTCCCCTTCTAACTCAGGTGCAATCCGTCCTTCTAGTACAGGTCACTTCTATTCCAGAAGAGATTCCAATGATTCAAAAATGTGAACCTTTCTCCCCTGCACCAGCTCCTCTGTTATCCATTCATCTGCTTTATCTTCCTATTCCTACCCTGTTGGGAGTTCAGTTGTTCGCTGTGTACCGTAAAGACTTACAGATGGGGTGGAAAACCATGTATCTAAATTTGATGATGATACAAAGATTGGGGTGATTTTTGTTTTGTTTATTTTTATTCATTTATGGGACGTGAGTGTCTCTTGCTGAGCCAGTATTTATTCTCCATTCCAGTTTCTTTTGAGACAGTCGTAGTGAGCTGCATTTTTGAACTGCTACATACCAAGTGTTGCAGACAGACCCACAATGCAATGGGCAATGTCAAGGAGCAGGGTTAGGTTGTCTCTTATTGGAGATAATCACTGCCTGGCATTTGTGTGGTGCAGATGTTACTTGCCAATTGTCAGACCAAGCCTGGATTTTGTTAAGGATTTGTTGCACTTGAACATGGACTGCTTCAGTATCTGAGGAGTTGCAAATGGTACTGGACATTGTGCAATCATCAGCAAACATTTCCATTTCTGACCTTATTATAAAGGGAAGGTCATTGAAGTAGGTGATGATCGCTGTGCCTAAGGCACTGTGCTGAGGAAATTCCTGCAGAGCTGTCGAAGATTACAAAGGGACCTAGATCAAATGGGTCAATGGGCTGAAAAATTATAGATGGAGTTCAATTTAGATTTTGGTACACCAAACAAGGATAGGGCTAATACAACTAATGATAGGACCTTGGATAGAATAGAGGGACCCATGGGTGCAGGTACATAATTCTTTGAAGTTTGTTTCACATATAGACAGCGTGGTTGAAAAAGCATTTGGAACGTTTGCCTTTATTGCTCAGTTCTTTGAGTATAGGAGTTGGGACGTGATGTTGAGGTTGTACAGGAAATTGGTGAGCCACTTCTGGAGTACTGTGTCCAGTTCTGGTCACCCAGTTATCGGAAGGATATATTATTATGCTGGGGAGGGTTCAGAAGAGATTTATCAGGATGTTGTCAGGTATGGAAGGTTTGAGTTATAAAGAAAGGCTGGATAGGCTGGGACTTTTTTCACTGGAGCGTAGGAGGTTTAGAGGCAATCTGATAGAAGTTTATAAAATAATGAGGGGTATAGATAGGGTTAATGGTAGTTGTCTTTTTTCTATGATTGGGTATTTCAAGACGGAGGCATACTTTTAAGGTGAGAGCAGAGATATTGAAAAAAGAGATGAGGGCAAATAATTATACAGAGGGTGGTTCACATGTGAAATCAACTTCCTGAGGAAGTATTGGATGTGGATATAATTGCAATGTTTAAAAGACATTTGGAAAAGTACATGAATAGGAAAGGTTTGGAGGGATATGGACCAGGAGCAGGCAGGTAGGAGGACTTTAGTTTGGGATTATGTTCAGCGTGGACTGGTTGGACTAAAGGGTCTGTTTCTGTGCTGTATGATTCTATGACTCTATGTTCTGGAGCTGAGATAACTGACCTCTAACTACCACAGCCATCTTTCTATGTCTCAGATATAACTGACTATTAAGTAGATGGAAGCTTAAAAAATTGAGAAATATTAATAGATTAATTGAATGGGCAAAACTGTGGCAAATGGATTTCAGTGGAGCAAATGTAATGTCATCTACTTTGCACATGAACCTGATAAAATATGTTGCATTCTAAATTGTGGAAATCCAGAAAAGAAGAAGTCCAAAGAGATCTGAAGGTCCAGATGCATAGACTATTATAATATTGTTAACTAGTATGGAAAAGGATCAAAAATGTAAATGTAATATTGCCCTTTGAAGCTAGAGGATGAGAATAAGTGAGATAGACGTCAGGCTTCAGCTATATAAAGCTCTGCTTAACCCACACATGGAAGGATGGACTGGCCTTGGAGGGAATGTCGCTAAGGTTTATTAGAATGATACTTGCATTCCAGGGGTAAAGCTGTGAAAAGAGATTAAACAAAGATGAGCCATGTTCTTTTAAGTTTAAGATTATGGAGTTTTCGGGGACTCGGCAATATGCCGGCAATTCTGTAGAACTGCTGTGGACAGCTCTGCCTAACAGCCAAAGCATACTGGTGTGTTTTGCCATCCCTGGCCAACTTATGCGGTGGAATGATTAGTTTAAAATCTTACAAAACACATATTTGTTAATATTTGGGAGTGAGAAGGATGCCAAAGGGAAAAGGATTGAGCAAACAGCAGCAGGGAGGACCCTCCCCTGCAGCACTTACCACACCAGAGACAGCAGCAGCAGCAGCCTCTCCTGAACCTCCCGGGGACCTGACAGACTCTCAGGAATTGGCTGTGGTGATGGAGAGACTTACCTTGAAAGTTGGGGCTGCGATTGAGGAGATTCGTGGGGAGATTTGTGCCCAGGTCCAACCTATCGCATCCATGCTGCAGAAGCATGAGCAAGAGATCCAGGGCCTCGGGGAGAAGCTGGAGGAGGTGGAAAGTCGAACTAAGGCCTCGGAAACTGCGATGGAGTCCTCATCCAGTCGGATCCAGGTGCTGGAGCGAGAGATGCAGGCCTTGCGAGACCATATCAACGACCTTGCAAATCGAGGTCGGAGGATAAATCTCTGAATTGTCGGTCCCCCTGAAGGTGAAAAAGATGAGCAGCCAGTCAGCTTCTATGAAAGCTGGCTGCCGAAGTTTTTGGGCCTTCACATTGAGTCCAGCAGGCTGCAGATTGAAAGGGCTGATCAGGTTACAGTGCTATAGACAATAGACAATAGACAATAGGTGCAGGAGTAGGCCATTCTGCCCTTCGAGCCTGGACCACCATTCATCATGATCATGGCTAGTCATCCTCAATCAGTATCCTGTTCCTGCCTTATCTCCATAACTCTTGATTCCACTATCCTTGAGAGCTCTATCCAACTCTTTCTTAAACGAATCCAGGGATTGGGCCTCCACTGCCTTCTGCGGCAGAGCATTTCACACACCCACCAATCTCTGGGTGAAGAAGTTTCTCCTCATCTCTGTCCTAAATGGCCTACCCCTTATTTTTAAGCTGTGTCCTCTGGTTCGGGACTCACCCATCAGCAGAAACATTTTCCTGCCTCCAGAGTGTCCAATCCTTTAATAATCTTATACGTCTCAATCAGATCCCTTCTCAGACTTCTAAACTCAAGGGTATACAAGCCCAGTCGCTCCAATCTTTCAACATAAGATAGTCCTGCCATTCCAGGAATTGACCTTGTGAACCTACGCTGCACTCCCTTAATTTTCAGAATGTCTTTCCTCAAATTTGGAGGTCAGGACTGCACACAATATTCCAGGTGTGGTCTCACCAGGGCCCTGTACAGCTGCAGAAGAACCTCTTTGCTTCTATGCTCAATTCCTCTTGTTATGAAGGCCAGAATGCTATTAGCCTTCTTCACTACCTGCTGTACCTGCATGCTTCCCTTCATTGACTGGTGTACAAGAACACCCAGATCTCTCTGTACTGCCCCTTTACCTAAATTGATTCCATTTAGGTAGTAATCTGCCTTCCTGTTCTTACCACCAAAGTGGATAACCATACATTTATCCACATTAAACTGCATCTGCCATGCATCTGACCACTCCAGGTCACCCTGTAATCTCCTAACATCCTCCTCATATTTCACCCTGCCACCCAGCTTTATATCATCAGCAAATTTGCTAATGTTACTATTACTACCATCTTCTATATCATTAATATATATTGTAAAAAGCTGCGGTCCCAGCACTGATCTCTGCGGTACCCCACTGGTCACCGTCTGCCATTCCGAAGGGAGCCGTTTATTACTACTCTTTGTTTCCTGTCAGCCAACCAATCTTCAATCCAAGTCAGTACTTTGCCCCCAATACCATGCGCCCTAATTTTGCTCACTAACCCCCGATGTGGGACTTTATCAAAGGCTTTCTGAAAGTCCAGGTACACTGCATCCATTGGATCTCCCTTGTCCATCTTCAGAGTTACATCCTCAAAAAATTCCAGAAGATTAGTCAAGCATGATTTCCCCTTCATAAATCCATGCTGACTCTGACCTATCCTCTTACTGCTATCCAGATGTGTCATAATTTTATCTTTTATAATTGACTCCAGCATCTTTCCCACCACTGAGGTCAGACTAACTGGTCTTTAATTTCCTGCTTTCTCTCTTGCTCCTTTCTTAAAAAGTGGTACAACATTAGCCACCCTCCAATCCGCAGGAACTGATCCTGAATCTATCGAACTCTGGAAAATAATCACCAACGCATCCACAATTTCTAGAGCCACCTCCTTCAGTACCCTGGGATATAGACCATCAGGCCCTGGGGATTTATCAGGTCAGGCCCAGTGCAGTGCAGTGCCCCCACTCGGTCCTAGTGCACTTCCACTCATATAAAGACAAGCAAAAAGTCATAGAAGCTTCCAGATCCCTGGCAAAAGATCCGTAGACACTGCTGTACAAGGAGTCAAATATCATGTTTTTCCAGGATTTCTCTTCAGTTGTAATTCGAAAGAGGAAGTCCTTCGATGAAGTTAAAAAGAGGCTGAGGAGCCTAGGCATCCATGAGATACCCCGCAGTGCTCCATTTCAACCACGAGGACTCAGTTTATACATTTGACTCAGCAGATAAAGCTAAAAACTTTGTAGACACTTTAAAGTAGACGGATTGGCCTGAAGAATACAGTTAATGTTTGTTCCCTTTTCTATCTTTCCCCATGTTTTCCTTTCCTTTTTTTATTCCTTTCTTTCTCCCTAATAATTTCCTTTTTGGAAAGGTGGGGGGGAAAAGACCTTGGAATAAATTGTTCCTTTTTTTTAATAACTGGATTTTCTGATGGGAAATTTTGTGGATGTTCTTTATTGTTTCTCCCCTTTTTGTTTGTTCTGTTTCTCTTTTAGTCACAAGTAGGAGTGACATAAAGCCAGGGATAGGTGGCGTGCTCATCCTGACTTTGTCTTTTTTCTGTTGATTTAAGGATCATCTCCTTGTTTTTTTTTCTGGCCTAAGGCTGGGGCATAGCCCAGGTTTGAAGGAGCTATGAAGAAGGTGATAGGTAGGGTGAGTGCCCCTATGGACAGGGGGGAAGAGTCTTCCATTCAAGGTTTTATAGCTGGTTTTCTTTGTAGTTTTTTGGTAGTAATTGTTGTTTATAGTTATGATAGAGTTGTTTTTGTATATATAGTTCTTCGACTCTATGAGTTTTATTTACTTATGCTCGGCGCTTTTTAAGCATGGTTCTCCCTCTGAGGGGTTCAAGGGTCTCTGAAAGGGGATATGGCTAAGTGTCTTATTAAATGGTGCACCTGGAACATTAAGAGAAGTCATTCACCTGTTGAAAGGAAAAAAGTACTTTCTAGCCTTAAGAGGGAAAGGGTTGATATCGCTTTGTTGCAGGAAACCCATCTTGATGATGGGGAACACCTGAAATTACAACAGGGGGGTTATGACCGGGTATTCTTTCCATCCTTTACTACTAAAAGTAGGGCAGTGGCGGTACTTATCCAGAAAAATCTTCTGTTCACCTCATAAGAGCAGGGATGAGCAGGGATGGTTTGTGATACTTAAAGCCCTGATACATGGGAAGGAATATGGCATTTTAAATATCTACTGTCCTCCGGCACAACCCCTCAAATTTTTGATGAGTGCTTTCTCTAAGTTGAGTGCTTTTGGAACACGGCACATTTTTATAGGGGGGCGGATTTTAATTGTCTTTTGGATCCGACGGTGAACAGGATACCTTGTGGGCCCCCAAATATTTCTTCATAGGCCAAGCAGGTGGTTGACTTATGCGAGGAGTTGGGGCTGGTGGGTATTTGGAGATGTCTTCACCCTACGGCAGGGACTTCACCTTTTTTCAAACCCAGACAAATGTTGCACAAGGATTGATCTCTTTCTGGCTCCTCGGCGCTTCTGGATTCGATTATGGGTTGTAAAATTGGGAATATAGCTATCTCTAATCACATGGCAGTATATTTGGAGGTTAAGGCCAAGAGTGAAGGGCTAGGTTTGCGGCACTGGCATTTGGACCCTTTCCTCCTTAAGAATTCCAAATTTGTGGAATACTTTTTGAAGGAGTTTCAGGAATTTTTGACTATCAACTCAGGCATGGCTAGTAGTCCGTCTATGCTGTAGGAGACTGCTAAGGCCTTTATTAGGAGATTAGCTATTTCCTATTCGGCTAGCTGGAAATTACAGAAAGAGGAACAGCAGCGTCTACTTGAGACGTGGTTGAAAGCCGCCAAGGCAGAACATTTTGCGCGGCCTTCGGTGACTAAGCTACAACAGATCACAGCCCTCCGGGCAGCCTTGAATTCAATACTGACACAAAATCCAAAGGAAGAACATGCTTTTGCTCGACAAAGGCTGTTCGAGTATGGGGATAGGCTAGGGAAGTATTTAGCATATCTGACTCGGAAAAAGCGTGCTCCCCAATCCATTACTGCAATCAGAGACAGTGCCAGGGTCCTTACATACGATGCTAAAAAGATTAATGAGGCTTTTCGGAGCTTTTACTCTGAATTGTATCGATCTGAAGGTTGCGAGGACATGAGGGCTAAAATGGAGACCTTTTTTTAAGAACTTGGACCTCCCGGGGTAACCTTGGAACAGGCCCCTCTCTTTAATGCCTCCTTGACATTTCAGGAAATACAGGAGGCAGCTAGACAACTTCAGAGTGGGAAAGCGCCTGGCCCTGATGGTCTTCCGGGTGAGGTTTATAAGGAGTTTATAGGGATTCTGTCCGGGCCAATGTTGGAGATGTACAATCACTCCTATATGCATGAATGCCTACCACCATCTTTGAGAGAAGCTAATATTTCCTTAATTCTTAAGAAGGGGAAGGTTCCTGAGGATTGTGCCGCATACAGGCCCTTCTCTCTATTAAATTCAGACTTCAAGATTCTGTCCAAGAGCCTGGCGATGAAATTGAAAGGCTGTTGCCCCATATTATTAAAGAGGACCAGACAGGCTTTATAAGGGGCTGTAGCTCCTCCAACAATATTAGAAGGTTGCTGAATATGGTCCAAGTTTGTCAGCAACGATCGATTCAGGGGTTGGTGATTTCCTTAAATGCAGAGAAAGCATTTGACCGGGTGGAATGGCCGTATATTTTTAATGTCTTAGAACAGTTTGGGTTGGGTGGTGTCTTTGCTAGGTGGGAGGAGGCTTTATATCACCACCCTCTGACCACGGTCATCACCAATGGGGTGAAGTCTTGGAATTTTAGGATCGACAGAGGTAGTCAGCAAGGCTGCCCCCTCTCACCGTTGTTGTTTACGTTGGTGATAGAGCCGCTGGCAGAGGCCATTCGTCAGAACGTCCACATAACCGCACCGGAAGTGGGATCAAGGGCACACAAGATTACACTGTATACGGATGATGTCCTTCTGTTTTCATCGAACCGATGACGTCTGTACCCCATTTGATACAATGAAGCAATTCATTTGGGGCCATTTCAGGATATAAGATTCACTTTGCAAAATCGGAAGCTATGTCTTTGGGGAATCTTAAGGATGTGCCAGAAATTGAAGATGGCCCCAAGTTCCCTTTTAAGTGGTCACTGACAGGGTTCTGATACCTAGGCATTTTTATTACCCCTAAGTTTGACCTGTTATTTAGTACTAACTTTGCTCACTTGCTCAACAATATTAGACAAGATCTCCAGAGATGGGAGGCTCTTCCAATTTTTGGCTGGGCCGAATATCTCTCATTAAGATGAATGTTCTTCCTCATTTGCTTTATCCCATGCGTATGCTCCCTATAATGTTTCCCAGGTCAACGCTGCGGAAGCTTATGGGATGGTTTGGTTCCTTTGTCTGGCATCGTGGGCGGCCCCTCATCAAACTTACTAAATTGCAGTTGCCTCAAGGAGGGGGAGGAGTTGCTTTCCCAGACATCAGAAAGTATCAATTGAGTTCCCTGTTGTCATTTGCCTGTGATTGGGTAGGTAACGATCCAAACTCAATATGGCTGGATATTGAGGCCTCCCAGCCAAAGTGCCCTCTTATTAAACTATTGTTCATGGATAAGATGCAGACGGTTATGGATCACTGCTGGAACCCAATTGTCATTAGTACAGTCAAGGCATGGAGGGCGATGCGTCAGAGTGAGGGTTGCTTATCCAAGACTTCGCCACTTACACCTATAGTTAGCATGTCAGGGTTCTGACCAGAGATGAGAGACTCAGGGTTCAAACTATGGGCAGCGAGAGGAGTTTCTAGTTTGGGAGACTTGTTTGAGGGGGAGGTTATGATGCCTTTTGAGCAACTGAGTGGCAAATACAGGTTGCCCAGCAGAGATCTTTTCTGTTTTTTTCAGGTTAGGGATTTCATCCAGAAGAAGACTACGCTTCTCTCTAAGCCCTATAAGCCCGATACAGCGAGGTTGTTGCTATGTTCCACAAGCACCCTTTTGGTTAGTGCCCTCCATCACCTGCTGGGTGGCAGGGCCTGGCAGGATATTAACTGATTATGTGAGGTCTGGGAGCAAGAGCTAGGAGTGGAGATTTCTTTTGAAACATGGGAGAATATATGGGAGAATACTCGAAAGATCTCAATCTGTAATAGGACATGCGCTACGCAGTTAAAAGTTCTGCTCAGGGCTCATCTGGCACCAGACCATCTGGCGAAGTTTAAAAAAGGGACATCTTCGGTGTGCCCCAAATGTAAAATAAGTGTAGGTACTCTTACCCATTGCTTCTGGACATGCCACAGGCTCCATGTGTATTGGAGCATTGTGGTGGGAGAGATAGGGAAGGTATTGAGGACTGAAGTCAAAGTAGACCCGATATCTCTCTTAGATCTACCGAATTTACCATCTTTAGATAGACAAAGGAAACTATTTAATATTCTTGCATACTGTACACGGAAGAGTATTCTGGTGAACTGGATGTCTGAGAACCCGTCAGACTTGCTGGGATGGCAGAAATTAATTATGGAGCACATTCCCTTGGACTTTTTCACATTCCCTTGGACTTTTTCACAAACATGGTGCACCACACAACAGACCATTTTATATGACATGGTAGCCCGACTTGAGTTATTTGGATATAGATTTGTCAGTTATCTTAACTAGGGCATTTGTTTAACCAGGATGGTTAGATTTGTCAAGCCCTGGGCCCTGGAGGGGGTCTCCTGTGTTAATATGGGTATATATATAATGCTCCCGTTCCTTTGTTGGGAGCTTTGCGCCGAGCATAGCTATTCTGTATTTTGTGTTCTTTTTGTGTTTCTTTCTTTTTTTGGTGTTGCTTTGCACAGTGTTAGGGTTTGTTTTGTAGGGTAGGTTAATAATTAGTAGACAGTAGTTGTATTGTGGAGAAGGGCTTATGCCCGAAACGTCGATTCTCCTGTTCCTTGGATGCTGCCTGACCTGCTGCGCTTTTCCAGCAACACATTTTTCAGTAGATTAGATTAGATTACATTACAGCGTGGAAACAGGCCCTTCGGCCCAACAAGTCCACACCGACCCGCCGAAGCGCAACCCACCTATACCCCTATATTTACCCCTTACCTAACACTACGGGCAATTTAGCATGGCCAATTCACCTGACCTGCACATCTTTGGACTGTGGGAGGAAACCGGAGCACCCGGAGGAAACCCACGCAGACACAGGGAGAATGTGCAAACTCCACACAGTCAGTCGCCTGAGGTGGGAATTGAACCCAGGTCTCAGGCGCTGTGAGGCAGCAGTGCTAACCACTGTGCCACCGTGCCGCCAATGTTGTGTGGTGCACTAATCTAATCTAATCTACTCAGAATCGACTTTTTGGGTATAAGCCCTTCATCAGGAATGAGGCTTGTGGGCCAGTGGGCTAAGAGATAAATAGGAGGGGAGTGGAGCTGGGGGGAAGGTAGCTGGGAATGTGATAGGTCAATGAAGGTTGAGGGGAGAGGTGACAGGTCAGAGAGGAGGGTAGAATGAATGGACGGGGCAAGAGGGCAGTGCTGAGTTGGAGACTTGGGAGTGCAATAAGGTGGGGAGAGGGGAAATGAGGAAACTGGTGAAATCCACGTTGATCCCATGTGGTTGCAGGGTCTCAAGACGGAAGATGAGGTGGTCTTCCTCCAGGCGTTGGGTGGTAAGGGTTTGGCAATGGATGAGCCCCAGGACCTGCATGTCCTTGATGGAATGGAAGGAGGAGTTAAAGTGTTCTCCCACAGGGATCTTCCACAGCTATACCAGCACCATTCCCCACCTTTTCCTCCGCTACATCAATGACTGTATTGGTGCTACCTCGTGCTCCCACGAGGAGGTTGAACAGTTCATCAAATTCACCAACACCTTCCACCCTGACCTCAAATTCACCTGAACCATCTCGAACACCTCCCTCCCCTTCGTGGACCTCTCCATCTCTCTCCGGTGACCGACTAGCCACGGACACCTACTATAAACCCATCAACTTCCACAGCTACCTGGACTACACCTTCTCCCACCCTGCATCCTGTAAAAATGCCATCTCTTATTCCCAATTCCTCCACCTCCATTGCATCTGGTCCCAGGATGACCAATTCCATCTTAGAAAATCCCAGATGGCCTTCTTCTTCAACGACCGCAATTTCCCCTCCCATGTGGTCAACGATGCCCTCCAGCGCATCTCTTCCACTTTCCGCACCACCGCCCTTGATCCCCACTCCTCCAATCGCAAACAAGAACAGAACCCCCGGTCCTCACCTTCCACCCCACCAACCTCCGATTGCATCGCATCATCCTCTGCCACTTCCGCCACCTACAAACAGACCCCACCACTAGGGATATATTTCCCTCCCCACCCCTAAAAGCATTTCGGAGAGACTATTCCCTCCGTGACTCCCTTGTCAGATCCACCCTCCCTGACCCCGCCCACCAGCCAACACCCCACTCCTGGCACCTTCCCCTGCCAACACAAGAAATGCAAAGCCTGGGCCCACACCTCCACCCTCACCTCTGCCAAGGCTCCAAAGGATTCTTCCACATCTGGCAGAAATTTACCCGTACTTCCACACACATCATCTACTGTATCTGTTGCACCCGGTGAGGTCTCCTATATACCGGGGAGACTGGACGCCAACTTGTGGATCGCTTCAGAAAACACCTCTGGGACATCCGCAGCAACCAACCCCACTGTCCCGTGGTCAAATACTTTAACTCCCCCTTCCACTCCAATAAGGAGGTGCAGGTCCTGGGCTTCCTCCATTGAGCCATCGAGTCTGCACTGATTCTCTGAAGAGCATCCCTCCCCGACCAAGTCTCCCACTCCATAACGCTTTAGCACAGCTAATCCATCTAGTCTGCACATCTTTGGACTGTGAGAGGAAACCAGATCACCCGGAAGAAATCCACACAAACACAGGGAGAATGTGCCAACCCCCATGTTCAAACCCAGGTCCCTGGTGCTGTGAAGCAGCAGTGCGAAATACTAAGCCACCAAATTCAACAAGTTGGTCTGACACTATTCATGAAAACACTACACCATTAATGTATTTTCACATTTATTTAGCAACAGCTGGTGAATTATTAGCTGCAAATATATAACAACCCATAACTGTAAACATTTTAAAATTTACACTGTCAATTTTACCAATTAGAAAATCAGGATTTTAAGTTACTGCACGTTCAAATTATATTGAAGCATTTAGCCTAACCAATATAAGACCATAAGACCATAAGACATAGGAGTGGAAGTAAGGCCATTCGGCCCATCGAGTCCACTCCGCCATTCAATCATGGCTGATGCGCATTTCAGCTCCACTTACCAGCGTTCTCCCCGTAGCCCTTAATTCCTCTAGACAACAAGAATCTATCAATCTCGGCCTTGAAGACATTTAGCGTCCCGGCTTCCACTGCACTCCGTGGCAATGAATTCCACAGGCCCACCACTCTCTGACTGAAGAAATGTCTCCGCATTTCTGTTCTGAAATGACCCCCTCTAATTCTAAGGCTGTGTCCACGGGTCCTAGTCTCCTCGTCTAACGGAAATAATTTCCTAGCATCCACCTTTTCCAAGCCATGTATTATTTTGTATGTCTCTATTAAGTCTCCCCTTAATCTTCTAAACTCCAACGAATACAATCCCAGTATCCTCAGCCGTTCCTCATATGTTAGACCTGTCATTCCAGGGATCATCCGTGTGAATCTCCGCTGGACACGTTCCAGTGCCAGTATGTCCTTCCTGAGGTGTGGGGACCAAAACTGGACACAGTACTCCAAATGGGGCCTAACCAGAGCTTTATAAAGTCTTAGTAGTACATCTCTGCTTTTATATTCCAACCCTCTTGAGATAAGAGACAACATTGCATTCGCTTTCTTAATCACGGACTCAACCTGCATGTTTACCCTTAGAGAATCCTCGACTAGCACTCCCAGATCCCTTTGTGCTTTGGCTTTATTAATTTTCTCACCATTTAGAAAGTAGTCTATGCTTTTATTCTTTTTGCCAAAGTGCAAGACCTCGCACTTTCTCACGTTAAATTCCATCAGCCATTTCCTGGACCACTCTCCCAACCTGTCTAGATCCTTCTGTAGCCTCCCCACTTCCTCAGTACTACCTGCCTATCCACCTAACTTTGTATCATTGGCAAACTTCGCTAGAATGCCCCTGGTTCCCTCATCCAAATCATTAATATATAATGCGAACAGCTGTGGCCCCAGCACCGAACCCTGCGGGACACCGGCTGCCATTCTGAAAAAGAACCTTTTATCCCAACTCTCTGCCTTCTGTTAGACAGCCAATCCTCAATCCATCCCAGCAGCTCACCTCGAACACCATGGGCCCTCACCTTGCTCAGCAGCCTCCCGTGTGGCACCTTATCAAAGGCCTTTTGAAAGTCTAGATAGACCACATCCACTGGGTTTCCCTGGTCTAACCTACTTGTTACCTCTTCAAAAAAATCCAACAGGTTTGTCAGGCATGACCTCCCTTTACTAAATCCATGTTGACTTGTTCTAATCAGACTCTGCTCTTCCAAGAATTTAGAAACCTCATCCTTAATGATGGATTCTAGAATTTTACCAACAACCGAGCAGCTAATAATTCAATTAAGCTGATTGGCCTATAATTTTCCATCTTTTGCCTTGATCCTTTCTTGAACAAGGGAGTTACAACAGCCATCTTCCAATCATCCGGGACCTTTCCTGACTCCAGTGACTCTTGAAAGATCTCAACCAATGCCTCTGTTATTTCCTCAGCCACCTCTCTCAGAACTCTAGGGTGTATCCCATCGGGGCCAGGAGATTTATCAATTTTAAGACTTTTTAACTTTTCTAGCACTATCTCTTTCGTAATGGCAACCATACTCAACTCAGCTCCGTGACACTCTTTAATTTTTGGGATATTACTCATGTCTTCCACTGTGAAAACTGACGCAAAGTACTTGTTAAGTTCTCCTGCTATTTCCTTATCTCCCATCACTAGGCTTCCTGCATCAGTTTGAAGTGGCCCAATGTCTACTTTTGCCTGTCGTTTGTTTCTTATGTACTGAAAGAAACTTTTACTATTATTTCTAATATTACTGGCTAGCCTACCTTCATATTTGATCCTCTCATTTCTTATTACACTCTTTGTTATCCTCTGTTTGCTTTTGTATCCTTCCCAATCTTCTGATTTCCCACTTTTCTTAGCCACTTTATAGGATCTCTCTTTTTCTTTAATACATTTCCTGACTTCCTTTGTCAGCCAAGGTTGTCTAATCCCTCCCCGGTTAATCTTTCTTTTCTTGGGAATGAACCTCTGTACAGTGTCCTCAATTATACCTACAAACTCCTGCCATTTTTGCTCTACTGTCTTCCCGGTTAGCCTCTGCTTCCAGTCTATTTTAGTCAGTTCCTCTCTCATGCCCTCATAATTACCTTTATTCAACTGTAACACCATTACATCCGATTTTGCCTTCTCCCTTTCAAACTCCAGACTGAACTCTACCATATTATGGTCGCTACTTCCTAAGGGTTCCCTTACTTTAAGATCTTTTATAGAGTCTGGTTCATTGCAAAGCACTAGGTCCAGAATAGCCTGCTCTCTTGTGGGCTCCATGACAAGCTGTTCCAAAAAGCCATCCTGTAAGCATTCCATGAATTCCCTTTCTTTAGATCCACTAGCAACAATATACTAAAGAGAAAGTGACCATGCTTTAACTACAAATTGTTCAACGTTCATTCAAAGTTCCTCAGGCTCTAAGACTTCTCTAAAGTTGGCCTCATTAACATTTCAGTTAGAATCTCAATGCGCATCACTAAGACGATAATTATAGGAGCCAAACCCAAGATTGCTGTCGCTGTAATGAGGGGAAAAAGACTTCTTAAAGTCACAATTCACAAGTTCCATAGAAAGGACTGTGAGATAATTCTGAACCTGAAAGCCCTCTCCTTGTTTAGTTATAGATTTAAGTAATTAAAAAATAATCAAAACGAAATACTGAGAGTAAATTAAGTGAGTATACTGTAATTTGTTTTGAAACAAATTCATTTTTCTTGAAAAAATAATCTCAGCATTTTACTCATCTTTTGGAATTAAAGGTAGACCAAGCTACACTTGGTTCCTCCAAGGGAAACTAATCCAATCTTAAAACCAATGGAAAATGAGATTTTTTTCAGCAAACAAAGAAACCATGGAAATTAAACATACAGGAGCAAAATATTCCTGAGGAATTAAGCTTAATATTTGATCAATCCCCAAAAGCTTAACAGACCTATAGAAATTTAGGAAGTAAAGTTCCACGGAACAGACTTGTAACTTAAGGCAGAACTCATAGAATAAAAGTGACAGCAGGGATGCAAAAATGGCTAAGTGACGGGAAATAGAGATTGGTAGTGAACACTTGCTGTTTTTAGACTGAAGTAAGACTTGTCGTGGAATTGCTCAGTGCTCTGTTGCTTTTCCTAATTGATGCACAGGGCCCAATTTCAAATCTTTCAGGTTGTATAATATTTCCTTAGTATTGTAAATCATGAGGAAGAAAGTTAAATTTCAAAAGGATGTAGACGTGATGATTTTTGCAGACAAGTGGCAGATGAGATTTAATGCAGGGAAGTGCAAACTGGTCCATTTTGTTAGATAGAAGATGGTGAGACCAAATAAAAGCACCATCCTAATGGGGATGTAGAACCAGTGGGACATATATGTGCACAAATCATTGAATATGGCAGTGCAGGTTGAGAAAGTGGGTAATAAAACATACATGATCCTGGGGCTTTATAAAAAGGGCATTGAGCAGAAAAGTTGTAACAAATCTTTGTAAACACTGGTTTGGCCTCCATTAGAGTATTGCATCTGGGTTCTGGTCAATATACTGTATGAATCATGAAGGGATGCAGAAACATATCAGAAGAATTGTTCTGGAGATGAAAATCCTCAATTAAATTAATAGATTGGAGAAGATGGGAGTGTTCTCTTTGCTTGAGAGGAGATTTAATAGACCTCAGCTTCCAAATTTCCATTTCCAACAGCCCAGAAATTACTGTCTAACTTACTTCCACAATAACAATCAGCATTATTTGCCTCACCATTATTCCCAACACAAAATCTTTGAAAATATTGATAAATATCAATTAATATATTGATATATTGTAACTTTATTCAAAATAGAAGGATGTAACTGTCTTCAGTTCAGAAAAGATTTTTAAAAAGCTCATTCATGAGATGCTGGCTAGACCAGCATTTATTGCCCATCCCTAATTAAATTTAGAGTCAACCACATTGATGGCAGTTTCCTTCCCTAAAGGGCTTTAGTGAACCAGATGGGTTATTCCCACAACAGTTTATTCATAGTCATCATTAGAGTCTTAATTCCAGATTTCTTTTCTGTTGAATTCAAATTCTACCATGGCAGGATTCAAACCCTGGTCCCCAGAACATTACCCAGGTGCCTTGATTAACAGTTCAGCGATAATACCACCAGGCCATTGCCTCCTCTAGATCAGACTAACGTACTAGACAAAAACCCTGGAATGGCTGGGTTATCTTATGAGGAAAGGTTGAACAGGCTGAGCTTGTATCGCCTGGAGTTTAAAGGAGGCGAGATGGCTTGTTTGAAATATAGAAGTTCCTGAGAGGTCTTAATAAGGTGGAGGTGCGAAGGATGTTTCCTCTGTTTGGAGGATCTGGAATTAGAGATAACTGTTTAAATATAAGGGCTAGTACATTTGAGACAGAGATGAGGGGAATCTTTTTCTCATAGCGAGTCATGAGTCTTTAGAACTCTTTTCCCGAAAATGTGGTGGAAGCAGAGCCTTTGAATATTTTTTAAGGCAGATGTTGATAGATTCTTGATAAGGGGGTGAAAGGTTATTTCGGTAGGCAAAAATGTGAAGTAATCAGATCAGCCATAATCTTATTGAAAGGCAGGCTAAAAGAGGGATTACTTCTAATTCCTATAATTGTATGTAAGAGATTCTGAAAACTTAGAACGGAAGTACAGAAAGTTATGTTTTTCTCCCATGTTTTCTTTTACAAATGCTGCTTTGCTTCTTATTAAATGCAGCATTTACTTCATGTATTAGTCTAAATATTCTTTAATAGTAATGATCTCTGAAACCCTGAATGAAACACGTTCTTAGACTAGAGCAGTTTTAATATTTATCACCACCTAGTGGTCAAGCTGTTGAATAGTGCTTTTGTTTCATCCTCTGGGCCAGTTGCTAAATGTTCAATTAATAAAAGACGAAGGTAATGCCTAACTTTCAAAATCTTTTTAATTATGAAACTGAATCACTTTAGGTAAAGGAAGGGAAGACAGGGTCTTGAAAAACAGTTAAAGTGGAAGAAAAACAAATAGGGAGTGGAAAGCACCAAAAGTTTTCTTTAACTAACACAATAAAGTCACCAATTTTGAATTAAATTTACAAGGAAACCAGCATAACACTCCACCTCAAAACATTCAAAAATACAGAAATTCCAGAGAAACAGAAATACATCATTTTTATTTATTAGAATTCCTGTATTTGATGAGGAATCAAATGTTGGGCAGCACAGTGGTT
Organism: Chiloscyllium plagiosum; assembly: GCF_037043375.1. NCBI lineage: Eukaryota > Metazoa > Chordata > Chondrichthyes > Orectolobiformes > Hemiscylliidae > Chiloscyllium > Chiloscyllium plagiosum. Next base: position 52,987,728 of record NW_028270142.1, read on the forward strand.
AGCACTGCTGCCTCACAGCGCCAGAGACCCGGGTTCAATTCCCGCCTCAGGCGACTGACTGTGTGGAGTTTGCACATTCTCCCTGTGTCTGCGTGGTTTTCTTCCCCCAGTCCAAAAATGTGCAGGTTAGGTGAATTGGCCACGCTAAATTGCCTGTAGTGTTAGGTGCAGCGGTAAATGTAGGGGAATGGGTCTGGGTGGGTGTGCTTTAGCGGGTCACTGTGGACTTGTTGGGCCAAAGGGCCTGTTTCCACACTGTGTAATCTAATCCTATTACACAGAGCTTTCTTGATTCTATGTTAAATTAAAATTTCATTCCTAAATTTGAATATTATTAATTTTGTTTATTGAAATTACTAAAAGTAGCAAGAAATATATAAAAGTGATTTGATCTGATTCATGCAGTAGTGAAATGATATTGATCGGAGGCATAGCAATATAGCAACATTTCACCATCAATAAATACATTGTTGGATCAATATTATTGTAAAATTACAAACCTGCTTCAGGTTTTGTTTAAAAGTCAGACATTTCTGACAATGAACATCCTTTAACAATGCAGTAAAATTCTTTGCTGTGCTTGGGCTTCTGCAGCCAGTGACAGTGCAGACAAGAGCATGCCATGAAAATATGATTAAGTATGAACATGAAAAATATTCTAGCATTGGCCATACGTGACTCACCTGTGGGCACTCCCACCATTCCTAACAGCCACTTGTAAACAAAATAGTTTGATCTTTGACCTATAACTCATGTTTACATCTTGGCTGCATTGGGCATGGCACGAAACTAAATGAACTGAGCCTTTATATAGTGCCTCAAAGCATCCATTGGAGTACCATTGCATAGGAGCAAAGAGCCAGGCAAAGGTACATGGAAGACAGACACACTGCAGAAGAATAAACAGGAGAAGAGATGGCGACTCAATGGTAATTTCACTAGAGTAAGCCAGCAGTCCAAACTACTGCTCTGAGGATTTGGATTCAATTCCCATTTCAAAAGCTGCTGGAATTGGAATTAAATTCATTAATAAATTCCATTTTTAAAAACTGGTATTAGTAATTACCGCTATGAAACTATAATTGATTGCGATAAAATGCGACCTTGTTCACTTGATTTTCAGGGTTTGTGATCACAGTTACCTAATATAGGTAGTTAATGATTTCTAAGTAATTTTCTAAGTTTGTTAAAAACCAGCAATTTAGATATGTCATTTGTTAATTAGACAAAGAACATATACATACACCTGCGATAACTGGGGAAAATTCACCAATGCTAGAGGATAAACAGGCTGTTGGTGTGTGGGCAGCATCCTGCTCTTTAACTGAGGTGTTAGAGAACTTTTCCCTGACTCTCCCCCTGTCCTTTGGATATATCTTCCATCTGCCTGGTGAAGATTGTTCATTGAAGACTGCTCTCTGGGATCCACCTGATGGGAACTGCTGCCTGCAAGGTCTCCTTGATAAGAACTGCCCGCTTCCCCTAGCATTTATTGGTACATCATATTTTTAGGGCAGATAATTAATGCTGTGGCAATCAATTGTTTGGAGACTTTTGGCCAATGGCCATTAACAGGAACCATTGTCCCCTTGTCTACTTTCATCTGAGGGTTTGTTCTTCCTAAGAGCAAATACTTCTTATTTTTGAAAACAACACAATGATAGTAGGGTGCATTTGGTGCCTCATAAATTGTTGATGCGTGTGCAATGGGAGTTGTATTCTGTACTTTTTATGATACTTACCTTTGTTTTTATATGCTACAGTTTTGGAAAGTTATATACTGCGAGAACCTGTTAAATCTCATGCCATACAGCAAATACCAAGAAAATTCAGTTTTTAGCAGATCCCAATATTCAGCATTAACTAAAGTTCAGGGAAGGTTATGTGCTTTGTTCTACACGCAATTCCAGATCCACAGTAATGAGACTGACTCTTTACTGCTCTCTGCGATGGTCTCACAAAGTCACAGTTCAATCGCATTAAGAATAGGCAACAAATATTGTCCTTCCCAGCAACACCCACATCCTATTAAAGAATTGTTTTTCCCTTAGTTTGCAAAACAATACAATTTAATTTATAGATTTGATTTTGGTTCCTCGTGCCTTTTTTAAAATTAATCACGTGGGCAATAATGATTGAACGGAGAGAAAGAGTGTAGGGTTGGGAAACAGGGAATTGGACAGGCAATTATTGGTAAAAAAATTCTATTTGTCTTTGCTCATCCTCTTCTCAGTTGCTTGCTGAATAAATGGCAGCAAGGAGCATGAAATCACAGAGCGTTAACAGTACAGAGGTAGGCCATTTGGCCTGTTGGATCTATGCTAGTTCTCTGCAAGAGCAACTCAACCATTGGCAAACCACTAAAACATTTTTACAAATCTGTTTGAAATATTATATTCTTTGCATTTTGCTCTTTAATCCTTTTGGTTTTAACACTGAATCCTCTTTAGTTAATCAAGTAGCTGCCCTCAACTGTTTAATAGATGCCTCTGTGCCTATATAAAAAAGACTTAAAACCTCCTCTGATGTATAATTTTCTTTAGTAAGAAAGCATTGTTAGTGTTATTTTGTGCCATTCGGTATTGAATATTATGTTGATTTGATGTTGTACTGTTGTTAGCGAACTTGGGTCAAATGTACACATTTTTGGATAAGATATGTGTATTTTCTGAGACTATGCTTTTTGCCAGCCCACATGTAAAAGACATTTGGACATTGTGATTTTTCCAAAGCATATTGGCAGTAAGGTAAGGTCCATTGCTATAGGCACTACAGGAAATTGACCTGATAATATCAAAACCTGTTTGCTTGAAACACATTGCTGAGTTCCAATACAAACAGGGTAGCTCCCTTTTATGCAGAATAATAATCTCCTATTCCTACGCTAAAATCAGCAACAAGAAATAAAAGACCAGTGTTACCCCTTCTTGAAATACAAATATAAGAGAAAGAGTTGGCTTGATGGCTGTATATTGTGACTATTGTGAGTGCCCTTAGAATTCAAATTGGTGCCTGTAGTTTGTGGTGAATTATGTCAGATAGCACATCAGAGAGTGGCCTTTAGTTGGTACATAGTGGACAGCTCATGAAAACATGAAGTTCAGACACATCACGACATCAATCTTGGTGCCACCATTTTGGAATGTAACACTCGAGCTAACACTCTTATTTTCATATTATTTAACCTGCAGTTATTGGCAAAAGACTGCAGATGCTGGAAAATTTCCAAAATAGACAGCAAGCAAGGCAGCATCAAGAGGGAGAGCAGTTGACATTTCAGGTAAAGGGCTTTCAAAAGATCTCATCAACAACTGACAGTTTAGATGCTGATAAGTTTCTGTTCGTTCTTGTTGAGATTGTAGAAGCATTTGATGATATGTAGTGTTATTTAAACATTGCTAAGGTCTATGAAATGTGATATTGATGGACTTGATTTCAAGGGTTATGCACAGATCACTTGTTCTCCAGGCAACAAGACCTGACCATCTTCCCTTCCAAATCCCTCTCCCCAGCAATCCCAGTGATGGGTTGAAAGACAATATAGCTGCATTGCAGTGGGGGAACCTGAAAGCCTCTGTGCATATTGATAGCTGCAGCCAGGGGTAAACTAGCGTGACCTCACCTGACAACAGGCTGAGCTTGGATGGCTTTACCCTGAACTTCCAATGCAGCACCCACATGTTGAGTGGCTTCTGTTGGTCACACTGCCACATGGATGGGTCCATAATGTTCATTCTCTTCCTGCTCTTCCATCAGCTTCTCTTTCACCATTGCCTGCCCATGTTGTAGTGCATGAGGTGGTTAGGGTGAAGGATGGCAGGGGTATGGAGATTTTAAACAAGATGTGTATGCTTACACCTCCTGTAACTTGTAAATCAGAAAAAAAGATTGTGGGCTGAGGGCGCCATAGGGTGTAAGAAAGAGGGTTAGATATGACCACACCAAACCCACCACAGATCATAGCAAGTCTAATTATGGTAAGCATCGTCTTCACCATAAGATTGAAGACATACAGTGCCTGGTTGCTACCACTTACCTGCTGCTGCTGCAGTTGCACACTGCCTTATCCTGCAAGTGAGATGGGTGTGTATTTGCGTGTGTGTGTGTGAGAGAGAGAGAGATTGATTGATTGATTGATTGATTGATTGATTGATTGATTGATTGAATGAATGAATGAATGAATGGCTGGCAGTGTGCTAAAGCCATGAGCTGTGGGTTTCAGGGTGCTAAGCGTCAGAAGCTGAACTGAAGCTATGAACGTGAGCTATATTGTTCATAATTGAGTGGTAGTCAATGATTAATTTCTGTGAAATAATGTTTGAAGATATGTTCACTGATCTTAAGGTCAGGATACCTAGATCACATTCTCGACTGATGCTTAGTAGCTGCAGTATGTGCCAGCTACAAGATACATTGCAGAATTTCACCAAAAGCTCCCTGGACAGCATCTTCTAAAACTAGCTCCACTACCAGCCAGAAGGACAAGGACAGCAAATACACAGCAACACAGCCTGCAATTTCCCCTCCAAGGTACTCACCGTCCTGACTTGGAAACCAGGAAGGCAGTGAGCGAACAAGTGGTCCTATTTTACATATCCCATCTCCAACAAATTTTCCGGTGGGGCAAAGAGGGCAAACAATTACCTCCATATTAGAGTGGAGAGCAAGAAGAACAATAACAAAAAGAGGAATCTTTCATTTTTTGAATCTTTCATGTGCTTTTTTTTTAAAAATGCAATATTTTGTTAAAAACATTTTAAAAAGTATGCTTCCCTTAGAATATTAAGTTTGTTCCTACACTACAGCAAATGTCAGTCTTTCATTTCTAGTTAGGTCTGAAGGAAGGAACAAAAGTGAACAGCTCCAATGACTACTGTAACATTCACAGAAAGACTTGGGTCATCAATCACAGACTCACAATCTGAAGGCAATTTTTATTATAATCAAAATCATGATAGATCACTTATATATTAACTTCAGTTCAGTCATTTTTAAATAGCTTGATGTATCAGTGGCAGATAACTGGCAAAAGCTACAACAGTAATTAGAGTTTCTTTAAATTTCTTTTTATTTAAAAATGACTATCTAGGGCAGCGGTTCCCAAAGTAAGGAATATGTACCCCAGAGACAGATATCTGCAAGGGCTTTTTTTTGTTTTTAAGTTGTGTCATGACAGATATTCAAGGATAAGAGCATTTTTTTGATCTTGGTCTTGCAATCTCCATCATCCAGGAATTCTTAAACACAAGAGTCTCTGGTGGTCAGACTCATGCCCTGCCGTTCACACTCCCACTGCTTTTCTAATTCCAGTTGGTTAGGCATGCTGGAGAGATATTGTTGAGTCTATTAGCAGCAAGCACTGGACAGAAACAAGCTGTGATTGGAAGAGCAGCAAACATCAGGAAAGGGAGTGGCAGCATGTAGGCCCCAGTACAAGGGTGATGTGAGGGCAGCAGCTGCTGACCAAAATACTGTCTGCATTGGAGAGCTAGCTATGTAACCTGCAGCTCAGCAGACTGCTGGTCGGAAATAGCCTGCCTGGCCAGGGTTGTCATCCTCATGGAGCCATCTCACAAAGGTACAAAAGAGTGAGTGGCCGTAGGAGGTTTGAAATGGGAGGCTGCTGAGTGAGAAGGATGTAGACTGGGTTCAAGAAGACAGGGATGCTAAGTGAGTGAGAGGAGGGCGTATTTGGGGAGGGGGACGTCTGAGCAGATGAGAATAGGGCTAGATAGAGTTTGAGAAATAAGGTTGCTGACTGGGAGAGGGTCAGTTCCATTTCAAATGCTTAGGATATAATAAACAAGTTCATAATCACATTAAATTTCAATCAAAAATATCATTGTAGACATTATTTACCTATAACATGTAATTGAAATGATTTACGGAAGGTGTTGTCATTAGAATGAGGGGAGAGATATTGGGAAGAGGGCTGACTGAGACAAGTGGATTATGGTTGAAAAGAGGAGCTATGGCTGCTTCTTTGATGGGACGGGGTTGTGTTGGTCATTGATGCACTCTCAATTTCAAATACTTATGCTCAAGGAAACAATCTCATCCATCATGTTCATGGTAAGTTTAAAGAAATACTGTAGATATGTTTACCTTAACGTGTAACTTAAATGATTTACAAAACATGTTTCATTAGAAGGTTACTTGAAAACTGATTGTAGGGGCTTCCAAATGAATGATTAATCTGTATAGGGGTATATGAACAAAACATTTTGGGAACTATTGGTCTATATGTTTAAGTGCGAGTGTGATAACAAAACCCTCTAAAAGTGGTACCATGAATGGTATAAATAATTATGGGTTGACATTGATTTTGACTCTTTGTTTCTGAAGTTGCTCAATTAATTTGAGTGTTAACAATATTAAAAATAATTTTCTCCAATTTTGCCTGGGTAATTTGGGATTAAACTGACCCCACATGTCCTTTTATTAAATCCGTAAAAAGGATGATGAAAATATCTGGAGAAAAATAAACTGGGATTTCAAACTGCCAATAAAAAGACAGCAAAATTAGAAATAAAGGCCTGAATATGTTATGAAAAGAAATCTGACTAGCTACTTTCATAAATATGTAATTTGAAGAATAATCATTGAGCACAATTTTAATAGTGTCACTTAAACCTGACGAACAGGTAAGCAAACCATTCATTATCAAATTGATGATGACTATTTTACTGTGGTATGTAGGTGCTTTATAAATAAATGTTAGCTGTTTTATTTTTCAGCGTCATGATGAATTCTTACTATTTTGCATTTTTGTAAAAATTCCAGACTGTGCTGTTGTAATTGCCTGAATGCTAATAATTTGGTCTTTTCAGAAGTCTATATTGGGTCTGAACAGCAGCAGCATGGATTGCACAGTTGCTAGTTTCACAAATCCCAGGAACTCCTTGCTCGCCAGGCATTCCTGGCTGCCCTGAAGGCCCACTGTATCCCACTGGCCCATGTGGACCTGGTTCTCCTTCCTCAGCAACACCTGGGTAACCCGGAGAGCCTGAAAGATAATGAAAGAGACAATTATTAGTTTTCACACTGAAATGAAAGTAAGTTTCAAAGAAAATTAATTGCACAAGTAATGGAGTTATTCAAATCATCTTTTTTTTCTGAATACAGAACCTAGGGTTGCAGCCTGAAAAATTGTGGGGTGATCTTGAGTGCGAGCAGCAGCTAAGGTAAGACAGTTTGTTTTAAAATTACTTACCGGTAGCGGGCAGCGGTGTTTTTTTTCTCTCTTTACAGAAAGAGCGGGAGCAGCAGGGGGAAGTGACGAAGACCAGAGGGGCAGCCGGGTAGGTTTTTTTCCCTTTAAAAGCGCGCAGGAGAGGAACCCGAGGCACTACAGAGGTAGTGTCTCCCACCCGCCCTCCTCCTCTAACCTAAATAATAAGACCCGTTGTGGTAAGTAGGTAAGTGCTGCATGTTGCTTGTTGTATTCTTTAGACCCAGTTTTTTTTATAAAAGGTTACTTTCAGAGGGATGGCAGTGAAGGCAGTGCAATGTTCCTCTTGCAACATGTTTGAGGTGAGGGATGCCATGGACGTCCCTGCTGATTACACTTGCAGGAAGTGCACCCATCTCCAGCTCCTCCAAGACCGTGTTAGGGAACTGGAGCTGGAGTTGGATGAACTTAGGATCATTCGGGAGGCAGAGGGGGTCATAGATCGGAGCTTTAGGGAAGTAGTAACTCCAAAGATGGCAGATAGATGGGTGACAGTGAGGGGGACTGGGAGGAAGCAGCCAGTGCAGGGACCCCCTGCGGCCGTTCCCCTCAAGAACAAGTATACCGTTTTGGATACTTGTGGGGGGGACGACTTACCAGGGGTAAGTAACGGGGCTCAGGCCTCTGGCACGGAGCCTGTCCCCGTTACTCAGAAGGGTAGGGTGGAGAAGAGCAGAGCAATAGTAATTGGGGACTCGATAGTTCGGGGCACAGATAGGCGGTTTTGTGGGAACGAGAGAGACTCACGTTTGGTATGTTGCCTCCCAGGTGCAAGGGTACGTGATGTCTCTGATCGTGTTTTCCGGGTCCTTAAGGGGGAGGGGGAGCAGCCCGAAGTCGTGGTCCACATTGGGACCAATGACATAGGTAGGAGGAGCGCTGAGGATGTTAGGCAGGCTTTCAGGGAGCTAGGTTGGAAGCTCAGAGTTAGAACGAACAGAGTTGTTGTGTTTGGTTTGTTACCCGTGTCACGTGATAGAGAGTCAAGGAATAGGGAGAGAGAACAGTTAAATGCGTGGCTACAGGGATGGTGCAGGAGGGAGGGATTCCGGTATTTGGATAACTGGGGTTCTTTCTGGGGAAGGTGGGACCTCTATAAACAGGATGGTCTGCACCTGAACCTGAGGGGCACCAGTATCCTTGGTGGGAGGTTTGCTAGTGCTCTTGGGGGGGGTTTAAACTAACTCTGCAGGGGCATGGGAACCCAGACTGTAGCTTTAGGGTGCAGGACCTGGAGTGTAGGGAGGTTAGGAACATGGCATCAATTTCAAAGGAGGGTGCCTGTAAACAGGAAAGTGGTTTGAAGTGTGTATATTTCAATGCAAGAAGTATACGAAATAAGGTAGGTGAACTTGCAGCGTGGGTTGGTACCTGGGACTTCGATGTTGTGGCTATTACGGAGACATGGGTAGAACAGGGACAGGATTGGCTGTTGCAGGTTCCAGGGTTTAAATGTTTTAGTAGGGTCAGAGGTGGGGTAAAAGAGGGGGAGGTGTGGCATTGCTTGTCAAAGATAGTATTACAGCTGTGGAAAGGACGATGGATGAAGACTCGCCATCTGAGGTAGTTTGGGCTGAGGTTAGGAATAGGAAAGGTGAGCTCACCGTGTTAGGAGTTTTTTACAGGCGTCCTAATAGTCCTAGAGACGTAGAAGAAAGGATTGCGAGGGTGATTCAGGAGAAGAGTGAAAGTAATAGGGTGGTTGTTATGGGGGACTTTAACTTTCCTGATATTGATTGGGAAAGCTATAGCTCAAGTTCGTTAGATGGGTCAGTCTTTGTCCAATGTGTGCAGGAGGGTTTCCTGACACAATATGTAGATAGGCCAACAAGAGGTGAGGCCATACTGGATTTGGTTCTGGGTAATGAACCAGGCCAGGTGTTAGAATTAGAGGTAGGTGAGCACTTTGGGGACAGTGACCACAATTCGGTGACTTTTACTCTAGTGATGGAGAGGGATAAGTGTGCACTACAGGGCAAGAGTTATAGCTGGGGGCAGGGAAATGATGATGCTGTGAGGCATGACTTAGGATGTGTGGCCTGGAAAAGTAAGCTTCAAGGCAAGGGTGTAATTGATATGTGGAGCTTGTTCAAGGAGCAACTACTGAGTGTCCTTGATAAGTATGTACCCGTCAGGCATGGAGGAAAGGGTCGTGTGAGGGAGCCGTGGTTTAATAAGGAATTGGAATCCCTTGTTAAATGGAAGAGGGCGGCCTATGTAAAGATGAGGCGTGAAGGTTCAATTGGGGCAATTGAGAGCTATAAGGTAGCCAGGAAGGACCTGAAGAGAGAGCTAAGAGCAGCAAGGAGGGGACATGAAAGGTCCTTAGTTGGTAGGATTAGGGAAAACCCTAAGGCTTTCTATAGGTATGTCAGGAATAAAAGAATGACTAGGGTAGGAATAGGTCCAGTCAAGGATAGTAGTGGGAAGTTGCGTGTGGAGGCTGAAGAGATTGGGGAGACACTGAATGAATACTTTTTGTCAGTATTCAATCAGGAACAGGACATTGTTGTCAATGTGAGTACTGAGTCACAATTAAGTAGAATGGATGGCTTTGAGGTATGTAGAGAAGAGGTGTTGGAAATTCTGGAAAGGGTGAAAATAGATAAGTCCCCTGGGCCTGATGGCATTTATCCTAGGATTCTCTGGGAAGCAAGGGAGGAGATTGCAGAGCCATTGGCCTTGATTTTTATGTCCTTGTTGTCTACAGGAGTAGTGCCAGAAGATTGGAGGCTAGCAAATGTGGTTCCCTTGTTCAAGAAGGGGAGTAGGGATAACCCTAGTAACTATAGGCCGGTGAGTCTCACTTCTGTTGTGGGCAAAATCTTAGAGAGAATTGTAAGGGATAGGATTTATGAACATCTGGATAGGAATAATGTGATCAAGGATAGTCAGCATGGTTTTGTGAAGGGCAGGTCGTGTCTCACAAACCTTATTGAATTCTTTGAGAAGGTGACTAAGGAGGTGGACGAGGGGAAAGCAGTAGATGTGGTGTATATGGATTTTAGTAAGGCGTTTGATAAGGTTCCCCATGGTAGACTACTGCAAAACATACGGAGGTATGGCATTGAGGGTGAGTTGGAGGTTTGGATTAGGAGTTGGCTGGCTGGAAGAAGACAGAGGGTAGTAGTTGATGGCAAAGGTTCATTGTGGAGTGCCGTCACTAGCGGTGTTCCGCAAGGATTTGTTTTGGGACCATTGCTGTTTGTCATTTTTATAAATGACCTGGAGGAGGGGTTAGAAGGTTGGGTGAGCAAGTTTGCGGATGATACGAAAGTCGGAGGAGTTGTAGACAGTGAGGAAGGATGTGGCAGGTTACAGCGGGATATAGATAAGCTGCAGAACTGGGCAGAAAGGTGGCAAATGGAGTTCAATGTAGCTAAGTGTGAGGTGATTCACTTTGGTAAGAGTAATAAAAAGATGGGGTACTGGGCTAACGGTCGGATACTTGGTAGTGTGGATGAGCAGAGGGATCTTGGTGTCCATGTACACAAATCTTTGAAAGTTGCCACCCAGGTAAATAGTGCGGTGAAGAAGGCATATTGCATACTGGCTTTTATTGGTAGAGGAATTGAGTTCCGGAGTACTGAGGTCATGTTGCAGTTGTATAAGACTCTGGTGCGGCCGCATCTGGAGTATTGTGTGCAGTTTTGGTCGCCATACTATAGGAAGGATGTGGAGGCACTGAACGGGTGCAGAGGAGGTTTACCAGGATGTTGCCTGGTATGGTAGAAAGATCGTATGAGGAAAGGCTGAGGCACTTGGGGTTGTTTTCATTGGAGAAAAGAAGGTTTAGGGGTGACTTGATAGAGGTGTACAAGATGATTAGGGGTTTAGATAGGGTCGACAGTGAGAATCTTTTTCCACGTATGGAGTCAGCTATTACAAGGGGGCATAGCTTTAAATTAAGGGGGGGGTAGGTATAGGACAGATGTTAGGGGTAGGTTCTTTACTCAGCGAGTCGTGAGTTCATGGAATGCCCTGCCAGTAGCAGTGGTGGACTCTCCCTCATTATGGGCATTTAAGCGGGCATTGGATAGGTATATGGAGGATAGTGGGCTAGTGTAGGTTAGGTGGGCTTGGATCGGCACAACATCGAGGGCCGAAGGGCCTCTACTGCGCTGTATTCTTCTATGTTCTATGTTCTATGTTCTATCTCACATCAGTGTCTGCAGTTCATGCCCCTATTATGTTTCTCAACACAAGACACTCAGGCTACAACACAAATCTCTTTCCTCAGCTACTGCTCGATCATAGATTCAGGCAACACTCTTTACATGTTACAAAGTTAACTTATGATTTTTTTTTATCTTCCATCAAATTAAATAGAAGAGAACTTGTCAATTAACTAGAAAATAACCCAACCAGCAAGAATTGTTCCTCCATTTTTTAAGGTGGATTTTAGCAGGCACCGGGGATTATTTCAGTTGTCCCTATACCAACTTCTTCCAGGTATAAAAGATTTATGTTCGAAACATGGCTAGAGTTAGTTTTGATTTTATGAATCAAGTTAAAATAATTGAAATTATAAAAAGACTAATGCCTGAAACAGGTCTGCAGGTAAAGAAAAATGTCTTCTCATTAGCAGAAATATATTCAAGTGTGTCTTTTAACTTGTTTTAACAATTCCCAATTTGTAAAAGCAAATTAAAACATCACCAAACTTCCATTGTACGTTGTACTGAGAAGGGTCATCACAATCTCAGATATCTGTAAGGATAATAGAGTTGTAGTGGTAGGACACTTTAACTTTCCAAACATAGTGCCATAGTGTTAAGGGCTTGGATGGAGTGAATTCATAGAGGTATATAACGGCAGTAGGAGTATACTTTAAAAGGAAAATCAGGAGGGCAAAAAAGGTGACATGAGGTAGCTTGGGCAAATAGAGTTAAGGAGAATCCAAAGAGATTCTACAAATACATTAAAGACAAGATCTAGGGAGAGAATAGGGCACCTCAAAGATCAATGGGGCCATGTACATGTGGAACCACAGGAGATGGGTGAGATACCGATGAATATTTCATATCAGTATTTACTGTGGAGAAAGATGTGGAAGCTTAGGAACTTGGGGAAATAAGTACTGATAGCCTGAAAATGTCCTTTTATAGAAGAAGAAATTAAACATAAAGGTAGATATACCCCAGGGTCCTGATCAGTTGTTTCCCAGAACTTTGTGGAAAGCTAGGGAAGTGATTGTTGGGCCCCTTGCTGAGATATTTGTATCATTGATAGCCGTGGGTGAGGTCTAGGAAGACTGGAGGGTGGTTAATATTGTGCCATTATTTAAGAAAGATCGTAAGGAAAAGCAAGGCAACTACAGACCAGTGAGCCTTACATCAGTGATGGCTAAGTAATTGGAGTGGGGTTCTAACAGACAGGATTTACATATATTTGGAAAGACAAGGACTGATTAGGGAGAGTCATAGAGATGTATAGCAAGGAAACATACCCTTCAGTCCAATTTGCCCATGCTGACGAGATGTCCCCACCTAACCTAGTCCCATTTGTCAGCACTTGCTCCATACCCCACCAAACATTTCCTATTCATATACCCATCCAGATGTCTTTTTAGCTTTGTGCGGGGGAAATCATGGCTCATTAATTTGATTGAGTGTTTTGAAGAAGTGAGAAAAAAGATTGAAGGCAGAGAGGTAGACGTGGTCTCTATGGACTTTAGCAAGGCATTCAACAAAGTTCCGCATGGTAGACTGGTTAGCAAGGTTAGATCATATGGAATACAGGGAGAACTTGCTATATGGATACAGAATTGGCTAGAAAGTAGAAACAGAGGATGGTGGTAGAGGGTTGTTTTTTGGACTGGAGGCATGTGATCAGTAGTGTGACACAAGGATCAGTGCTGGGTCCACTGCATTTTTTCATTTATATAATTGATTTGGACATGAATATAGGAAGTATGGTTAGTTAGCTTGCAGATGATACCAAAATAGGTGATGTAGTGGACACTGAAAAAGGTTATCTCAGAGTATAATGGGATCTTGATCAAATGGGCCAAAAGGCTGAGGAATGGCAGATAGAGTTTAATTTAGATAAATGGGAAGAGTTATATTTTGGTAAGACCCAGAGCAGAACTTATACAGTTAATGGTAGAGTGGAATGTTGCCGGTCAAAGAGACCTTGGGGTGCAGGTTCATAGTTCCTTGAATGGGAAGTCACAGGTAACAGCGTGGTGAAGGTGGCATTGGCATGCTTGCCTTTGTTGGTCAGTGCAGAGAGTATAGGGGTTGGTACGTTATGTGCGGCTGAGGCCACTTTTAGAATACTACATTCAATTCTGGTCTCCCTGCTAGATGAAAGATGTTGTTAAACTTGGAAAGGTTCAGAAAAGATTTACTGGCAGGATTAGAGGGTTTGAGCTATAAAGAGAGGCTGAATAGGCTTTTATCCCTGGAGCATCGAAGGCTGAGGGGTAACCTTATAAATGTTTATAAAATGATGAGGGGCATGGATAAGGTGAATAGCCAAGGTCTTTTTACCCAAGTTAGGGGAGTTCAAAACTAAAGAGATTAGATTTAAGGTGAGAGTGATTAGATTTAAAAGGTGGACCCAAGGAGCACCTTTTTCACACAGAGGGTGATGTGTTTATGGAACAAGCTGCTGAAAGTGGTGGAGGTGGAAGTGGATACAACTACAACATTTAAAAGACACCTGGATGGCTTCGTGAATCGGAAAGGTGAAGAGGAATATGATTAGATCAGTTTAGGATATCTGTATCCATGCTGTATTCCTCTATGACTCTACCATGTGAATGGGTTCCTCATGAAAAAAGTAGACACATCTAATAGCTCTTCTCCTTGATATAACAATAGCATTTCTAGTGTCTTGCATTCGATCAATAGTAATTATTTCAATCTTATTCTTGTTGAGAAATGAAGGCAAATTATTGGGCCATGTGAAAAAAAGGAGACAGCCTTCCCAGTATGTTCATACCCACCTTGATTTGTTTCCCCTTCTTAAGGGAGATAACTAAGATGTTAGTTGGCCTGCCGACCTACTCACCCAAACGCTGATTGGAATCCTTAAGTGACCAATTGATGGTTACTTAAGAACCTCTTTCTTTCTCTGCCACTATATTATGTACAGCCCAGAAATTTTCATTGGACAGGTAAGGGTGTGGGGGATACCTCTTTTGAAGTCCCTTGTGTCCATCAGGGACAAAGCTCTGAAATAATATTCCCCCTTTGTCTCTTTGATGGTGTTAGGCAAGAACTTTCGAAAGCTGATTGGAGGCAGATGTTTGCAGGTAAAGGGACGGCTGGAAAATGGGAAGCCTTCAGAAATGAGATAAAAAGAATCCAGAGAAAGTATATTCCTGTCAGGGTGAAAGGGAAGGCTGGTAGGTACAGGGAATGCTGGATGACTAAAGAAATTGAGGGTTTGGTTAAGAAAAAGAAGGAAGCATATGTCAGGTATAGACAGGATACATCGAGTGAATCCTTAGAAGAGCATAAAGAAAGTAGGAGTATACTTAAGAGGGAGATCAGGAGGGCAAAACGGGGACATGAGATAACTTTGACAAATAGAATTAAGGAGAATCCAAAGGGTTTTTACAAATATATTAAGGACAAAAGGGTAACTAGGGAGAGAATAGGGCCCCTCAAAGATCAGCAAGGCGTCCGTTGTGTGGAGTCACAGAAAATGGGGGAGATACTAAATGAATATTTTGCATCAGTATTTACTGTGGAAAAGGATATGGAAGATATAGACTGTAGGGAAATAGATGGTGACATCTTGCAAAATGTCCAGATTACAGAGGAGGAAGTGCTGGATGTCTTGAAACGGTTAAAAGTGGATAAATCCCCAGGACCTGATCAGGTGTACCCGAGAACTCTGTGGGAACCTAGAGAAGTGATTGCTGGGCCTCTTGCTGAGATATTTGTATCATCAATAGTCACAGGTGAGGTGCCGGAAGACTGGAGGTTGGCAAATGTGATGCCACCGTTTAAGAAAGGCGGTAAAGACAAGCCAGGAAACTATAGACCGGTGAGCCTGACCTCGGTGTTGGGCAAGTTGTTGGAGGGAATCCTGAGGGACAGGATGTACATGTATTTGGAAAGGCAAGGACTGATTTGGGATAGTCAACATGCCTTTGTGCGTGGGAAATCATGTCTCACAAACTTGATTGAGTTTTTTGAAGAAGTAACAAAGAAGATTGATGAGGCAGAGCAGTAGATGTGATCAAAGTGGACTTCAGTAAGGCGTTCAACAAGGTTCGCCATGGGAGACTGATTAGCAAGGTTAGATCTCATGGAATACAGGGAGAACTAGCCATTTGGATACAGAACTGGCTCAAAGGTAGAAGACAGAGGGTGGTGGTGGAGGGTTGTTTTTCAGACTGGAGGCCTGTGACCAGTGGAGTGTCACAAGGATCGGTGCTGGGCCCTCTACTTTTTGTCATTTACATAAATGATTTGGATGCGAGCATAAGAGGTACATTTAGTAAGTTTGCAGATGACACCAAAATTGGTGGTGCAGTGGACAGCAAAAAGGGTTACCTCAGATTACAACAGGATCTGGACCACATGGGCCAATGGGCTGAGAAGTGGCAGATGGAGTTTAATTCAGATAAATGCGAGGTGCTGCATTTTGGGAAAGCAAATCTTAGCAGGACTTATACACTTAATGGTAAGGTCCTAGGGAGTGTTGCTGAACAAAGAGACCTTGGAGTGCAGGTTCATAGCTCCTTGAAAGTGGAGTCGCAGGTAGATAGGATAGTGAAGAAGGCGTTTGGTATGCTTTCCTTTATTGGTCAGAGTATTGAGTACAGGAGTTGGGAGGTCATGTTGCAGCTGTACAGGACATTGGTTAGGCCACTGTTGGAATATTGCGTGCAATTATGGTCTCCTTCCTATCGGAAGATGTTGTGAAACTTGAAAGGGTTCAGAAAAGATTTACAAGGATGTTGCCAGGGTTGGAGGATCTGAGCTACAGGGAGAGCCTGAACAGGTTGGGGCTGATTTCCCTGGAGCGTCGGAGGCTGAGGGGTGACCTTATAGAGGTTTACAAAATTGAGGGGCATGGGTAGGATAAATAGGCAAAGTCTTTTCCCTGAGATTGGGGAGTCCAGAACTAGAGGGCATAGTTTAGGGTGAGAGGGGAAAGATATAAAAGAGATCTAAGGGGCAATGTTTTCACGCAAAGGGTGGTACGTGTATGGATTGAACTGCCAGAGGATGTGGTGGAGGCTGGTACAATTGCAACATTTAAGAGGCATTTGGATGGGTATATGAATAGGAAGGGTTTGGAGGGATATGAGCCGGGTGCTGGCAAGTGGGACTAGATTGGGTTGGGGTATCTGGTCGGCATGGACAGGTTGGACCGAAGGGTGTGTTTCCATGCTGTACATCTCTATGACTCTTCCCTCCAACCATTTGAGCTTCTAACACCCAACATTATCCCCTCTCTTTGTTAAAATCACAAAAAACATCCTCTCTCAAAATGCCTGGAATCACCTCCAGGAGAGAACTTCACTTCTTTTTGGAACTCTACCATGTCTACTACTATGTTCTAGTACAGCCGGGACAACAGAGCTGCCGGTCTTATGAAAGTAATGTTTCCTGTCCCTGAGGGTTGACAGTCCACCATCTCCTCAGTAACGCCACCTTCAGCATATTATTGCCACAGGGCCTCCAGATTTAAAATCAGTGACATGCCCACTGTCTTTTTGGGGGGTGGGAGGGGTGAACAAGGAATATGTACCCTTATAAAATTCACCCAATGGACTCTAGTCACAATGTTTAGCCAAACTAATGGAAAACTAAGATTGATTCATACTACCAAATACACATTACTCATGCTTAAAACACAACAAAGAAAGAGAGAATGAACCTCTTGGTCCTTGTATTCCTTCTGCTCCAGGAAGTCCAACCCCTTGAGCTCCTTTTTCACCTTTTTCACCTTTATCTCCTAAAGTAAAAATGGATTGTAGTTAAAGCCAGCAATAATTATTGCTGCTAAGGATGGGTCTGAACAGAAAGGACCCAAGTGCAGCATCAGTGTACAAACAACTAAAGATTACCTGGTTCTCCAGGAGGACCCCTTAATCCAGCTAATCCTTGTCTACCCTTTGGCCCAGGTTTACCAGGATTTCCACCATTACCAAATTCACCCTGTAGAGAAATGATTATTTATATTATTTAAAATGTCTTAAGTCATTATTTTTAATTGTAACTATTTCTTAAAATTAGCTTTCTGAAAAATTCCTGTGTGTTATAGTCACATATAGAATTAAATTAGCAAATATTTCCAAAACGATATTATATTTCAATAAAAGAAAGTTCGGCTTCTGTCAGTCTGGAGCGTGCCAGAGTATCAATGTGCAATGCCAATTAAGCCAGAAAATAAATCGCGCTTCAATTCCTATTCTATAGAATTCGTGATCAGAAGTGAGGAATAGATTACTGGGTGAGGAGAACAAAATCAAGGAAAGAGTCACACAAAAGCTGCTTTCATTCGCTTTCTGACCATTTTTCATAACAGCAATAACTGAGGCTCAGAGATTTCTGACCTCCCACTTGTTTTATGTACATATATATTGAAAGCACGCCCTACATAACAATAATTAGAATTAGAAGATAGAGGTGATGAGCAATCAAGCTTTTAGTCCCCTCTGCAGCTATATAAACATTGCTTACTGAGGTCTAAGTGCATTAGCCATTCTTCATGCTCAGCCAAACAATCAATAATGAGGCCACCTGACCAGACTGCTTTGTTGATACAATTGCTCGATGGCCTGTTTCCTTTTAATAACCTGTTGCTTCTTGAAGCATGTTTTCACTGCCTGTTTATTTACACAGGATTAAAAAAGGTCTGAAGTGTACAGAAGCTTCTGACATTGATACTTTTGGGATTTTATAAACTCAGCTGTTCTTCAAAGGAACTTTTCAAAGTTTCGGCTTGTTATATCAGTTTCAGGATTATTTCAAAGACTTGCCAAAATTGTGTGAAGTATTGGTTCTACGTGGAATATATACTAGGAGAGTGAATATGGAGAATGCAAAGAGGTATGAAAGGGACACAGGGGTATGAGGGTATGGGATGGAGGGGGCATGCTAGACATGGGAATGCATATGGAGGATCAGTACTGGGTCTATACCTATGTCGGGTGTGTGATGGTTTGAGGGCCTGACGCATCATTGTAACTGGGTATAAAGTCCCAGTAAACAGAGACAGATGTCTGGCAACCTTCCACTCCCTCTGCTCCAACCCCAACCTCACTATCAAACTGGCAGACAAGGGAGGCGTGGTGGTAGTTTGGCCCACCGATCTTTACATTGCTGAGGCTAAACGCCAGCTCATGGACGCCTCCTCCTACTGCCCCGTTGACCATGACCCCACCTCCCACCACCAAACCATCATCTCCCAGACCATCCATAACCTCATCACCTCAGGGGATCTCCCATTCACCGCCTCCAACCTCATAGTCCCACAACCCCGCACCGCCCATTTCTACCTCCTGCCCAAAATCCACAAACCTGACTGCCCCGGTCGACCCATTGTCTCAGCCTGCTCCTGCCCCACCGAACTCATCTCTGCATACCTCGACATGGTTCTGTCCCCTTTAGTCCAAGAACTCCCCACCTACGTTCGGGACACCACCCACACCCTCCACCTCCTCCAAGATTTTCGCTTCCCCGGCCCCCAACGCTTTATCTTCACCACGGACATCCAGTCCCTGTATACCTCCATCGCCCATCACAAAGGCCTCAAAGCCCTCCACTTCTTCCTTTCCTTCCTTTCCCGCCATACCAACCAGTACCCTTCCACTGACACCCTCCTTCGACTGACTGAAATGGTCCTCACTCTGAACAACGTCTCTTTCCAATCCACCCATTTCCTCCAAACCAAAGGAGTAGCCATGGGCACCCACATGGGCCCCAGTTATGCCTGCCTCTTTGTCAGATATGTGGAACAGTCCATCTTCCGCAGCTACACTGGCACCCCCCCCCCCCACCTTTTCCTCTGCTACATCGATGACTGTATCGGTGCTACCTCGTGCTCCCACGAGGAGGTTGAACAGTTCATCCACTTTACTAATACCTTCCACTTCAATCTCAAATTTACCTGGACTGTCTCACACTCCTCCCTCCCCTTCCTAGACCTCGGGCGACCGACTCAACACGGACATTTACTATAAACCGACCAACTCCCACAGCTACCTAGATTACACCTCCTCCCACCCTGCCCCCAGTAAAAACGCCATCCCATATTCTCAATTCCTTAGCCTCTGCCGCATCTGCTCCCAGGAGGACCAATTCCAATACCGATCAACCCAGATGGCCTCCTTCTTCAAAGACCGCAATTTCCCCCAAGAGGTGGTTGACAATGCCCTCCACCGCATCTCCTCTGCCCTTGAACCCCACCCCTCCAATCGCCACCAGGACAGAACCTCACTGGTCCTCACCTACCACCCCACCAACCTCCAGATACATTGTACCATCTTTCGTCATTCCTGCCACTTCCAAACAGACCCCACCACCAAGAATACATTTCCCTCCCCTCCCCTATCAACGTTCCGGAAAGACCACTCCCTCCACAACTCCCTCGTCAGGTCCACACCCCCCACCAACCCAACCTCCACTCCCGGCACCTTCCCCTGCAACCGCAAGAAATGCAAAACCTGCGCCCACACCTCCCCCCTCACTTCCCTCCAAGGCCCCAAGATCCTTCCATATCCGTCACAAATTCACCTGCATCTCCACACACATCATTTACTGCATCCGCTGCACCTGATGTGGCCTCCTCTACATTGGGGAGACAGGCCGCCTACTTGCGGAACGTTTCAGAGAACACCTCTGGGACACCCACACCAACCAACCCAACCGCCCCGTGGCTGAACACTTTAACGCCCCCTCCCACTCCGCCAAGGACATGCAAGTCCTTGGCCTCCTCCATCGCCAGACCATGGCAACACGACGCCTGGAGGAAGAGCGCCTCATCTTCCGCCTAGGAACCCTCCAACCACAAGGGATGAATGCAGATTTCTCCAGCTTCCTCATTTCCCCTCCCCCGACCTTATCTCAGTCCCAACCTCAGACTCAGCACCGCCTTCTTGAAGGGTAAAAACAATGACTGCAGATGCTGGAAACCAGATTCTGGATTAGTGGTGCTGGAAGAGCACAGCGGTTCAGGCAGCATCCGCCTTCTTGACCTGCAATCTTCTTCCCGATCTCTCCGCGCCCACCCCCTCTCCGCCCTATCACCCTCACCTTAACCTCCTTCCACCTATCGCATTCCCAACGCCCCTCCCCCAAGTCCCTCCTCCCTACTTTTTATCTTAGCCTGCTTGGCACACCCTCCTCATTCCTGAATAAGGGCTTATGCCCGAAACATCGATTCTCCTGCTCCTGGGATGCTGCCTGACCTGCTGCACTTTTCCAGCAACACATTTTTCATCTTTTCAGACTGACAAGGTAATTTTCAGGGGCCTCCTCAACGGAGTTACGTTTACAGAGTTGAAACTGTTCTCAACTCCTCCTCTGAACTGAAATAATCTTGCAATGAAAGCCAACAGACCATTTGATTTCTAGACAGCTTGCAGCACCTGCCTGCCTACTTTCTGGACACCCAGATTCCTTTGTACATCTATACTTCCCAATATCTCACTATTTAAATCATATATATTCTTTCTTTCTATGTTTTCACACCAACATATATCACTTCACATTTGGCCACATTGTACTGCATTTGCCAAAATGCTTGCCAACTCAACTAACTAAATCACCTTTCATTCTGCTCACAACTCTCCATCCTGTCCAGGTTTGTGTTGTCAGAAAACTTGTAAATATCCTATTTGGTACCATTAGCCAGGTCATTTATAAATTATCTGAATATGTGGGGCCCATGGTCGGATCCTTGTGATACCCACTAGTCACTGCCTGCCATTTGGGGAAAAAAACATTTATTCACAGTCTCAGCTTCCCATTTGTCAACCAATTTTTGATCCGTGGTAGTATATTACTCTATCACATATGCTTTAATTTAACCCACTAACTTCTTATGAGAAACCTTATCAAAGACTTGCTGAAAGTCTAAATGCTCCATATCTATTGGTTCTCCTTAATCTATTCTACTAGCTACATCATTAAAAAATGATTTGTTAAGCTTGATATATGTATCATAAATCAATGCTGGTTTGTTAAATCCCATTAATGCTTTCCAAATGTTCTGTATTTATGTCCCTTATAACAGTCCCCAGTATTTTCCTCATCATTGATTTTCAGCTTATTGGTCTATAATTCGTTTGTTTTTTTTTCTCTCCCCCCCCCCCCCTTTAAATAGTGGGTTATATTTGCCACTCTCTAATTTGTAGGAACTCCTCCAGTCTATAGAATCTTGGAGGATGTCCACAAATGCATCCAGTCTTTCCAGGACTACCTCATTTAGTACTCTGGAATTTTCAGGTCCTGGTGGATTGTCAGCCCTTAAATGTAACACTATTTTCTTACTAAATTTTACTCAATTTACTCTTTCTACTCAATTCTATCCTCTCATCAGACCCTTGGTTCCCTAACATTTCTGAGAGGTTATTTGTGCCCTCTTTTCTGAAGACAAAATCGAAGTATGTGCCAATTCTTTGCTCCCCATGATCATTTCCCTGGCTCTTGAATGTAAGGGAGCTACATTTGCCTTGACTAATCTTTTTCTCTTCAATTGTTTATAGAAGTTTTTATGGTCAGTTTCTATTTTCCTCAAAATTTTATCCTCCGTCTATTCTCCCCTCTTGATAAAGCTTTTGTTCTCTTTTACTGAATACTAAAACGGTCCTAATCCTTAAATATGTAGCTTTTTCTAGCAAATTAATGTGTCTCCTCATTGGATTTAATACTATCCCTAATTTCTTTTGTAAACCTTGGTTGAGCTACGTTTCCTCTTATTTTTATGCCAGACAGAAATGAATAATTGCTATAATTCATGTACACATTCATTAAATATGAACTATTGCCAATGTAAAATTAAACTCTTTGGTAAGGCTCCCCGATCCATGACTTATACCTTTACAATTCCCTTTATTTAAAATCAGAATCCTGATTTCAGACTCAAGTATTCATTTTAATGATAAATTCTATAATATTATGGTTGTTCTTCCCCAAAGGACCCCACTCCAGCATGGTTGTTACTTTATCCTTTCTCATTGCAAAGTACCTAGTGTAGTTTAGCCTGTTCTCTGGTTTGTTCCCCAATGTGCTGATCTAAAATCAAATCATGTACACACTCCAAGAAATTGTCCTCAACGATATTATTGCTAATTTGTTTTGTTTGATCAGTATGCAAATTTAAGTCACCCATGATTACAATTATCCTTATTGCACACATTTCTAACTTCTTGATCGATGTCTTTTCTTACAATTCCCAAGAACATTTTCTGCCCCTAGTGTTTCTTACCTTCACTCATACAGTTTCCATGATTTTCTGAACCAACATTCTTCCTCACTACATCATTGATCATTCCTTTACTAACAATGCAAACTCATCTCCTTTCCCTTTTTGATCTTTCTCAGTTATGAAAGCACTGTATATTTAGCTCACATATTCAATCAAAATATTTCAACATTCAGACAAAAGTCTCCACATCACTATCCTAAAAGGGTGATCCCTTCGAATATGATACTGCAGGCATGTCTCTGAAATCAAAATTATAACCGTTTTGGTGCTGTTAATTATCTCTTTACCACAAATGCTTCAAAAGCATTAAGATACAAAACCTTCAGATTTGCCTTTTTACCTTTGATTCACCAGAACTTCACTTTGCACTGTGGTCCAATTTGTTTCTCATCTTTATTCTGTCTGCCTTCCACTTTTGCTTCTTATCTTCCTTTTGTTTCTATCATTGTTTCTCCTTCCTGTGTCTCCTTTCTCCCTCCTCTGTCTCCTTACTCAGGTTCCCATCCCATGTCATTCTAGCTTAAACCCTCCCTGACAGCACGAGCAAATACATTGATACCTAGAATATACATGGCTATCTCAACAGGAATAATTGGATATACTGAGCTTGTTTTCACTCGAGTTCTGAACATCAGGAGTGACATGATTGAAGCTTAAAAGATCCTGGACAATCTTGACAAGGTGAACATGGATTTAGAAATAGTATTTACTCTTGTGGTTGAGTGCAGAATTAGGGATCACCTTTTTAGGATAGAGATGTGGGGAGCTTCTCTCGGAGGGATTTTGGAACTCTCTTCCTCAAACTGTAGTGAAGGTAGGGTCATTAAATATTTTTAAGGTGGAGGTAGACAGAGTCCTGTTCAGGAAGGGAATCAAAGGTTATTAGGGATAGATGGGAATGTGGAATTCTGAACACAAACAAATTAGCCACAATCTTATTGAGCAGGCCTGAAGGGCCTAATGGCCTTTCTCTCTGCTTCCCAATTCATATGCTTGTCTGCGCAGTGTGGCCTGTCAGAGTACCATTTTCTTGCCCAGTTCCATTAAATGCAGAGTGGTCTACAGTACAGAATAAGGCCCTTCAGTCCAGCGAATCTACATTGGTCAAAAATAGCCACCTAACTATTCTCGTCCCAGTTCTTCCAGCACAGGCTCACTGGTCTGACAGGACATTGTAGCTGAAGTCCAGCCAGAAAACATGAATGTAGTTGTTATTTAACTGGGCCACTGAGTGCGCGACAGTTGTCATGTGGGGAGAAAGTTCAAAGTAAAATTTTTAAGCAGCCTCTGATGATCCCTCCATCTATGAGGGTCCTGATTGGAATCCTCACATTAGGAATTGTCAGTTGGATGGAGTGCCTGATAGTCTTTAGAGTATTAAAATATTAAATTAAACACAGTCCAGTTTGCATTACATTACGAAATTTATGGTGTTGAGGAGGAAAAGGAGATCTGATGTAATAGATTCTATCACTTTTTCCACTTCATTGCAGCTATGGAACACCAATTCTCCAGGTCCATTAAAGAAGGAAATCTATCCTGAGATATTTTAAGAAAAATGGTCAATTTTATGCTTAACCCGTGTGCTTCTATCAAAAGGAAATGGCTTTTATAAATTGTGTGCATAATAAGGATATAACACTTGAAAAATAAGTCACCATCTTCTCAAGGGTAATGCCACATCCATAGATCAGCAATTCTTTATTTGTGAAAGTGATTCAAGTCTCCTAAGCAACAAATAGGACAGAAGCCATGAGATTCCAATTATTTTGTACTCAACTGACACTCAATCTGAAAGTTTTCACTTTGTTTACAGTATTTCTCATCCATAGTCCATAATTTACTCATGAAAAAAACTTGAAAGAGGTAAAACACATGGAAAACATACAGAAAAAAGTCACATTTTAGTTGGTGTTCTGTAAAGTAGCAAGTAACTTACTTGTTCTCCTCTTTTCCCTGGTAATCCAGGAGGACCAGGGGGCCCTATCAGTGTTACATTATTGGCCGGACATGCCCTTGCACATGTCCGCCGGATTGCAGATGCGTAGATTGCTAATTGTTCATTCACTACTCTTTTGCACAACTCAAAAACCTGTTCCAAGGGCATTCCTGGACCCTAATAGATATAAAATATTGTAAATATTTTTTTTGGAAAAATGTCAACAAATAAACAGGGCTATAAAAGAACAGATGGCACCTCAGAAATATTTGTAAAGCTTCTGATTTCAAAATCACATTTTTTTACAGGCAACACAATACCAGAAAAAAAGATAATTAAGTATGTTGGACTGAACAATAGTCAGTACAATACGTGTGAATTAGACTGACAACAATTTTTTTATCCTGTTACAATCACAAAAATAATCAAATTTTACCAAATATCCCCACTGAAATAAATCTGGCTTTGTGACTTCTAAATATTTGGCATAAACATTGGAGAACTAGAAATAACATTTTGAAGAAAAAATATTAGTGCAGGGAGATGTACTTTTAACGTTATGTATTTAGCCTCATCTGATCCTTTTGCTTTCACTTTTTAATTTTTTGCAGCATCTTCCTTCGAATATTAATGTGTCACATGCAATTTTCAGATGTCAGTTGGGTTGTGTTTGGTTTCAGAATAAAATGAAGGATAAGGTGCTTCTCTTCTTGTGCATTAGGATCAGATTGTCTGTTTGCTTTCACCATAACTAATGGAAGTGGTTCTCTGCAAACATATTGGTCTCAACTGTCTATTACACAAATATGGGATTGGTTCTCCATGTTTGTTGCATGGAAACTAGTAGCCTTAAGTTCAAAGAATCTTTCTTCTTGGGTAGCCCCTCCAGATCAAGGATGATATTCTGATATGATGTGTTCTGAGATGGTTGGTACAATGTCCAAATCTGCAAATTCTGCCATGTGTGCAGCAGGTGATGACTGAAGGAGTGGTTGGTGGGATGTTTGAATGCTCCTTCTGATATTTCGGCTTCAGCTCTGCACATTCCAAATGCAGTCCGCCCATGTGTTTGGTGCCTTCCCGAAAGACATACAAATAACTGGTTTTCACGTCACCAAACACAACCCCTCCACACCCATACACGCACAGCTCCATTACACAGATGAGTGGGAGCATGCTGTGCAATGCCCTCTGTTCAATATTAAACTCAAGACCTTTGTTTCTGATTGTTAGCTTCTCTCAGTGGTTGATAGTCCTGACCTGTGAGAGCAGCCAGAAAGATGGCATTCAATACCTTGTGGGCTCGGAAACCAACCTTAAAAATTAATTATTTCGCACAGGGTGAAACCAAAGGTTAGACTTTAATGGTCATGGAAGCAGGCTGGTACACCACAGCTGTACTGTAGGTGGTAAACCTGACATGGCCATTACTGAGAGTCCATTAAATCCCAAGGGAGGAAATCTGCTGGCAGCCATTTGGGTTCCCAGTCTGCCATGGGGGAATATCTGCTGCTGGGGAGAGCTGCTGGACAATTAGAAGTTTGCAGCTCTCTCCAGTACAAGCAGTGGAACTTGGCGTGGTGGCCATTGCAAGGTCCTGGAGTAGACCCCAAAAGCAGGTTTGTAATTGGAGCACACGTAAAGTGCAACAGAATCACATTGGACACTCAGAGGCCTGGGCAAGGTCTGAAGGGGTCTTGTTGTAAAGGGTGACGAATAGGCCAGAATAAGACCAGACTTTCCTTCAATCTCATAGCAACTATGTAAAGCAATTCAGGAGATTTTAAAACTATAAATTAACTTGCAATGGCAACAGAGTCCACTTAATTGAAAGGTAATTACAGACTCAAGCAACATTTCTGCACAGTTAGCATGGTGGTACATAATGCATGTTTTCCTCCACAAGGAAAAATCAGTTAAAAAAAACAGTAATATTTAGAAATAAATGTACTGGTCATACTGGAGCACTGTTCTGAGGTATACAAGTCAAACCAGTAAGCAGCATTAGCAGGTTTTAGTGTTGCTTTCTTCAAAGGTCATGGCCATGCAATGTGTACTGTGCTCACTGCATGCATTATAATGCACCAACCTGAGCCTGAGAGCAAACAAATCTCAAGTCAAGAGAGAGAGAAATAGAGAGAGAGAAATAAGGACTTAGCCCAAGAGCTGAGACTCAAAGTAAGAGGGAGTGGTGCTTCTAGCTCGCTGTTGCCAAGATGAAAGCTCACTCTTTTTTTGGATAAGAAAAACTTGCAGACTAAGTAACGTGGTTACAATGAAATCAGAAACGCGCTTCTCCCTTTCCTGTTGAGTGTTGTTCCTTTTGTTTCATGATCAAATGTATACCTTTTAACTAATTTACTTATATAGCCCTCATAAGAAAATCCCTCCATATCTGGAACTAATCTAATGAACCATCTGGCACATTTCTAATGCCAATATAGCTTTCCTTAGATAAAGAGACCAAAACTGTCCTGAATATTCCAGGTATGGTCTGACTATGCCTTGTTTAGTTTTAGCAAGATCTCTGAAGGTGTTGAAGTAGTTTCAGTAAGTTAAGGTTTAAACTTTCAATCCTGTCTTATAGAAACTGAGAACTATAGATGTGGAAAGACAGGCTAGGAGTTAATAGGAGATACACTATCAGCAAGATAGTGCTGGCCTTGGCTGAAATACAGGTAACGCCTGTGAAATCTGTGGGAAAACAGTAGATAACCTAAGACACCCAGATAAAAACATTGTGGGAACTGTAGTACATTGTAATGCTTTGTATAAAGCGAGGGGATGTCTCTAACCCACCAGAGTTAGTTTTACACCAGACAATGATAAGACTGGTTCTCCTTGCCTATGCGTAAAAATACTGATCATAGACCTAATTCCTGATTCCCATTATCATTTTGTTTAGTTATTCAATAACAAATTCCCCATTTTTTTTACTCCATTCCCTTTGAAATAAAGGCTAACAGTTGACTCATCTGCATTATTACTTTTTGAACTTGAATGTTAACTTTTTGTGATTCATGCATGAAGACCCCCAAATATCTTTGTGCTGCAGCTTTGTGAAATCCTTCATCATTTAAATAATTTTCAGTTCCTCTCTTCATGCAAAATTCATAGCCCCATATTATATTCCATTTTCCTAGTTTTTGAACACTCATTTAATCTGTTTGCATCCCTCTGTAGATTCCTTGCGTCATTCGTGTTACTTGTCTCCCAGCCATTTTTGTGTCATCGACCAACTTCGAAAGAATACATTCACTTCTACCATCCAAGTACTTTATATATGTTTTAAATAACTGTAGTGCCAGCACTGATCCTTGTGGTCCTCCCGTAGATACAGATTGTAATCCTGAAGATGGCCCCTTTATTCCAACTCTGTTTTCTATTAATTAGTCAATCCTCTATCCATGCTAATATACCACACTTTCCATGGATTGCCACCTTGCTGTTTCAGAGGAGTATGTGAATTCCGTTCATCCTGACAGTAATGCTGTCAGGAGGTCTCAATGCATGGTCGGGGTCACTCTTGACAGTAAGGTTGGAGGTGGGGATAGGGTGGGGAGGAATTAGACAAAATGCAATTCTCCACAGTGATTCAAGTGTAAGATAGTCCTGTGATATCAATGGTTGCAATGGCTGCAGTAATAGGGAGATGGGCTAGAGTCATAGAGATGTACAGCATGGAAACAGACCCTTCGGTCCAACCAGTCCATCCCGACCAGATATCCCAACCCAATCTAGTCCCACCTGCCAGCGTCTGGCCCATATCCCTCCAAACCCTTCCTATTCATATACCCATCCAAATGCCTCTTAAATATTGCAATTGTACCAGCTTCCACCACTTCCTCTGGCAGCTCATTCCATACACGTACCACCCTCTGTGAAAAAGTTGCCCCGTAGGTCTCTTTTATATCTTTCCCCTCCCACCCTAAACCTATGCCTTCTAGAGGATTGGAATACAATGATACAGAAGTTATGCTGCAGTTATACAAAATCCTGGTTAGACCCCACTTGGGGTACTATGAACTGATCTGAGCACCACACATTAGGAAGGATATATTGCCCTGGAGAGAGTACAACATAGGTTTACAAGAATGATACCTAGACTTTAGGAGTTACGGGGAGCGAATTCACAAATTAGGCCTATTTTTCTAGAAGTTAGAATGTTAAGAGTCGATCTGATCAGTCTTCAAGTTATGAATAGGAAAAGGCAGGATAGACAATGTTAAACTATTTCCACTGTTTGAGGACTCTCGAACTGGGGGACATAGTCTGAGAATGAGGGCTAGACCATTCAGAAGAGATGTTGGGAAGCACTTCTACACACAAAGGGTGGTAGATGTTTGGAACTCTCCTGGATACAGGATCAGATGTTAATTTTAAATCTGAGAAAGATTTTTTTTTGTTAAACAAAGGTATTAAAGGATATGGGCCAGTCAGGTATATGGAGTCAGGCCACAGAAGAGCCATGATCTCCATAAATCTTGAAACAGGTTTAAGGGGCTGAATGGCCTACTCCTGTTCCTGGATTCCCAGTCATTGAGGATTCCTTGCCATTGGAACTGAATCTACTTTCTGTCAAGGTCTATGCAATAGCGTTCCCACGTTAAAAGATCTTCCTCACCAGCCATCTACTTAGATGAATTTGTTTGTTTCCTCCCCCTAGAACTGTAATAAATTTGTCAGACATCATGATTATATTATGTATTTCTAAATGCTCTGCTATTACATCCCTTCCAATAAAAAATGACATCTTCCCAATGACAGCTATTAAACTAACTGGCCTCCAGTTAGCTCCCTCCCTTTCAATAAGTGTGTTACGTGGGCATTTTTCCAGTCCTCTGGGACTTATCTAAAATCTAAGGATTCTTGGAAGATGACCACTAGTGCAACCAGTATCTCTGTAGCTACTTTCTTTAATATACTAGGATGCAACCCATTGGGTCCAGAGCATTTATCAGCCTTTAGCCCCATTAGTTTTCCTAACATATTTTTCTCTAGTGATAGCCATTGTGCACAGGCTTGGAAATGACATGATCATTTCGTGACATCAAACATCTCAAAGTGCTTTATAAACAATGAAGTGCAGTCACCACTGTCAATATAATGTCAGAAATGCAGCAATTTTATATATGCTAAATGTGATTAAAGGGGTTTCAACACAATTAGAAATGGAAGACAAAGCTTAAAGTAGCTTGAAGCATTTGTTTTCCAGAAAAAGCAGAGATTGAACAGTTTGACTTTTCTTCTAAACTTAATTTAAGATGAAATTGAACTCACATGCGCTCCTACAGATCCTGGTTCCCCTCTTTGCCCTGCTTCACCTCGCTCCCCCATGGGCCCTGGAAAGCCTCGTGGACCAGGAATTCCAGGCACACCACGTCTGCCTTCAATTCCAACATCCCCTGGAGGGCCAGGTCGTCCAAACTAAATTAAAAACAAAAGTTCAACGGAGTAGTTACAATAATTTAACCACTTAAAGCATGCCCACTAAACAATATGTGTTCAAGCAGGTGCTTGAACATGTGCTTACTGTTCACCGCAGTAATTAAAAAGGGAATTGTACAAATTTTCAAAAAAGTGCATTTAGATAAAACCGATCCTGAACATGTTGTTGCATATTTTTGTAACGTGGTGCTAGCTTTCCCTTGCAGCTATTTCATAAATCAGGCTTTGATCTCAATTAAACTTTTGAGCTGCCCTTATTATTTGATCATCACTCGCTATGCAGCAATATTTCCAAATATCTGTCATAATTTTCACCTTTTCTCTCCTTAATATATGGTTTCTTGATTTTGCGACCTTGTTTCAGGTTAATTCGAAAGAAGATTTGTATCTCATCTCCATCAGAACCTCTCAGAGAAGTTTTGCTCTGAGCCCAACAAGTCGTATTTTACCATAATTAAGGTTGGGAACAGGTTTCCTTCTGTTCTCTGCAAATTCAGTGTGGTCCAAAGGGTTACCTTAGGCTGAGACAGTCAGAGCCGTATATAATACCCAAAGTGTGCCTGACTAGTAACATATGACCAAATGGATTTGACAATATCATATTATTTCCCTCCATTTGTTGTCTCCACACATGATTCTAACATGAAGAATGGCTAGTCAATTAGGACCCTTTTCAACTTCTGTAATGATCTCATCCCTCAAATGAATTACATATAGGATAGAATGTATTTAATGTGTACATACTGAATCTAACTTGCTAATAGTCTGCTCATGAATCAGCCCTCTTGAGTTCTCTTTGTCAGATCTTAACTGTATCTTCTGAGTTTGGGTACCCATGCCTACAGCATTTATTGTTGACTCCTGCACAGCCCAGTCAAAATTGCTGTTCAACTTCAACCATAAAAAAAAATACTGCAGACGCTGGATAATTTAAAGAAAATACAAAAATGCCAGGTATATCAAGCAAGTCTAGGAGCATCTGTGGAGAGAAAAAAACAAAAATGCTTCTTGCACTTTTCATTTTTGTTCCAACCTAGTTCTCCTGTAGCACTGCAGCACAACTCATTTTGATTTAAAATTCTCTCGTGGGACATGGGGATCACTGACAGCATTTATTGCCTGTCCCTAGTTGCCCTTGAGAAGGTGGTGCTAAGCTGACTTCTTGAACTGCTGCAGTCCACACCCTGTAGGTAGACACACAATGCCCTTTGGGAAGAAATTCCAGGATTTTGACCCAGCGACAGTGAAAGAATGGTAATATATTTCCAAGTTAGGGTAGTGAGTGGCTTGGAGGAGAACTTGCCAGCCGTGGTATTCACAGTGTTACCTATGATCTGAAGTACCCACCTGCTCCAAGAAGACCACATCATCCTAGTGCCAAAGAATAATCATACAACATGCCTCAATGATTACCTTGTGGCTGTAAAAGCTTTTCCTTTTTTGAGGTATTTTAGGTGTTGGAAGTGATTTCCTCGAATTCCAGGAGCAGTAATTACTGTTTCGTATGCTGTTGCATTGTTTTGGAATTTTGTGGAAAAAATGTCAAAACAACACCGTTTTTAAAAGAGAGAAAGACAGACCAAAAGCAGCGAGCACATGGTTTGTGAGGGAGAAAGAGAAAGAAACCTACACTGCTAACTGACACAGCAGTGAATGTGTGCAGTTACTGTCTTTGCTGATTGAGTTCATGGGAAAAATTAACAAACAGCAAAATTCACAGCTGACCTTGGAGGAACCTGTGTGGGAAAGCTTACAGCGCAGGAACAGAAAAGTGCATAGTTTTTAACGTCTACAGTAGTGAGTAGAGTGGGTTCTTTCTTGATTACAGAGGAACCTCGATTATCCGAATATCAATTATCCAAAGGAGATCTCAAGGTCCCAATAGAAACATTACATTAAAGAGCTGTTTCAACCCTGATCGCGCCTTTTGTTTATAGGTACACTGATTAAAAATGAACTCAGCTCACTGAAATACTGCTGAGAACAGTCCTGGACAGTCCAGGCACCGTCTCAAAATGACTGACCTCCCGCCTTCTCTCTTTCTCTCCCCCCCTCCCCCAACACTTTCCCTGGAGTTCTACACAGGGGTGAACTCTAAACCCCCCCCCCCCTTCCCCAGAAAATCTCTCCAACGTTGTCCTGTACAGGGCAGAGGTGGAACATGAGACTTACTCCAAAAAGGCAGCAGCAGTCTTACTGTTGGTGTACAGTCCGGCTGCTCCAGGGTTGGGGGAGGGGGTTTGGATGGGTCAGGGGCGCAGACGGGGTTTGGATGGTGGGTGAGGATGGACAGGGATGTGGGGTTGGGGGAACAGGGTTGGGGTTGCGGGCAGACCGGGAGGGTGGTATTGGACAGGGTTGGGGTCAGGCAGGGTGAGAGTGGACAGGGTTGGGGGCGGATGGGGGGAGGGGGCAGGGAGCGGGTCTCATACGCAGTGTGCTTTTGCCTAGTTCCCTGAACGGGGAGCACACTTCACAGAAAACTCCAAGCCCCAGAGGGAATCAATTAACCAAAAAATCAATTATCCGAATGAAATAGTGCCTGCCCATCTCGTTCAGATAATCGAGGTTCCTCTGTATATGTTTTATTGAAATCTATCTCTTGATTAAATTTTAAAAATGTAAACCATAAGTACAATGTTAGCCTGGAGCACTGTTTTATTTTAAGAACAAACAGACGGTGCTATTTTCTGGGTCTATAGATTGTGAAAGATCAAAGATGGCCTTTAGTAGAGTGATAGATGTACATCTGTTGGATGTGGGAGCTTAGGGAGAGTTTTCATGTTACTGATGATTATATCTGCAGCAAGTGTCTTTGGTTGCGAATCCTATCATAGCGCATATATTGATTGGAGTGGCAGTTAGAGGCAATAAGGAATTTACAAGAGCTAGGGGGTGTGATGGATGGCAGTTATAGGAAGGGACAAAAGCCACAGATACAATCAGGTAGATGAGTTAACTCCAGGAAAGGTAGGAGAGGTAGATAGGTAGTGCAGGAGTCTTCTGTGACTATCCCTATTTCAAACAAGTATGCTGTTTTGGAAAATATAGGGGGCAATGGACTTGCAGGGAAATGTAGTATGAACAGCCAAGTTTCTGGTATTGAGACAGGCTCAACTGTAATGAGGGGTATGTCAGGTACCAAGTGACCGATTGTGATAGCGGACTCTCTAGTCAGAGGCACAGACAGATGTTTCTGCAGCCAACAGCGAAAAATCAGCATGATGTGTTGCCTCCCTGGTGCCAGGATCAAGGATGTCTCAGAGAGGGTGCAGAATGTTCTCAAAGGGGAGAGGGACCAGCAGGAGGTCATTGTACACATTGGAACTAACATCATGGGAAGGAAAAAGGATGAGGTTCTGAAGAGGGAATATAGAAAGTAAAGCAGGAATTTAAAAAGGTGAGTTTTGAAAAGATCTATATTTCTGGTTGAGGTTCTGAATGTAGGTTTGCTCGCTGAGCTGGAAGGTTCGGTTTCATATGTTTTGTCACCATACTAGGTAATATCATTAGTGAGCCTCCGGATGAAGTACTGGTGGTATGGGCCACATTTTTTATATGTGTTTAGACTTCCTTGGGTTGGTGACATCATTTCCTGTTCTTTTTCTCAGGGGGTGGTTAATGGGATCCTAATCAAAGTGTTTGTTGATCGAGTTCCGATTGAAATGCCATACTTGCAGGAATTCTCGTGCACATCTCTATTTGGCTTGTCCTAGATAGATGTGTTATCCCAGTCGAAGTGATGCCCTTCCTTATCTGTATGTAAATATACTAGTAAGAATGGGTCATGTCTTTTTGTGGCAAGTTGATGTTCATGTACCCTGGTGGCTAGTTTTCTGCCTGTTTGTTCAATGTAGTGTTTCTTATAGTTCTTGCAAGGTATTTTGCAAGTGACATTAGTTTTGCTTGTTGTCTGTATAGGGGCCTTCAAGTTCATTAGTTGCTGTTTTAGTGTATTGGTGGGTTTGTGGGCTATCCTGATGCCAAGAGGTCTGAGTAGTCTGGCAGTCATTTCCAAGATGTCTTTGATGTAGGGGAGAGTGGCTTAGGTTTCTGGACGTGTTTTGTCTGCTTGTTTGGGTTTGTTGCTGAGAAATCACCGTGCTCGTTGGATACCCATTCTTTTTGAACACACTATAAGTGATTCTTCTCTGCTCTTAGTAGTTCCTCTGTGCTACAGTGCATGGTGGCTTGTTGAAATAATGTTCTAATGCAGCTTCGTTTGTGAATGTTGGGATGATTGCTTCTGTAGTTCAGTCTTTGGTCTGTATGTGTTGTTTTCCTGTGGTCGCTGGTTTGAAGTTCCCCGTTGGCTGTTTGCTCTATTACAACATCTAGAAATGTAGGACACCACTTCGACTGGAACAATACATTCATCCTCAGACAATCCAAAGAGAGACACGCGAGAGAATTTCAAGAAGCATGGCATTCCAACTAGAACTCTATCAACAAATACATTGACATTTTATCCCATTTACCACCACCTGAGAAAATGAACAGGAAATGACATCACCACAGGCAATGTAATCACCACAGGAAATGGTGTCACCAACCCAAGGGAAACCTAAACACATAATAAAAAGCAAGCCATACCACCAGTGCTTCATCTGGAGGCTCACTGATGATGTTACCTAGTATGGCGATGAAACGTCTGAAACCAAACCTTCCAGCTCAGCTAGCAAACCTTAAAAAGGAGGTCCTTGAAGGTAGTAATATTTGGATTACTCCCAGTGCTATGAGCTAGTGAGGGTAGGATTAGGAGGACAGATCAAATGATTACATGGCTAAGGAGCAGGTGCAGGAGAGAAGGATTCACATTTTTGAATCATTGGAATCTCTTCTGGGCTAGAAGTGACCTGTACAAGAAAGAT
This sequence comes from Chiloscyllium plagiosum, assembly GCF_037043375.1. Lineage (NCBI taxonomy): Eukaryota > Metazoa > Chordata > Chondrichthyes > Orectolobiformes > Hemiscylliidae > Chiloscyllium > Chiloscyllium plagiosum. The sequence goes on from NW_028270142.1 coordinate 53,022,619, forward strand.
GGACTGCACCTGAATTGGGAGGGAACTAATATACCAGAATGGAGACTTGCTAGAGCTGTGAGGGAGGATTTAACTAGTAAGGTGGGGGAGGGCGGGGTGGGACCCAGGAAAATAGTGAGGAAAGAGATCAATCTGGGACTGGTACATTTGAGAAAAGAAGCAAGTCAAACAGTCAGGGCAAGCAGAAATAAAGCAGAAAACAAGTTAGGAATGAAAATTAAACTGCATTTACTTCAATGCAAGAGGCCAGACAAGGAAGGCAGATGAACTCAGGGCATGGTTAGGATCATGAGACTGGGATATCAAAGCAATTACAGAGACATGGCTCAGGGATGGACAGTACTAACAGCTTAATGTTCCAGGATACAAATGCTACATGAAAGGTTAGAAAGATTGGCCGGGGGGTGGGGGGGAGGTGGGGGGAGAACAGAGAGGAGGGGAGCAGCGTTTTTGATAAGGGATAGCATTACTGCTGTACTGAGGGAGGATATTCCTGGGAATACATCCAGAGAAGTTATTTGGATGGAAGTGAGAAGTGAGAAGTGAGAAGGGAATGATCACCTTATTGGGATTGTATTATAGACCCCCTAATAGTCAGAGGGAAATTGAGAAACAAATTTGTAAGGAGATTTCAGTTATCAGTAAGAATAATAAGGTGGTTATGGTAGGGAGTTTAACTTTCTAAACATAGACTGGGACTGCCATAGTGTTAAGTGTTTAGACGGAGAGGAATTTGTTAAGTGTGTACAAGAAAATTTTCTGATTCAGTATATGGATGTACTACTAGAGAAGGTGCAAAATTTGACCTACTCTTGGGAAATAAGGCAGGGCGGGTGACTGAGGTATCAATGGGGGAGGACTTTGGGGACAGTGACCAGAATTCTCTTAGTTTTAAAATAGTGATGGAAAAGAATAGACCAGATCTAAAGTTGAAGTTGTAAACTAGGGAAGGCTAATTTTGACGGTATTAGGCAAGAAGTTTTAAAAGCTGACTGGGACAGATGTTCACAGGTAAAGGGACAGCTAGAAAATGGGAACTCTTCAGAAATGAGATAACAAGAATCCAGAGACAGTATATTCCTGTCAGGGTGAAAGGAAAGGCTGGTAGGTGTAGGGAATACTGGGTGACTAGGGAAATTGAGGTTTTAGTTAAGAAAAAGAAGGAAGAATATGTCAGGTATAGACAGGAGAGATCGAGTGAATCCTTAGAGTATAAAGGCAGTAGGAGTATACTTAAGAGGGAAATCAGGAGGGTAAAAAGGGGACATGAGATCACTTTCATCAAATAGAGTTTTTATAAATACATTAAGGACAAAACGGTAACTAGGGAAAGAATAGAACCCATCAAAGATCAGCAAGGCAGCCTTTGTGTGGAGCTGCAGGAGATACTAAATGAGTATTTTGCATCAGTGTTTGCTGTGGAGAAGGACATGGAAGTTATAGAATGTGGGGAAATAGATGGTGACATCTCGAAAAATGTACATATTATAGAGGAGCAAGTGCTGGATGTCTTGAAATACATACAAGTGGATAAATCCCCAGGAACTGATCAGGTGTACCCTAGAACTCTGTGGGAAGCTCGGGAAGTGATTGCTGGGCCTCTTGCTGAGATATTCGTATCATTGATAGTCACAGGTGAGGTGCCAGAAGACTGGAGGTTGGCTAATGTGGTACTACTATTTAAGAAGGGTGGTAACAAAAAGCCAGAGAACTATAGATCGGTGAACCTGATGTCATTGGTGGGCAAGTTGTTGGAGGGAATCCTGGAGGGACAGGATTTACATATATTTAGAAAGGCCAGGACTGATTATGGACAGTCAACATGACTTTGTGCACGGTAAATTGTGTCTCACGAACTTAACTGAGATTTTTGAAGAAGTTACAAAGAGGGTTAATGAGGACAGAGTGGTAGATGTGATCTATATCGACTTGAGTAAGGCATTCAACAAGGTTCCTCATGGGAGACTGGTTAGCAGGGTTAGATCTCATGGAATACAGGGAGAACTAGCCATTTGGATATAGAACTGGCTCGAAGGTCGAAGACAGATAGTGGTGGTGGAGCGTTGTTTTTCAGATTGGAGGACTGTGACCGGTGGAGTGCCACAAGGATCAGTACTGGGTCTTCTACTTTTTGTCATTTATATAAATGATTTGAATGTGGACATAGGAGGTATTGTTAGTAAGTTTGCAGATGACACCAAAATTGGAGGTGTAGTGGACAGCAAAGAAGGTTACCTCAGAGTAAAACGGGAGCTCGATCAGATCGGTCAATGGGCTGAGGAGTGGCAGATCGATTTTAATTTAGATAAATGCAAGGTGCTGCATTTTGGAAAAACAAATCAGATCAGGACTTATACACATAATGGCCAGGTCCAGGGGAGCGTTGCTGAACAAAGAGACTGTGGAGTGCAAGTTCATAGTTCCTTGAAAGTAGAGTCACAGGTAGATAGGATAGTGAAGAAGGCTTCTGGTGGGCTTTCCTTTATTGGTCAGAGCATTGAGTACAGGAGTTGGGAGATCATGTTATGGCTGTACAGGACATTGGTTAGGTCAATTTTGGAATATTGCATGCAATTCTGGCCTCCTTCCTATTGGAAGGATGTTGTGAAACTTGAAAAAGTTGAGAAAAGATTTACAAGGATGTTGCCAGGTTTGCCAGGATTTGAGCTTTAGAGAAAGGCTGAATAGGCTAGGGCTATTGTCCTTGAGGTGTATGAGGCTGAAGGTTGACCTTATTGAGGTTTATAAAGTCATGAGGGGCATGGATAGGGTAAATAAACAAGGTCTTTTCCCTCGGGTGGTGGAGTCCAAAACTAAAGGACATTGGTTTAGGGTGAGAGGGAAAACATATAAAAGGGGCCTAAGATGCATTTTTTTCATGGAGAGGGTGGTGTGTATATGGAACGAGTTGCCAGAGGAAGTGGTGGAGGCTGGTGCAATTATAGCATTTAAAAGGCATCTGGATGGTTCTATGAATATGAAGAGTTTACAGGGACATTAGCCAACTACTGCAAATTGGACTAGAGTAGGATCGGATATCTGGTCAGCAAGGATGATTGGACGGAAGGGTCTGTTTCCATGCTATACATCTCTATGACTCTATAACCAGAATAAAGTAGAAATCTATATAAACAGAACATAGGAGGATGCCTTTGTGATCATGGTTGATAATCCATCTCAGTACCCTGTTCCCACTTTCTCCCCAAAGCCTTCATACCTTTAGCCCTAAGAACTATATCTAACTTAGTGAAAATATTCAATGTTTTGGTCTCAACTGCTTTCTGTAGCAGAGAATACCATGGGCTCACCACAGTCTGCGTGAAACAATGTCTCCTCAGCTCAGTCCTAAATGGCCTATCCTGTATCCTTAGACTGTGACCCTTGGTTTTGGATTCCCCAGTCATAAAGAATATCCTTTCCCATCTAGGTTTATATGAGATCCTGAATCAATTTCCTAAATTCTAGGGAATACCGTCCAAACTGATTCAATCTCCCTTCATCCTATCGTCCCAAAAATCAATCTGGCAAACTTTCATTGCATAACTAGAACTTCCTTCCTCAGTTAAAGAGACCAAAACTGCACACAGTATTCCAGGTCTGATCTCACTAAGATTCTGTACAATAGCAGAAAGATATCTCTGCTCTTGTACTCAAAGCCACTTGCAATGAAGGCCAACAAACCCTTTGCCTTCTTCAACAACTGCAGTCCTTACATACTTAGTTTCTGCAACTGAGCAAAAAGGACAATTTTGCACCTCCCCTTTTCACAATCTATCACCATTAAGATAATAATCTGCCTTCCTGTTTTTGCCACCAAAGTGGATAACCTTCACGTTTATCTATACTATTGTTCATCTGCTGTCCATCACTCAACTTGTCCAAATCACATTAAAGCATTTCTGCATTCTCCTCACAGTTCATCCTCCCACCCAGCTTTGTGTGCCCTGGTTTACTCCACACTTTGAGCTTTTGGTCTGTATTGGTGATCAAGACAAAGAAGAGCATTGAAGCATTGGAAATAGTGCTGCAAGGAGTCAAAAGATTTTTTCCTAAAGTTAGAGGTCAGCTGTAAGGAAAGATTAAAAAGTTTTAGGTTCTTGATCTTGAAAGGATCATCTTATAGAATTATACAAGATATAGAAAAGATAAATTTAGAAAAAAATCATTTCAACCAAATTATTAGAATAAAACAAGAGATCACAGATTCATTAAAATAAATATTAAATTTAGGACTGATATCATGCCACACTTCATATAAATTGATGAATAGATGGAATGGAATTACAGAGTTCATCCAAAAATACTTGAATCAGTCAAGAATCATTACAATGGGGTCATTCTGAATGTATGGGCCAAATGTCACCTGTAAATATTTTGTGACAGCAATTAGCAGAGATCTAATCAGCACCCCTTCCAAACCTACAGGATAATCATTTCACTGTTAAAATCTTTCCAGCTATAATCAGTTTATGATTTAGACCAGTGATTAAACTTGGGACCATTCAAGTCTGAATAGTTCAATTCTGCCCTGAACATTCCATTTACTGATGTGTCATGGTTCAAAATTCCAATGTGCTTAACTCATTATCTGCCCTTGAAAACACATCTCACACTTTGTCAAATCGATGTTAACTTATTTAAAGCAAATTTTGTTCATACTTCCACACTACATTGTGTGATTGAGATTTAATGGCATCACTGAGACAATAACAAACAGTTTATGAAAGAAAGATCCCAGGTTAAAGTGTTTTTTTTTTAAGGAAGTTACCCATGAATGTTGTATTACAGAAAGTTATACAATGATTTACAATATAATTTTCCTGGACTCATATTAATGAATATGTACCTCTGCTTGAAAAAGATAAAAAATACAAACCTGTCCTTTGTCACCCATGTCACCTTTGTCACCCTGTATAGAGAGAAAAAAGGTCAGCTATGCATAGATCTACAAACTTTCAATTAGTTTTGTCAGTTTAATTGTCACTGATTATAAAATACCTTGGGTCCTGACTTGCCTTGAACTCCAGTTTTTCCAGTTTCACCCTATTAAAAGTTTAAATTGGAAAATTAGTATTTCCATATTCTGACAAAAAGAACTGAATATTCATTCGTACAAATTTGCTGGAATAGAGCACCTATGCAAAATGACATCCAATGATGCAACAGCTCCTACTCTGGTAGAATTCAGCTTCATATCTTTGATTCTTCATTCTGTCCACTTCCAGTTCTTGCCATGCTGGGGATTAGGTTTACAATATGTCCTACTTGTTTACCAAGAGAGGGAAGTAAATACTGGATGATTCATCTGATCTCATTGATTCTTGAGCACTGCCTAGTGTCTGGTCACACAGTAGCTTGACCTGGAGTTTGGCAGGGGTGGGGCTTGCCAACATTAATGGTCAAATGGTATTGTGCAGCATGAGGATTTTTAAAAACGCCACAATTATTTATATTAACTTAATGTTATTTTGCTTTCAACGGTTTATCTTGTGGATTTTCACATTAGTTTTTAACAAGCAAAAAACACTGGCTAATGCTTAAGATTGTTGAAATTACTGTTGCAGTTCATTGACAAACACTTATTGTTTGACAGTCCCAAATCTGATAAGGTAAGTGGAGCACTAACACATTAAGTTAATGCCTTGTGGAAATATGAACTCAATAGTGTTATTCAATAAGCTGAATTTCACCCTGAGGTGGATGTGGCCATGCTGGGAAAATTATGGCAAACTGATTTCTTGGCATGCTCTGACCTCAATGAAATGGTCCTGATATCAGAGTCCTGACCCAAGAATGAATATTCAGCCCAGTATGCAAAGCATCTGTCAATATTAGCAACAACAATCTCTATCGCCATACATACTAAAATTGTTCAGACAAGGCTTTGCAGGATATTTGATAAACTGTTCTGCTATTCTGTGTCTCCCACTCTGGATTCTTACCTTCTCACCATCAGGCCCTGGTTCACCTTGTGGGCCCTGTGAAGAAAACATGTAATAAATGAGATCCTCCTTGCTTAAGGGATTATTTTATAACTAATTGCAGCTTCAATGATAGATTTGCTCACCGGTAAGCCTTTCACTCCCTTTTCTCCTGGTTTTCCAGGTATTCCACTTTGTCTTGCATCACCTTTCATCCCCTGGAAGAAAATATACTCAATAATTGGACATATAATAGGCAATGATAAAGAGCAAGTGCATACAGTAATCAATCTATATTTCCCATTCAGATATTACCCAATGCCAACTAGCAGAAAAACACATTTCTAAAATCTTTTGAAGGAAGTTAAATTTAAAACAAAGTGTATTTTTGTACAAACTTAACAACATGTCTCAACCTTCCCCTTCTCCTCCCACTTTCTGCCTGCCCCTCTCCTTTCTTCCCCTGTGCCCTTTCAGGAATCAGTGGTAATCCATCCATAAATGAGCAAGTAGAATTCCAGACCCAAGCTTCTAATTCAGATGACATTCAGACAGATGTTTTTGAGGCCAACATTCAAAAGTATACAGATTACGTGTAGATAATTAACATTCACAGAATTTACTGCTAGCCTTTGATTTTTTTAAAAATATAAGCCCGCTAATTATTCATTCTCCCCACCTGCAACACACATACACCAACCAACTCGCTATTCATCTCTGGACTGTGGCTGTGCATAAACAGGTTTCAGAGAGTTTGAGTGTGGAAACAGGCTATTCGGCCCAACAAGTCCACATCTACCCTATCCCTGTAACCCTGCATTTCCCATGGCCAATCCACTTAATGCACACTATGGGCAATTTATCATGGCCAATCCACCTAACCTGTTTATCTTAGGACTGTGGGAGGAAACTGGAGCACCTGGTGGAAATCCACACACAGACATGAGGAGAATGTGCAAACTTCACACAGACAGCCACTTGAGGCTAGAATTGAACCCTGGTCCCTGGCACTGTGAGGCAGCAGTGCTAACCACTGAGTCACCGTGATGCCCAGACTATTGTTGAGTAAATGCTGCTTGTTAGCATTGTCAATGACACCTTTCATCTCTTTGTTGATGATTGACAGCAGGGTAGAGGGTGCCAATTATTCATGCAGGATTTCTCCTGCTTTTTATGAACAAACCAATTTTCCACATTGCTGGATGGATATTCATCATGTAGCTGTACTGAAATAGCTTGCCTGGAGCAAAGCTAGCTCTGGATCACAAGTCTTTAGGACAATTGCTGAATGCTGTCAGGCCCCATTTGTCTTGGCTATATTCAATGCCTTCAGCTGTTTTTTTTTAATATCAAGTGGGATGAAGCAAATTGATTAAAAGCATCTGAGATGCTGGGGACCTCAGGAGAAAGTCACTCAGCATGTCTTGCTGAAGACATTTGCAAATGCTTCAGCTTTTACTTTTGCACTGTTATTCCAGACTTCCATAACATTGATGGAGCTACTTGTGAAGCCTCGTTCTGCAGTTGGCGTTCTTAAATTGCCCAGCTGCGTCCATGTTGGATGTAACAGGACTACAAAAGTTAGATCTGATCTTAGCTTATTGCGATATTATTTAGCTGTCTAACACATACTGTTTCTGCTGTTTGGTGTGTAAGTAGACTTATGTTGTAGTTTCACCAGACTGACACTTCGTTTTTAAGGCATGCCTGATGATGCCCTTATCCTGCCCTCCTGCACTTGTTGTTGGTGCCAGTGTTCAACTCTAATTTTCTTACAGGCTGTGCACACATCCAAAGCCCATGTGTGGCATCAGACATCCATGCAGCAGTTGGCGTGCTGATGCCAATTGCCATGCACAGTTGGTTCCCTCGATTGATACTAATGGTACACTTGCTAGCTTCCAAACTGGTGGGAGTTTCCCTAATCAAGGGAGTTACCGACAATTAAAACCAATGCATCAATTATCTCATAAATCATTTCATTTAAGACCCTAGGACAACATCAGTCAGGACCCAGGCACTTGTCAGCCCACAGCTCCAACAATTTACTCAGCATCACTTTTCTATTGATTGTAATTTTCCTGAGCTCTTCCTTCTCTTTGTTTCCCTGATTTGTAGCTGGCATGTTACTTAGATCCTTTTTAGTGAAGACGTATGCAAAATACCTATTCAGTTCACCAGCCATCTCTTTAGTTTCTACTATTAATTCTCCAGGCTCACTTTGCATAGGACCGAAGCTTCATCAGTTAACTCTTCACAAAATATTTATAGAAACACAGTATCCGTTTTTAATATTTTTGACAAGGTTCTTCTGTGCTCCAATTTTTCCCTCCTTATTAATTTTATATTGTTTTTATATATTCTCATAGACTCGTAGATGTATATAGTACAGAAGGAGGCCATTCAGCTAATCATGGCCATGCTGATCAACAAAGATCTGACTATATTAATCGCATTTTCCAACTTTGGTCCATAGCCCTTGAAGGTGATGGCAACATAAGTGAATTTCAAAATACTAATTAAATAGTGCATGGGTTTCCAACTCAACAGGCAGTGAGTTCCAAAATCCCAACACACTCTGGGTGAAACAAATTCTCAACTCCCCACTTAACCTTCTATATCTTACCTTAAATCTGTGCCTCCTGATTATTTCCACTTACTCATGGAAAAAGTGACTTCCTATCCACTCTATCTATGCCCCTCATAATCTTGTACAACTTGTCAGGTCCCCCCTCAACATTTGCTACACCAAGGAAAACAACCCGGCCCATCCAATCTTTCCTTTTAACTCAGACTGTCCAGCCCCAGCAACATCCTGGTAAATCTTCTCTGTTCCATGACTAGTGCAATCACATTCTTCCTATAATGGGGTGACCAGAGCTGTATACAATACTTCAGCATTTTACACATTTGAAACACAGTTTTGGCATAACCTCCCAGCTCTTGTGTACTGTCCAATTTTCTGTCATGCTACCTTTTTTTGCACATTTATATGCTTTTTCTTTATGTTTGATGTTAGTGTTAACCTTTCCAGTTATATTAAAAGGTGTATGATATACATTTTATATATTATCATTTTTAGAAGAGTTTTAGAGTTTAGATTTTAAAACTAGTGGTACATAGGTTTGGTCTATTTGAATGATGGAGTTTAATAATCAACTAGGTCAGTCTTTTAAGAACCACGATTTTAAACTATTTCTTTTCAAAGAGCAAATGCTGAAGACCTCCTGGAGGGCTAATGGAAGTTTGTTTATATTGTGGGGTTTTGTGACAAGTGAAGACTGAAACATTCAGCCAATAGCTGAGCAGAAGCTAGGGGGACTGAGTTTTTAAAATTTAGTTAGAAACTTCTGAATTCTGTTTGAAGATGACCTGACTGGGATAAGATGCAAGAATAGCTTTTCTAAGGGAAAAAAAAGAAGTTTGTTTACAGCAGTTAATGGAATAAGTTACCTCAGTGTAAGGATTTCAGTTTGAGTAAACTTCAAATGCAGAGTATTTGGTTAGAAATCTGCAGCTGGTTATTCAAAGCTGAGCAAATCTAAGATCTCAGTTGTGAGAGTCAAAGAAAAAGACTGCACAATTAACAGGATTGGAATCAAAAAGAAGCAGTAAGCCTAACTACAGACTTAATAGGGAAGGAAAATGTCTCTGGATTTTGATGTTCGCCAGGTATTAGAAATATTTTATTTTATTGTTAAAACCAAATCAGCAGCCTGATGTGCTTATGTTTCAGTGAAAGACCACCATGTTATATTTATAAAGTATCTACTGAGCCAGATTTAATTCTGGGATCTGACTTAGCCAATAGGAATGTGAGCTGGGATGATAACGGAGCTAACCAAGGACGGTGGGTCCATCTCTTGAAAATTTTCCTACCTATTGGAACGTATCTATTCTGTGTATTCTGATTTGCCTTAAACATCTTCTTAAATTCCTGCTACTATATCTCTATTGAAATATAATTTAACCTAGTCTACCAATTCATTCTGGCCAGCTTTGCTTTCATGCTCTCATAATTGCTCTTATGTAAGTTTAACAAATCTGTCTTGCACCCACTCATCTGTCTCTCAAACTGAATATAAAATTCAATTATAATTGTGGTTGAGGCACATAGAATTATGGAATTACACATAAAACACAACAAGGAGGCCATTCTGCCAATTGAGTCCATGCTGGTTTTTCTGTAGATTAATTAATTCAGTCCTATTCCCTCTGCTGTGTAATGGCTATGTAAAATGTATGTCTGAAGGGTCAGTTTAGTTTCTATATTCAAGTTAGGCTTGAACTTACAAATTTCTGAGTTGGAAGCCTGAGGCCTACCACCTGAAACAAGCAGGTGCTGAATTGATGGTCCTTTCACAAATCATCATTCATATATCATATGTCAAACCAATTTATACCAACATTGATTGTGAAGTAATCCAGCTCCCAAACGATATATTTTTAATCATTCACAAAGCATGGAATGGCAAAACCAACATTTATGGCTAGTCCTTAATTATCCTTGAAGAGGTGATGACTTTCTTGAATACAACTGAGCCAGTTCAGAAGGCAGTTAGAAGTCAGCCACAATTTGTTTGGAATAAAACAAAGAACTGCAGATGCTGGAAATCTTAAAAACAGAAATTGCTGGAGAAACTCAGTAAGTCTGACAGCACAGGCAGGCACGATGGCTCAGTGCTGAGCACTGCTGCCTCACAGACTAGGGACTCGGGTTAAATTCCACTCTCAGGTGACTGTGTGGAGTTTGGACATTCTCCCCATGTCTGTGTGGTTTCTTCCACGTGCTCTGATTTTATCACACAGTCAAAAGATGTGCAGTTTAATTAGATTGGCCATGCTCAATTGCTCTGTAGCATCCAGGGTTGTGCAACTCAGGGGAATTATCCATGGAACATGCATGGTTACAGGGATAGAATAGGGACGTATGGCTGGATGGCGTGCTGTTTGGAGGGTTGGTGTGGACTCAATGGGCCGAATGTCTTGCTGTAAGGATTCTATGATTGTGTGTGTGGTGAGAAAGCAGAGTTAGTATATTGGATCCTTGGATCCTTCTTCAGAAGTCAGAGATGCTGCCAGATCTTTCACATTTTTGTGGAATCTAGAATCACATATAGACCAGGTGAGGACAGACAGCAGATTCCTTCCTGAAAGGACATTAGTGAGCTGAATAGATTGGGACAAAAACCTGGCAGTTTCCTGGTTACTATGACTGATGGTAGCTTTTTAAATTCAACATTTATTTAATTAATTGCATTTAAGTTCCCCAGCTTCCTGATGAGCTTTCTACACACCTGCACCAAATCATTCATCCAAGCTGCTAGCTTACTAGTCTAGTTATACAACCGCTATGCTGCCATATCTCACACTAACACCTGTATTGGATAGGGTTTAGATCAGAGTGGTGCTGGAAAAGCACAAGAGGTCAGGCAGCATCTGAGGAGCAGCAAAATCGACACTTCGGGCAAAAGCCCTTAATCAGGAATCTGCAGTCCTCACTTTTGCCTACCTGTATTGGATAGAATACCTAACACGTGAAAAGGTCAACTGGCCCAACTAGTCTATGCCAGGGTTTATGATTTTTATGTCTCTTCTTGGCTTTCCCAAGGGAAAGCATGCAGCAGTCAATAACTTGAGAAGGGCTGTAAACATGATTTTTAAATTTTTTTCGACCAAGTAGGTATTAGTGAGATAATATACATTTAGGTCCCCTTATATTGAGCAGAGTTGGGAATAGATGCAGTTTAGAAAATTCAATAATAAGTAAAATACTATAAAGTTTCGGTTGTTTTAGAAAAATATTTTAAATTGCAAAATAGCAAAACACTTACTGGAAAACCACGTGGGCCTTGTGGTCCTCTTGGACCAGGATCCCCTCTATCTCCCTAAATAAAAGAAAAATGTTCTTCTGTTAATGATCCTGTGAAAAACAGTTAACTGTCATCATTATCCAAATATAATATGTTTTTAAAATATTTAATATGCATTGAATTGGATGTGCAAAAGTACCTTTGGTCCTATTTGTCCTGTTTCACCGAATATCCCTGGTATTCCCAGAGGACCCTGAAACCAATTAACAGGATATTTGGAGTGCTTTATTTTTTGGATATATATTTTTTGCAAAGCCCATTTTAAAAGTATTGAAGTCAACTTCATCTTACATGACCACCTGGCATACCATCACTACCAGATCTTCCTGCCATTCCAATATCACCCTGAAAACAAACATACAAAAAGTATTAGCTTTATATATTCATGACACAGAAGCATTACACGCTAAGCACTAAAAATTTACAGCATTTACCTTTCTGCCGGGAGTACCAACATGTCCTATTGATCCTGGGTATCCCTAGGAAATAGAGTAGAAAATAAAACATAAGAACCTCTTCTGGAATAGTGTGTGAAGTTCTTGTTGCCCTGTTATAGGAAAGATGTTATTAAACTGGAGAGGGTTCAGAAAAGATTTACTAAGATGCTGACAGGAATGGAGGGTTTGAGTTATAAAAATAGACTGGAAAGGCTGGGACCTTTTTACTGGAGTGTAGGAGGTTAAGAGATGATCTTATTTGGGTTTATAAAATCCTGAGGGACATAGATAAGGTAAATAGCAAGAGTTGTTTCTTTAGGATGGGGGAGTTCAAAATTAGGAGGCATATTTTTAAGGTAAGAGGAGAAAGATTTAAAAAAGACGAGGAGCAATGTTTTTACTCAGAGCGTGGTTCATGTGTAGAATGAACTGCCAGAGAACATTTAAAAGACATTTGAATTAGTTCATGTATAGGAATGGTTTGGAGAAATACAAGACAAGCACAACAGGTGGGACTAGTTGACTTTGGAAACATGACCAACTGGGATCTATATGGACTTCAGTAAGGCGTTCGACAAGGTTCCCCATGGGAGACTGATTAGCGAGGTTAGATCTCATGGAATACAGGGAGAACTAGCCATTTGGATACAGAACTGGCTCAAAGGTAGAAGGTGAAGGTTTGTTTTTCAGACTGGAGATCTGTGACCAGTGGAGTGCCACAAGGATCAGTGCTGGACCCTCTACTTTTTGTTATTTACATAAATGATTTGGAGGTACAGTTAGTAAGTTTGCAGATGACACCAAAATTGGAGGTGTAGTGGACAGCCAAGAGGGTTACCTCAGATTACAACAGGATCTGGACCACATGGGCCAATGGGCTGAGAAGTGGCAGATGGAGTTTAATTCAGATAAATGCGAGGTGCTGCATTTTGGGAAAGCAAATCTTAGCAGGACATATACTTGATGGTAAGGTCCAAGGGAGTGTTGCTGAACAAAGAGACCTTGGAGTGCAGGTTCATAGCTCCTTGAAAGTGGAGTTGCAGGTAGATAGGATAGTGAAGAAGGTGTTTGGTATGCTTTCCTTTATTGGTCAGAGTATTGAGTACAGGAGTTGGGAGGTCATGTTGCGGCTGTTAGGCCACTGTTGGAATATTGCGTGCAATTCTGATCTCCTTCCTATCGGAAAGATGTTGTGAAACTTGAAAGGGTTCAGAAAAGATTTACAAGGATGGTGCCAGGGTTGGAAGATTTGAGGTATAGGGAGAAGCTGTACAGGCTGGGGCTGTTTTCCCTGGAGCGTTGGAGGCTGAGGGGTGACCTTATAGAGATTTACAAAATTATGAGAGGCATGGATAGGATAGATAGGCAAAGTCTTTTCCCTGGGGTCGGGGAGTCCAGAGCTAGAGGGCATAGGTTTAGGGTGAGAGGGGAAAGATATAAAAGAGACCTGAGGGGCAACTTTTACACACACAGAGGGTGGTACGGGTATGGAATGAGCTGCCAGAGGAAGTGGTGGAGGCTGGTACAATTGCAACATTTAAGAGGCATTTGGATGGGTATATGAATGGGAAGGGTTTTGAGGGATATGGGCCAGGTGCTGGCAGGTGGGACTAGATTGGGTTGGGATATCTGGTCAGCATGGACGGGTTGGACCGAAGGGTGTGTTTCCATGCTGTATATCTCTATGACACTATGACTGGTTGGACCAAAGGATCTGTTTCCATGCTGTATGACTTTACGATTTTAAAAGGTTATGTTCTTAATGTCCTTAAATTTAGTAAGAAGTCACCTTCTGTTCACACACTACGCATATATGCAACACTTACTATTGTGCATGTCTCATATAACATTGGATAGGGACATGTATGTTATTTGTACAGGAAACAGAAATCCCTCAAAGGGCTCTTGTATTCTACATACATAGATGTTAGTAACATTAACAGGGATTTGTCTCACCACCAAACCTACAATTTAATTATCAGGTTCCATTGGTTTTGTAAGTGAATAGTATAAACTGTTTTAATTTTGTTGTCTGCTTTTAACTGAATAAGTTCAACACCATACTTACTGCAACTGACAATACTGTATATGGATTATAGTTGAGGAGCAGTGGATGTTACTAAGAAGTCTGTGTTGCCTATGTAGGGCCAGAACTGTTTACAATTTACCAAAATACTCTAAAATAACATGCCTTGAGCACAGTTTCAAACTGACAATGTAAGTTATGTGTGATTTGCATATTTTTAGTATTATTTATTTTGGAATTTGGGCTTGAACTAGTGAAGTGTGAGTTTTGATCTTAATGTGTAGAAGAGATTAATTATTAATCTATAAGTATTTATTTTATTTCAGCCAATATGAGAGAGTGATAATGGGGATTTGTTTGCATTGAGTGAGCTTTACCATTCGATAGAGTAAACATTGAAAAGCATTTGGAAGAAATAGTAATGTCAACCCTATTGAAGTGATCGCTGATGATTCAGTTCCGATGGTGTTCGGATAGATGGGGTTGTATTTTTCTGTGCGTATGGATTTCATACTTTTTTTAAAAAATGAATAATTTAGTTTATTCCATTTTATTTTTATTTCTTTTGCATAATAACTGTCTGCTTTATCATTAAAGCCAAATCTGTGTGGGAAAGAGGGATTCCACTTCATGGGGCATTGGCATCAGTTTTGGAACGGGGGGATCTGTACCGTTGGGACGGTCTCCACCTGAACCGATCAGGTACCAATGTTCTAGCGAAGAGGATAAATAGGGTGGTCAGTAGGACTTTAAACTTCTGGGTTGGGGGGAAGGGAAAGTGAAAGCGACAGGGAGTATAGAGGTAAATGGCAAGATAAGCAGCAGGATAGAATGTTTCCAGGCGGATTTAAAATTGAGGCAGACTGAGAATGTAGTAAAAAGCAAGGATAACTTAGGACATATGACTTCCAACATCTCTAATGATAAGGAAGTTAGCATTAAGGCACTTTACCTGAATGCTCGTAGCATACATAACAAAGCCGATGAACTAATGGCACAGATAATAATGAATGATTATGATGTAGTAGGCATCACAGAGACTTGGTTACAGGGGGGTCAGGACTGGCAGTTAAACCTCCATGGTTTTTCAACTTATCGAAAAGACAGAGAGGTGGGCAGAGGGGGTGGGGTTGCCTTGTTAGTTAAGAACAAAATTAAATCTATGGTATTGAATGACATAGCGTCGGATGCTGTGGAGTCTGTGTGGGTGGAATTGAGGAACCACAAAGGCAAAAAAACGTAATTGGAGTTGTGTATAGACCTCCTAACAGTGGTCAGGACCAGGGACGCAACATGTACCGGGAAATAGAGAAGGCATGTCCGAAAGGCAAGGTTACATTGATCATGGGAGACTTCAATATGCAGGTGGACTGGGTAAATAATGTTGTTAGTGGATCTAAAGAAAGGCAATTCATGGAATGCTTACAGGATGGCTTTTTGGAACAGCTTGTCATGGAGCCCACAAGAGAGCAGGCTATTCTGGACCTAATGCTTTGCAATGAACCAGACTCTATAAAAGATCTTAAAGTAAGGGAACCCTTAGGAAGTAGCGACCAAATATGATAGAGTTCAGTCTGGAGTTTGAAAGGGAGAAGGCAAAATCGGATGTAATGGTGTTACAGTTGAATAAAGGTAATTATGAGGGCATGAGAGAGGAACTGACTAAAATAGACTGGAAGCAGAGGCTAACCGGGAAGACAGTAGAGCAAAAATGGCAGGAGTTTGTAGGTATAATTGAGGACACTGTACAGAGGTTCATTCCCAAGAAAAGAAAGATTAACCGGGGAGGGATTAGACAACCTTGGCTGACAAAGGAAGTCAGGAAATGTATTAAAGAAAAAGAGAGATCCTATAAAGTGGCTAAGAAAAGTGGGAAATCAGAAGATTGGGAAGGATACAAAAGCAAACAGAGGATAACAAAGAGTGTAATAAGAAAGGAGAGGATCAAATATGAAGGTAGGCTAGCCAGTAATATTAGAAATAATAGTAAAAGTTTCTTTCAGTACATAAGAAACAAACGACAGGCAAAAGTAGACATTGGGCCACTTCAAACTGATGCAGGAAGCCTAGTGATGGGAGATAAGGAAATAGCAGGAGAACTTAACAAGTACTTTGCGTCAGTCTTCACAGTGGAAGACATGAGTAATATCTCAAAAATTAAAGGGTGTCACGGGGCTGAGTTGAGTATGGTTGCCATTACGAAAGAGATAGTGCTAGAAAAGTTAAAAAATCTTAAAATTGATAAATCTCCTGGCCCCGATGGGATACACCCTAGAGTTCTGAGAGAGGTGGCTGAGGAAATAGCAGAGGCATTGGTTGAGATCTTTCAAGAGTCACTGGAGTCAGGAAAGGTCCCGGATGATTGGAAGATGGCTGTTGTAACCCCCTTGTTCAAGAAAGGATCAAGGCAAAAGATGGAAAATTATAGGCCAATCAGCTTAACCTCGGTTGTTGGTAAAATTCTAGAATCGATCATTAAGGATGAGGTTTCTAAATTCTTGGAAGAGCAGAGTCTGATTAGAACAAGTCAACATGGATTTAGTAAAGGGAGGTCATGCCTGACAAACCTGTTGGAATTTTTTGAAGAGGTAACAAGTAGGTTAGACCAGGGAAACCCAGTGGATGTGGTCTATCTAGACTTTCAAAAGGCCTTTGATAAGGTGCCACACGGGAGGCTGCTGAGCAAGGTGAGGGCCCATGGTGTTCGAGGTGAGCTGCTGGGATGGATTGAGGATTGGCTGTCTAACAGAAGGCAGAGAGTTGGGATAAAAGGTTCTTTTTCAGAATGGCAGCCGGTGACGAGCGGTGTCCCGCAGGGTTCGGTGCTGGGGCCACAGCTGTTCGCATTATATATTAATGATTTGGATGAGGGTACCGGGGGCATTCTAGCGAAGTTTGCCGATGATACGAAGTTAGGTGGACAGGCAGGTAGTACTGAGGAAGTGGGGAGGCTACAGAAGGATCTTGACAGGTTGGGAGAGTGGTCCAGGAAATGGCTGATGGAATTTAACGTGAGCAAGTGCGAGGTCTTGCACTTTGGCAAAAAGAATAAAAGCATAGACTACTTTCTAAATGGTGAGAAAATTAATAAAGCCAAAGCACAAAGGGATCTGGGAGTGCTAGTCGAGGATTCTCTAAAGGTAAACATGCAGGTTGAGTCCGTGATTAAGAAAGCGAATGCAATGTTGTCTCTTATCTCAAGAGGGTTGGAATATAAAAGCAGAGATGTACTACTAAGACTTTATAAAGCTCTGGTTAGGCCCCATTTGGAGTACTGTGTCCAGTTTTGGTCCCCACACCTCAGGAAGGACATACTGGCACTGGAACGTGTCCAGCGGAGATTCACACGGATGATCCCTGGAATGACAGGTCTAACATATGAGGAACGGCTGAGGATACTGGGATTGTATTCGTTGGAGTTTAGAAGATTAAGGGGAGACTTAATAGAGACGTACAAAATAATACATGGCTTGGAAAAGGTGGATGCTAGGAAATTGTTTCAGTTAAACGAGGAGACTAGGACCCGTGGACACAGCCTTAGAATTAGAGGGGGTCATTTCAGAACAGAAATGCGGAGACATTTCTTCAGCCAGAGAGTGGTGGGCCTGTGGAATTCATTGCCACGGAGTGCAGTGGAAGCCGGGACGCTAAATGTCTTCAAGGCCGAGATTGATTGATTCTTGTTGTCTCGAGGAATTAAGGGCTACGGGGAGAACGCTGGTAAGTGGAGCTGAAATGCGCATCAGCCATGATTGAATGGCGGAGTGGACTCGATGGGCCGAATGGCCTTACTTCCACTCCTATGTCTTATGGTCTTATGGTCTTATGGTCTTATGCAGCATTGGAGGCTTGTGTATCAATGAAAGATCAACCTGTTAAGTAAAAATAAACAAAATTTATTTTAGATTCTAAATTCGTTTACTTATTTACATGCTTTTTCAAAATGTAACTTCAGCCTTATATGGCACATGTATGTTGCTGGCTCTCTTGACTTATAAGGCATGTTTAAAGTGCATACTTTAAGCAAAATGGAATGTTCTGGAGTGAGTGTGTGGGAGAGGGAGAAAGAGAGAGAGAGAAAAAAAAACACGAGCAAGAGAGCAAGAGTATATGATGAATTCTGCTTGGTAACAGGACCATCCAATTAAATTGCCATGGAGAAAGCAGCCCCGGCAAGAGTCATAAGAAATCAAATGCCAGTTTTTATACCTCAGCACAAAAAGTGACAGCTGGTCTTATTGGACATAAGCTCTAAAATCCACAGAAACCTAGGGAGGGAGACTAAAAACATTGCAAAACAAATAAAACAACTGTCATGTGTAACCACTGAGTAGGATGCTGAGGGGATCTGTGTGTTTGTTCAAACAGAAGGGACTTGTGCCTGGTAGTCAGTATATACACTCAGATGAGTAAGTGAAGTAAACTGGAAGGCTTGCCCTCATGGCAGATGAAAGGGAGCATTTTGACAATCTGGGAGGGTTGTGGGATTTAATTCGTAGGTACCTATTTACTGAGAGTATGGTGTGACATACAAATAAGTTTTGCTGAGTTGCTTAGCTAACAGAAAGTATTATTTCTACAGTTTAGTATATTGGTTGCCTTTTAAGTAGTGTTGAGTCTACTACATTTTAGTTTGCTTGTTACCATTAAAGTCTTAGCATGGGACAACTTGTATAATTTTTAATTTAAAACGCTAAAAAATTCATATCTCTTTTCATAAGTTAATGGTCTCTGTGGGGATCATAACAATATATATGTACAATACATGTAAGTGAACAGTTTAAGTAAAACTAGCCTCCAGTATTAATTCTGATACCATTGTCAAATAATACAGGTAGACAATTCTTTATCCGAAATTCCAAAATCAGAAAAACTCCAAAATCTGAATGTTTTTTTCATGAAGTTTTTTTCCCTATTAACAAGGTTGTTTGGCGTGCAAACAGTTAACCCAACTCCACACCCACTCGATGCATGTCACTCAGGTGCAACGTGGGGGAGGCATGGTCCAGCACTGGCAGGTCTCAATTCTGTCTGAGGGCCCGTATTACTCATAGCGAGTCTGCTGTTCGGTAAGATTTTTTTAAATGTCACTGTCAAACTGTCATTTGTTCCAAAATTTGAAAAATTCTGAATTCCAAAAACCAGCTGGTCCCAAGGGTTTAGGATAAAGGATTGTGTACCTGTACATGCAAGTGAACATGCAATCTGTTGTCTCCCATTATGTATTTAGTAAAATTTAAGTTCTGTTTAGAAGGACTACACAATCTGAGTAAACTATTCATATCATCATGGAATCATGCAGCACAGGTCGTTCCGTCCATCATGCATCACTTGCTCTTTGGCAGAGCCATCTAATTCATTCCACACCCCTGCTCTTTCTTCATATCTCTGCAAATGTTCTCTCGTAAACTCTAAGAAGTGGTTTAGCCTAATTTCCTCTTTAATTCATGGCTTTTTGTTTTCAAAGGTATGTCATCTTGCCATATAATTCCAATTCCTTTCATTGTATTTGCTTTACTATTCTGCTCATTGAGATACTTAAAACAATCACATGTTAGAGGCAGCATGGTGGCTCAGTGGCTAGCAGTGCTGCCTCACACTGCCAGGGACCTGGGTTTGATTCCACCCATGGGCGACTGTCTGTGTGGAGTTTGCATGTTCTCCTCATGTCTGCGTGGGGAGCTTTAAATTGCCCAGAGTGTTCAGGGATGTGTAGGCTAGGTAGATTAGCCATGGGAAATGCATGGTTACAGGGATAGAGTGGGACATTGTTTGGATGGTTGGTATGGACTTGCTGGGGCAACTGCTTCCACACTGTAGGGATTCTATGATAACTACTTAATGGATTTTGTCAATGAAAATAAATTAAAAAGAAAACAACATTTACAATAATAACAGACTTTTTTTCCATAGACTGTTTTAATTGGTCAGTTTTAGGAGTGTGTCTTTTAAAGTGAGCTTACTTGGTGGGTACAGAGGTGCACAAGTCCATTGGATGGTACAGCCAGAGACTTTATGGGGATGCCAACCATTAGCGATGATAGGAGCATAGGTGAAGTGGAACAGGAGAGAGATTGATGGAGAACAAAACAGCAGAAGGTAAAAGGCCCCCAGTAATAAAGCCACTCTGACAAGAGAGACTGATTCCAACAGGGATGGTAGGGTACTGATGGGAGGCAAGAGGATGGTAAGAATGGGAAGAAGATGGCAGGGGAGGTGTGGATAAGATTGTGGAATTAGTCACCTGTGGCAAAATATCAGGGATAATTGTTTAATACCAAATTAATTTAATAGCAACAGTTATTTTCTGTGCTATTTGGTTTAAACGAATGCATCACTATTGATTCTATTGATGAAGAGGATTATAATAGTCTATAACTTC
The DNA here is from genome assembly GCF_037043375.1 of Chiloscyllium plagiosum. NCBI lineage: Eukaryota > Metazoa > Chordata > Chondrichthyes > Orectolobiformes > Hemiscylliidae > Chiloscyllium > Chiloscyllium plagiosum. The sequence goes on from NW_028270142.1 coordinate 53,043,258, forward strand.
CGCTATAATTGTTTCGACACATGTGAACTACAATGGACTTGCACAACACAAACAGACTTTAAGAGGAGCAGTTAAAATGCTGCTCAGGAACTTGAATCCTAAAAAGAACTTCATCAGACTGGTAGTTAGGAAACTGTTTTCTTCGATGTCAGATGTTGAAAGTATAACAGGTAGATTTCAAACAAATTTAGTTACCCTCCATTTAAAGCATGTTTAATAACGCATTTTTGCTTTAGCACAATTTTGGTAAATTAGGAAAGTTCCTTCAAATACATTGTCTTCATTTTCCTTTCAGCTCGGTTTTTATTTTGAAAATAAACCACTGCTGCACAACTCTGCCGCTCCCTACTTGCCTTCCCACATCCTTCCTGCTTAGCCCTTCTTTCTCTCAACCTTCTGGCTTGCCACTTCCCTTCCCCCAATTCTCCCACTTGATGCTTCCCTCTTGTTCCATCCCTCCCTCTCCCAAATCCTTGTTGCTTCTTAACCGCCACTTTCTCCTAAGTTGTCATCGTGACTGAGGGCTCAGGATGGGAATATTGAGAGGGAGGGAGCAAGAGAGAGAAGGTGAGGGGTAGCAATAAGATGCAAGTGGGAGGGTCAGGGAAGTGGCTAGCCAGTGGATCAGGCAAGACAGTCATCGGGAGAGTCAGCGAGCAGGCAATGCCAAGCAGGAAGGTCAACTGAATGAAGTGGAAGGTGAGAGATAAGTTGTTAAGAGTTAGTAAGAAGATCTGTTGGCCAGTTAAGTTCACGTCAGCAAGGAGATCAGAATGAAACCATTAGGAACAGAAGCTGGACTTGCTCATTCGGCCTCTCGAGCCTGCTCTGCCATCCATCTAAGATCAGGGTTGATCTGATTGTCATCTTAATACCATTTCCTTTCCTGGCAGCCTTGAATAAATTCAATAACACAGCTTCCACTGCTCTCTATGGGTACGAATTCAAAAGACTGAAAATCTCAGAAATGAAATTCCTTCTCATCTCCAGAATAAATTACTTTTTTAACTATGTGTCCTGAATAGAGATGCCCCCAAAAGGAGAAACATCTTCTCAGCATCATTTCAGTAAGTCCACCACTCATTCTTCTAAAACCAATAGGTCCAACCTGCTTAATCTGGAGGCTGGAGCAGAGCGGGACACAGGTGGACTGGGGCCTGGTGCAGGCAGTCAGACCACATGCTGAGCTGCTGCTATTTGAAACTCTTTACCAAACTGTAATGTCAACCCCTTTAACTATCTTATTTCTAACTTATTTTTCAGACACTAGTTACTGCTCTTACTTTTCCTTTTATTCCTCTTTGTATCCAAGATTTGTACCTAAGATGATGCCTTCAGAGGCAGCCATTGTAAAAGCTTTTCACTGTACTTCTGCAGTGAAGTTCACGTGACAATAAAGGATATTCCAGTCTAACCATTCCACATAAGTCAACCCTTTAGTCTCAGGAATGAGTGAACTCTGCCGAACTGCTTACAAAGCAAGTGTATCCTTCCTAAAGTAAGGAGACTTAAACTATATGCAATAGTCTGGGTGTGGTCTCATCAGTGCCTGTATATCTGTACAATGACTTCTCTATTTTTATATCCAACCCCCTTTGCAATAAAGCCCAATAATGCATTTGCCTTCCATTTACTTGCTGCACCAGCATATTCATGGAAAAATCTAAACATCTTACATCAAGAGAATAACCCACCCTATATTTTCTTAAAGGAAAGTTATTTTCATTTCGTACTGTTTTGTATAGCGCATCCTCTTACTGGAACACGAGTACTGAATGAGTTGTAGCTAGGGGTGTTTATTCCTTGAATAATTATTGAGCCCTACAAATGAAAAACTGCTCTTTCAACTCAGAAATAAACTTATCCTAATAAGCTATTCTATGACTATAAACAGCCTCAAGGTCAAACTCTTAATGAAATTTGTAATTCTATGCTGTTTTTACACATGAACAGTTTTAAGTGACTTTTTCCAGAGTCATAATTTCTGATTCTAATAAAGGCTTTGGTGAAAGAATCACTATGTTTATAGCAGTACAACTGCAACAAAGAAACTGATTGACTGCTAATGGTGTGCAGGTCTCTGATAATCTTAAAATAATTCACATACTCGAGTAAGTTTACACGTGAATATAAAGTGTGGAATTGCAAGAGTTTACCAAATCTCCTGGTTCCCCAATATCTCCTGAGAATCCAGAATAACCAGGAAATCCCTGTTACATTCAGAGATACAAAATTATGTTAATAATTCAGAGAAATAGAAAATGAAGTCAAGGACAACAAAAGTTATTTGGCACATTGAGCGCATTCCTTGTAGCACACAAACTTTCAGTCTGTCCAGCAAAAACTCCCCTAACTCTCATGTTATCCAGTTGTACATCATCTTACCTATCATGGCATCCAGCTACGTAATTCCCATGCTATCCAGCAATAAACTACATTAATTATCATTGTTTCAACTAACATTGTAACATAACATTTATCATTTCTAACCCCATAACCTCCCCAATTTTCACTGTTCCCAGTTACATAGCAACCTAAATTTATCATATTCAATGATCTACTACCTCATTCTCACACTATCCCAACTGTCATGCTATCGAATAACCTGACTGTCCAAGTCAGCAACATTTTGAACATTCCTAATAACATTGCTTCCACCATCTTGCCTAGCAAAAAGTACATTTTGCTTCCTAAGACATTTGCAAAGTCATGTTTTATATATTCATATTTAGAACATAGAAAAGTACAGCACAGAACAGGCCCTTTGGCCCACGATGTTGTGCTGAGGATTAATCCTAATGTAAAATATAATAACCTAACCTACGCACCCCTCAATTCATTGCTGTCCAAGTGCATGTCCAGCAGTCGCTTTAATGTCCCTAATGACTCTGCTTCCACCACCACCGCTGGCAAAGCATTCCATGCATTCACAACTCTGCGTAAAGAACCTTCCTCTGACGTCCCCTCTATACCTTTCTCCTAATATCTTAAAACTATGACCCCTCGTACCAGTCAATCCTGCCCTGGGGAAAAATCTCTGGCTATTGACCCTATCTATTCCTCTCATTATCTTGTATACCTCGATCAGGTCTCCTCTCTTCCTACTTCTCTCCAGAGAGAAAGGTCCGAGCTTAGTCAACCTCTCTTCATAAGGCAAGCCCTCCAGTCCAGGCAGCATCCTGGTAAACCTTCTTTGCACCCTCTCTAAAGCCTCTGTATCTTTCCTATAGTAGGGCGACCAGAACTGGAAACAATATTCTAAGTGTGGTCTCACCAGGGACTTATAGAGCTGTAGTAAGACCTCGCGGCTCTTAAAGTCGATCCCCCTGTTAATGAAAGCCAAAACACCATATATTTTCTTAACAACCCTATCCACTTGGGTGGCAACTTTGAGGAACTATGTACTTGAACACCAAGATCCCTCTGTTCTTCCACACTGCCAAGAATCCTATCTTTAATCCTATATTCAGCATTCGAGTTTGACCTTCCAAAATGCATCACTTTGCATTTATTCGAATTGAACTCCATTTGCCATTTCTCAGCACAGTTCTGCATCCTGTCTATGTCGCGCTGCACCCTGCAATAGCCCTTGATACTATCAACAGCACCTCATACCTTTTTGTGATCATCTTCTACTCACCTGGCCTACTTTATTTCTAGATGTAGTTCATCTATACATTTTATCTTCTGATTTTGTTCAAAAATAAAAGACAAGAATTTCTTGGAAATCACCTTTAATCCCTTGATACCTGGGGGCCCTGGAGGTCCTGAGTTTCCTGGAGCACCCTTTTGCAAACAATAAATACAATTAAATTAGAAACTAATTCTAGTATCTCTCAAATAATAGCACAAACTGATATTTGATTTGACACAATGGAGTTGTTAACTTGGAATTCCTGAATGAAACATCCATTTGTGTGGAACCGTTGTTCTTTGGAATAATACTTACCACTTCGCCAGGGGACCCAGCACTGCCTTCTTCACCAGATTCTCCAGTATCTCCCTTAAAATAAATTTTAAAAATCAGTTCCTGTTTATTAAATATTGCTGCTCTCATTTTATTAATACAAATTGATATTAATTAGAATTGATCATAACTGACAATAACGAACATTGAGGCACTTACAATTTCACCCTTGGGTCCTGGTTCTCCTTGTGGCCCTGAATATCCAGCAGCGCCCTACAAAGTGCAGTCAATGAAAGCATCATCTCACTATGTGTTACTACTTTCACACAATCAATATATAAGTTAGAACACATTTTCACAAAATAAACTTCTCCAGAGATCAACAGAACATTGGAGAAAATTTTCAACTGTTTGCCAAATCATAAAATGCAGAGGTGGGTCAGATCTCCTTATCATAAGTCACAGAAGGAAAGGTCAAGCAGTTTTACAATAAGCATCTCACCTAGAAATTTTACACTCCAGTGCTAAACTCTCAAAATATCATACAGGATTAAACTATTCAGCTATTGTTGAAAGAAATGAACAAATCTGCTCCTAGATAATACAGTAAAAGTAAAATCACTGTATTCCTATCAGACTGCACTCTCTTTGGAGAGTGAGATATGATTGCTGGTAGTTTAACCTGAGTTTCAGTAGGTCTTAGGCAAGGGGAGACATCGAGAGGGACAATTCTTCATGGTCACCTCAGCTAGTGCAGGAATTGAACCCGCACTGTTAACATCACTCTGTATCACAAACCAGCCATCCTGCCAGCTGAGCAAACTGCTTTAATGTAGGAGGGAATATAGAAGAAGAATACAGATGAGATAAAAATGAACTGTGTTATGAGGATGAAAGCTCTGGATGCTGCAAGATATCAATCAACTTGTCAGGTCAGTAAAAAAGTGGCAAATGAACACTGAGAAGTAGAGGGAAATAGAGGAATCTTAGAGTATTCATTGACTGCTGGGGCAACACGTTGGCTCAGCAGTTAACACTGATGCCTCACAATGCTGGGCAGCCAGGTTCGATTCCACCCATGGGCAAATGTTTGTGTATTGTCCCCATGTCCCTCTATGTGCCAAAGTCAAGCAGTTTTTTTCAATGCCAAAGTCCAAAGATGTGCACGTTAGATGGATTGGCCGTTGGAAATGCAAGGCCACAGGAATGGAGTAGACGCTCTTCGGAGAGTTTGTGTGGACTCGATGGGCCAAATGGCCTGCTTTCACACATTATGGATTCTATGAAATCTGGAAAATAGCAAGTGGTTAAGAAGATGTATGTGATACATTCCTTTATTAACCAAGGTACAGAACATAAAAATGGAAAGGTTAATCTAGAATTGTATATAACACTAACAGAAAATGTTTGAAGTACTCAGGTCAGCCATATTCTGTAGCAAAAGAAAATGTAGTGGTTTAAGTCAATAACTTTCATCAAAATTTGAAAACATAAGAAGCGTTATACATATTAAGCAAGTGAAAGGAGAAGGGTGGGGTTAAAAAACAGAAGGAAATAAACATTTAGAAAATGGAAGTCAGGAAAGACCAAATAACACAAGAGTTGGTCATGGGCATTAGTTTTCATTTCAGAACGCCAGCATTTGTTTGCTTAAAGTATCAGTTTTTGCCAATGCTAGAGTGCTATGTCCAGTCCAAACAAATCGGAGAGTATTCTGAGATAATTTATAAGTATATTGTCAGGTTGCATGATGAGTAAAGGTTGGAGAGGTTGGGTTATTGTCTTTGGAATGTAGAAGGCTGAGGGGACATCTAATTGAGGTGCACAAATTTATGTGGGGTTTCAGTAGGCCAGATAGGAAGGACTTAAAATTCCCCTAGCACAGAGGTCAATAACCAAAGAACATAGATTTCAAGCAATTGCCAGACCAATTAGAGAAGAGTTGAAAAATTGTTCACCCAGAGGGTGGTGTGCATCAAAAATTCACAACTTGAAATGATGGTGATGGAGAAATCATCATTACATAGTTGGACGTGCACTTGAAAGACTGTAAGCTCCATAGTTACAAACCGACAGCAGGAATGTCGAACAAGGCAGGATAGATCATTTGCAGCTGATACAGACACAATGAGCCAAATGGCCTTCAATGCTGGAAATGTTTCTGAAGTGAACAAAATAATTGATGAAGTTTTCACCTAAAAGATTGATTAGCCTTTCAAAGAAAATTTATGAAGTACTTGGTGCATTTTACTGTATTAAAGTGATAGATATTAAGCAAGTGGAAGGTGAAGGGTGGGTGGAATAAAGAAAAAAAGGAAATATATGTGATAGAGTAGAAGACAGGAAAGATCAATAACAAGAGATTTGGTGATAGACGTTTCTGTCACTGGTCAGAATCTCATGCCCTCCCCCATAGTTTGAACTTTGGGGGCATTTAGCACAGTAGGAGACAGCTGTGGTTGCTGGTGGATAAGTACTCCTGAACACAGAGGACCTGGTTTTCTGGAAAGTGATTTGTTGGGGGGGGGTTCTCTGGTTGGGTGTTGTGAGGAAAGGCGGATGGGGTGTGGGATTGGAAGAAAGGCAGGGACAGTTCCCAGTGGGCACTTTTTTAATTGTAGAACAATACTAGCTACTTTGAATATAATGATAGCTCATTCCCCAATACTGCACCAAAGGCCAATCAGTTATGCTTAGCCAAAGTTTTGCATATGTTGGCAAGCATAATCTGTGGTCTACCTTATGAAAAGTATTTTCTCAGTACCTTTTTCCCTTTTGCACCAAGCACACCTTTCTCTCCAGGGGGACCAGGAATACCCTATAATGCAAAAACAGTTTAACCTTAACAGTTCACATGATATAAGGAAAACATTCTTCGATATTTTTATTGTCTTTTTGAATAAAGTGATTCACACATACCATAGCTCCTGAGTAACCTGGATCTCCATGAGAACCCTCTTCACCTTCTTCACCCTGAAAGACATAAAATCTTAGAACCCATTTGTAATATGTAAAAGCCACATCTCAGAACCACAGTTTCACCAACAAAGATGATGTTCATCCTTTTAATCTGTAAATAAGTTAATCATAAATGACCATGTTACTTTCTCTGTCACTGTTAAAGTATTCATCATTTATTTATCTAAATCTTCCTGTTTCTCTTTTTTCTTTTAATATTTACATTTTATTTGGTTTCATTTTAGAAAAAAAATCTTCACCATTAATACTAACTTATTGTTAAGGAAAACTAAGTAACTGCTCAATCCACTACGCATATTAAGAAATATACTAATAAAATCAAAATTATTGTAAACAATACGTACATGCATGTATTAGAGTCTGTGCACTGATTAAAATGCATTTTGCATCACTCAAGGTTCCACTAACAATGTCTCTACTCTGCAGCATAAATTCAGTATTGAACAATTGATGTCTAACATTTGTCTGAGTATTGATATTGTACATTATGTATCCATCATATCCATTATTACTTTCAGATTTTATTTGTTGAATCTGAGAGATTATTCCAATAAAGTCAAATCCAGTCACAGTTTGGTACCCACACATGAATATCTTTACAGCAACAGACAGTGGGACAAGGTTGGTCTTTCAATAACAGTGAAAAACCCATTTCCTCTGAGGTCAAAGGTCTCTGAACCACCACGTCACAGACTTGCGAGATCAACTTACAAACAGTAGTCAAGTCTGGGTTACTCCTGCTTTATGGCTTCAATAGTACAATAGATCACTTATTCACTGGGCTACAAGCATACCTTCTTCAAAAAACGAACTATGGATATTAAAAGGACAAGTACTCAACACTCATTAAAAGTACAAATTCATTCAGGTTACCCATCAAAAACAAAGCAAACAAGCTGTTTTTAAAATTAAAAAAATCAATCTCCAGATAGAAAATGTAAGTTCATCAGGACATGAAATGTACTTATCACATATTACACTTAATACTTACCCTTGGTCCTGGATCACCTCGTCTTCCCTGCACCCCTTTAAAACCTTGATAACCCTACAACACATACAAATCATTGAATTTTTACATTTATTGGAAACATGTACAGCCACAAATTTTTGTAAGCAGTAGAAACAAAACTTGGAAGGATTATTCCTGATTATCTTGAGAAATGTCCATAATACAGAGGAGGTGGTGCTAGATGTCTTAAAAGGTGGATAAATTCCCATGACCTGATCAGGTGTACCCGAGAACTTTGTGAGAAGCAAGAGAAGTGATTGCTGGGCCCCTTGCTGAGATATTTGTGTCATCGAAAGCCACAGGTGAGGTGCTGGAAGACTGGAGGTTGGGTAACATGGTGTCACTATTTAAGAAAGATGGTAAGAAAAAGCCAGGGAACTATGGACCAGTGAGCCTGACATCAATTGTGGGCAAGTTGTTGGAGGGGATTCTGAAAGACAGGATTAACACGTATTTGGAAAGGCAAGGGCTGATTAGGGTGAGTCAACATAGCTTTGCGCATGGGAAATCATGTCTCACTAACTTGATCGAACTTTTGAAGTAGTAATGAAGAGGACTGATGAAGGCAGAGCGGTGCACATGATCTAAAGAGACTTTAATAAGGCTTTCGACAAGGTGGACTGGTTAGCTTTTTGAACAAAATAGAATGTCTCTGCGTACCTGACGAAGGAGCAATGCTCTGAAAACTTGTATTTTCAAATAAACCTGTTGGACTATAACCTGATTTTGGGTGATTTTTAACTTAGAGGAGAAAGTGAGGTCTGCAGATGCTGGAGATCAAAGTTGAAACTTTATTGCTGGAATAGCACAGCAGGTCAGGCAGCATCCAGGGAACAGGAGATTCGACGTTTCGGGCACAGGCCCTTCTTCAGGAAATTCCTGAAGAAGGGCCTGTGCCCGAAACGTCGAATCTCCTGTTCCCTGGATGCTGCCTGACCTGCTGTGCTGTTCCAGCAATAAAGTTTGATTTTTAACTTAGTCCACCCCACTCCAACATCATCATCTCCACGTTATGTGGGAAATGATAGAACAGTGTGATAGTACTATCACATTGTTCCACATCTGAACCTCTAGCTTTGATGATATCTATGCTAATCTAGGAATCTAACAGCATAAGGCATATATTTGACACCACAAAACAATACAGATTTAATTCAACCCTTGGTAAGTGAAACAATTTATTACCCCAGTTAATAGGTCACCAAGCTTTTCAAGCAAATGCACATAGATGATTCATTTAGATAGGTATTTCTCTTAAAAACAAAACTGTTCTAAGTGAATGTGTAGTCCAAGTACGAAAACAAGTGTAGGCCTTTCCAAAATGCCCTTACATACCTTTCTACCCTGAGATCCAGGAAATCCAGACCTGCCTTTGTCACCTGGATAACCCTGTAACAGTGATGTTTACATCATTACTTTTAAATACATGCAAACCTCTCATAAAAGGAAGTATAAAGAAGTTATTCTGTGGAAATTTTCCAGAGTAGGTGGAAGAATCTTACATTTGGACCAGAGAATCCAAGGAATCCAGGTTTTGTAGGTCTGCAGGGACATCCAATTGAGGTGCCATCACTGCTTTGCTTTTCACACTAGAATTAATCAAAATATTAAAACAAATACAATGTAGTCACTTTCAGTTTGCAAATATTCACAAACAATTGGACCAGTTCTTTTTGGAACAGAAAACTATAAGATCTAATTGCAGAGTGATATGGCACACCAACTTTAAAAATATAATTCAAAAGAGAAATCAGAAAATACTTCATGCAAAATACGGTACAAGTGTGGAAATCTCTTCCACAAAAACACTGGTTTTAGTCCTACATGCCTGCATTTGGCCCATATCTTTCTAAACCTTTCTTATTCAAGTACCTATTCAAATGTCTTTTAAATGATGTAACTGTACCTGCATCTACCACTTCCTCTGGCAATTCATTTCACATAAGAATAACCCTCTGTATGAAAACGTTGTCCCTCAGATCCCTCTAAATCTTTCTCCTCTCACCTTAAAAATATGTCCCCCAGTTTTGAATTTTCCCACGTTAGGGAAAAGACCTTTGCTATCCACCTTATACATATCCCTCATGACCTTATAAATGGTCACCCCTCAACCTCCTACACTCCAGTGAAATAAGTCCAAGCCTAAGCAGCCTGTCCTTATAATTCAAAGCCTCTAGTACTGGCAACACGTTGGTAAATCATTTCAGAACCCCCTCCAATATAATAATATCCTTTCTTCCTTCCAGCTTTGCTGGATTCATCGTCTATCCAACTTTCTGACCTTGCAATATTCTTTGCAGAATTGTTTGGTTTTCTTTCAATTCGATATTATCGTGAACTTTCATAATTCACTACTGAGGGTGTATTCTTCTCCGAGAGGATTTCTTTCTCACTAGAATGTAATACAGTTGAATGTTATGAAATGTTTCCTGACTGTCTGTCATTGCAACTTGACCAGCCTACCTTAACTTCACTTCCATTTCTATTGGCACATCCTTGTTATAACAAGTTCAATATACTCATGCAAGACCCAAGCTTCTCTCCTGCAGGGAATGGGAAATTCAATTTTGTTTTGTTTTGATCAATTTTACCAAGGGGCTGCATGATTATGAAATCAGTTATTAATTCAGTTCATACTAGACCAATTAGCAAGTTAATCCAAGAACTATAGATTTTTAACAAAGAAAAACAGAAATTACTGGAGATCAGATAGCATCACTGAAGAAAAAACAGAATTAACGTTTTGAGTCCAGTGACCCTTTCTCATAATTAGAAATGGCACGGAAAAGGGGTAATAATGCTGATAATAATGGTTGGATGGGAGAAATGGAGTGAGTGGATAGGGGACGACAGAAATCAGAGAAAGAGAGGGAAAGAAAAAAGGGATTAGTGATAATAAACCAGAGAAAAAGGGAAGCTAGATAGGTGATAATGGGGACTCTGAGTAGTAAAAAAAAATGGGTTGGCTGTGCTGAAAGCAACCTGTTTCATGACAGGTGCAGGGGTCGGTAATGAATATGGAAACGTGCTCATGTTCTAAAATTGTTAAACTCGATGTTGAATCCTGAAAGAGAGTAAGATTCCCAAGCAGAGGATGAGGTGTCATTCCTCCAGTCTGCGTTGAGCCTCGCTGGTGCACTGCAGCAGGTCTGGAACAGAAACATTGGCATGGGAACACGGTGGTGTGTTGAAGTGGCAGATAATTGGATGCTCCGGGTTATTTTTACCAACTGAGCATATATATATATATATATATATATATAATATATATATAAAAATGTTTATTTGTATTTTGCTTATCTAACTATAATGTTTATCCTTTTAACTACATCTTATTTCTAACTTATACTGTGAATCACCGTATGTTAATGCAACTGCTTTTCTTTTTTATTCCTCTTTTTGTACCTAAGATTTGTATCTTGATACTTTGTACATAAGATAGCGCCAGGTGAGGCAACATTGTAAACTTTTCACTGTACTCCTGTAATTGAGTACACATGACAATGAAGGATATCCAATGCTATATCCTGCAAAAACCAAGTCAGTCTTTCGTCTCATCAAATACAGTAGACTAAATTGAATGAAGTGTGGGGAAATTGCTGCTTCACTGGAAGGTGTGCCTGGGCTCCGGATGATGAAAATTGAGGTGGTAAATTATCAACTGTTGCATCCTCTACAACTACATGGAAAGGTGTCATGGGCTTTGTGGGGAGCTGTTGGGAATAGATAAGGAGTAGACCAGGTGTCCCGGAGGGAATGGAACCAGTGGAAAGCCGACAAGAGAGGGGAGGGAAATGTGTGTCTGATGGTGGCATCCGCTGGAGGTGGTGGAGATGGTAGCTTATGATCCTTTGGATATGGATGCTGGTGGGGTGATAGGTGAGGAACCAGGGGCCACTATCGTTGTTTTGGGAGGGAAAGGATGAGGAGAGGATCCTCAGCATAAATAACACCTCTTCCGAGGTGCTATAATTTCTGAAGAAAGGTCACTAGACTCGAAACATGAATCCTGCTTTCTCTCCACAGAAGCTGTCAGACTTGCTGGGTTTCTCCAGCAACTCCTGTTTTTGTTTGTTTCAGATCTCCAGCATCCACATCCAAATCCAGGGTGCATTTTCAACGTTTTATTTTAGTGATAGAGTTTTGCTAGACAAAGTTATTCAGGGTGGATGAATGGAGTCAGGGTGCACTTTAATTATGACTTTAGTAAATAGTTTGGGTTGGAATTTATTAGCAACAAATTTCATGTTTTAATTGTAGTTCTATGCTGCTAGTACCAGTGCACTGTGCCTGATGGAGTGACCCAGTTGAGCATGTCTATCATGCTGAACTCCTGATCGCATTTGCAAAGAAAAGGTTAAAGCAAACACCAAGGTAGTAAAATAAAGACAGCAGTGTATTATTCAACTTATCTTCTCTCTTCCCATCTCTTGAAAACCAAAGAACAGCTGAGTTGACAGTGATTTGAAGATAAGTTTCTCACCCACTCTCTTGAATGAGAAATGCGGATGCAAAGAATGAAACTCTCAGTGAAACAAAATAGGTGTAAGACAGATGATATATAAACTCAAATGATTCTGATAAAGTGAAATAAAAGTGGCCATTTTTCATCATTGACAGGAAAGCAATAAAGTATCCATACTTACAATACCAGGCAATTCACAGCAGGTTACTTCACTTGCTTTACTTGGGTTTCCATAGATTGTGAATTGTTGTATGTCCACCTGAGATATAGAAGATGTTTGGTAGGTGAATTCAAAGAGATATTACATAAGAATTCCAGCACTGCAATCTGAAACATGATCTGTTTGTTTTTTTAGGTCAAGAAAAATTAAAGTCTGAATAGAATCATAGAACTCCTACAATGCAGAAAGAGGCCATTTGGCCCATCAAGGCTGAACTGACCCTTCAAATAGCATCCTGTCCAGATTCTGGATCAGTGGTGCTGGAAGAGCACAGCATTCAGGTAGCATCCGACTTGAGCAGCAAAATCGACGTTTCGGGCAAAAGCCCTTCATCAGGAATAAAGGCAGAGAGCCTGAAGCATGGAGAGATAAGCTAGAGGAGGGTGGGGGTGGGGAGAAAGTAGCATAGAGTACAATAGGTGAGTGGGGGAGGAGATGAAGGTGATAGGTCAGGGAGGAGAGGGTGGAGTGGATAGGTGGAAAAGGAACTAGGCAGGTCGGACAAGTCCGGACAGGTCAAGGGGACAGTGTGGGGCTAGAAGTTTGAAACTAGGATGAGGTGGGGGAAGGGGAAATGAGAAAGCTGTTGAAGTCCACATTGATGCCCTGGGGTTGAAGTGTTCCGAGGCGGAAGATGAGGCGTTCTTCCTCCAGGCGTCTGGTGGTGAGGGAGCGGTGGTGAAGGAGGCCCAGGACCTCGATGTCCTCGGCAGAGTGGGAGGGGGAGTTGAAATGTTGGGCCACGGGGCGGTTTGGTTGATTGGTGCGGGTGTCTCGGAGATGTTCCCTAAAGCACTCTGCTAGGAGGCGCCCAGTCTCCCCAATGTAAAGGAGACTGCATCGGGAGCAACGGATACAATAAATGATATTAGTGGATGTGCAGGTAAAACTTTGATGGATTTGGAAGGCTCCTTTAGGGCCTTGGATAGAGGTGAGGGAGGAGGTGTGGGCACAGGTTTTACAGTTTCTGCGGTGGCAGGGGAAAGTGCCAGGATGGGAGGGTGGGTCGTAGGGGGGCGTGGACCTGACCAGGTAGTCACGGAGGGAACGGTCTTTGCAGAAGGCGGAAAGGGGTGGGGAGGGAATTATATCCCTGGTGGTGGGGTCTTTTTGGAGGTGGTGGAAATGTCGGCGGATGATTTGGTTTATGCGAAGGTTTGTAGGGTGGAAGGTGAGCACCAGGGGCGTTCTGTCCTTGTTACGGTTGGAGGTGTGGGGTCTGAGGGCGGAGGTGTGGGATGTGGACGAAGTGCGTTGGAGGGCATCTTTAACCACGTGGGAAGGGAAATTGCGGTCTCTAAAGAAGGAGGCCATCTGGTGTGTTCTTTGGTGGAACTGGTCCTCCTGGGAGCAGATACGGCGGAGACGGAGGAATTGGGAATATGGGATGGCATTTTTGCAAGAGGTAGGATGGGAAGAGGTGTAATCCAGGTAGCTGTGGGAGTCGGCATCCTGTCCAGACCTAGCCCCTACCCTATCCCTATAACCCTGCATTTACCATAGGTATTACACCTATCCTGCACATCCTTGGATACTATGGTACAATTTAGCATGGCCAATCCAACTAACCTGCACATCCTTGGGTCGTGGGAGAAAACTGGAACAACTAGAGGAAATCCACATAGATACAGGGAAATGTGCAAATGCTACACTGACGATCACCTGGGTCCCTGGTGCTGTGAGGCAGCAGAGCTAACCATTCATCCACTGTGCCACAAATAATGTTGAACCAGACTTTAATTCAGTCAAAATCCTTTTTGCTTGTGCAGAGTTTGAAACTGGGCCCACAAGTATCAAATTATAATGATGAATTGTTCAGTTTCAGCACTTTAACAGTATGTGGTTAACTTAGTATATGTGTGGTCATTGGTTAAATAAGCAGTTTTATCTTTTTGGTCCAAATGCATAATACTGACTTGGATTTTGCAGACAGTGGTGCAGTAAAATGTATCATCTGTAAATTGTAGAATGCTGCCTACAAAGGTCAAGCAATCTCTGTGGCAGGAATTTCCCTATTCCTAATGGTCAAATCTAGTGCTAAGTCAAGAAAATGTCTTGACATGCATCAGTAATGATGTCAACAGGAGTAAATAGTTGCATTAAAATATTGACAAATAACATACAAGGGAGTGAAAAGCATCATTCAACTTTATTTCTAATTGAAACTTTTGTATGTTAAATAAAGGATTATGACTGGATTAAGATAGGAGGTAAATCAAAAATAAACATACTTTAAAATATTATTTTGAAAATGGGGCATTGTTTTATCACAACAGAAAGCATGGACATTTCATAAATAGAAAATTATTCATCCCAAGCGATTGAGGGCACTTAGGAGTATTCATGGAGTTGGTACACCTTTTAATGACGTGACTTTTTCAAGTCCTTTTGTAGAGAGATTAATAGGGTGTGAGTGGAAGTCCTTGTCAAATCAATACAACACCTTCTAGAGGAGTATAGTATCACTGACAGTAACCTCTAAATGTGCATGTTATTGTGAACATGTGCAGATTTCAAGAATTGGTGTCCACTTCAGATTTGTAATACTGGGAAAACCGAATTTCAGAATCAGTATTACTGCAAAATCCATGCCAAGATTCAACATAATTTGAAGCTTCACATACAAAAAGCAAGAGGCAACTATTCATCTTGCAAGAATTAAGCTAATTTGTGACATTAAACTTATGATCATCTACATAGTTTGCAACTTGATCTGGTGTTTGAAGCATGGAACTTTATTAATGTTACCCGTGTTTCTGCTTTATTGCTCATAATGTATTAACAGCATTGATGTTAGCAATCTAGTTAAATACCTTCACCACTTCCAAATCACCTCTCGTTATCTAATGATGAGCTATGAAATTGGGTAGATATAATTTACTATAAATTGCCCTTCATCAAAGAATATGGAAAATTGTAATCATTTAGAACAGAATGTTATAGAATATTTGAGCATAGATAGAATTGTCAAATTATCTTGATTTATAATCCTAGTATACTGGAAAATATTAAAAGCTTTTAAAATTTCTCAATTTTAAAAGCCTCTCAAATTGCCTCAAAAGTCCAATTTTGACTATACTTAAGTTATAGAGTCATAAAGTCATACCTCACAGAGACAGACCTTTTGGTCCAACTAGTCCATGCTGAATAAGTTTCTCAAACTAAACTAGTCCCATTTGCCTGTAGTTGGCCCATATCCCTTTAAACCTTTTCTATTCATGTACCTGTCCAAATGTCTTTTAAATGTTATAACTGTACTTGCACCTACCTTTCCTGTGGCAGTTCATTCCACACACAAATCACCCACTATGTGAAAAAGGTGCCTCTCAGGTCTTTTTTAATTATGCCTTCTAGTTTTGGACTCTCCTACCCTGGGGAAAAGACCATTACTTTCACCTTATCTGTGCCCTTCAAGATTTTATAAACATCTATAAAGTCACCTCTCAATCTCCTACGTTCCCATGAGAAGGTATAGTGTGGCTAAAGAGATGATGAGAAAAATGGAGTACAAGAGTTGCTTACTGGAAGTGTAGTGTTCCTCCTTGCTCCTGTTGCCAAAACAGTAACTCCATCTGTACCAATGAATCCGTATTGTCGAATGGGAGCTGTGCCAACCTGCTGACAATCAACAAACAGAGTCAGCTGGGTTTTTGTGGCACTAAGTGAGAGCTTGTGCCAGGCCTGGTTGAACAGTTGTCCCACATTTTCAAAAGTGGTGACCTCCTCTCCTACAGCTGCCACATTGTAGAGTTCAACAGCATTGGTTTCACCATACAGTCTGAGTCGGAATTGCTCGTTGTCATATCTGTCAGTTACCTCCCACAGATTCCACACCATGTTAGGGGTATTTTCTCTCATTCTAAAGGTTGCGACAATTGATAATTCGTTGGGAAACCCATATGGATGAACCAACCTGAAAAATGTGCAAAACAAAAATCATATTTCTCATCACACAAATGTGAACAATATATTTCAAAAGCAAAGTGATGAGAACTTTCTAACGAAGGAACACTGCTGACCAGTGTCACCCACAATACTGTACTAATGAACTGAACCACAGTGGGATAAGTCATGAGGTCTGTCAACATAATGGGGGGGGGAGGGGGAATTTTAAATGCCAAAAATATGTGGGGTTGGGTCAACTAGAATTTAAAAACATTAGTAGTCTGATTTCTGATCCCAAATCTCTCTTAATGCATCCACTGTTTTTTTGAAAAGAAGACAGAATGTTGCAGGTAACCAACCATCCCAGAAGCTGCCTCAAATAGTACTTTAAATTTTAGCTCTCTTTATGGTTTCTAGGATCTTGAAAAACTTGGTATCAAAAGGGTGGTGATATCTGGGTATGCCCTGCTATATCCAGCTTACTTGCCTCATCCAACCCCATGCAGTTCCTTCCGATATGCCTTCTGGCCTGTGATCTTCCCTGACCTTGGCCTCTGATTTGACACTTGCTGTGGTTTAATATCTTGCTTTGATGCACAATCTACCTTCTAACCTTAAATCTGTATGCACTCTGGTTTCTGATCTCCCTCCTCAAACTTTGGCTTTTCCAATTTTTTCCTCTCTATTCCCTATCTGTGCCCTTGTGTGGAAAGGCTGACTGGCCAAAGCTTTGCATCAGTGTAGCTATGGCCGAGAAATCAGAAGCAAAACTTTGTGCTTGAATCCTACAGTTAAATTTGACAAAGCTGAGGGAAACAAATTATTCTGGGTTTCCCAGTTGGAAAATTGCCCTACACCCTCTGGATCCCTCCCCACATCAAACAAAAATCATGGCCAATGAATTTGAGAATTTGACTGGATGGTCAGGGATAAACCAAACAAAGAGCACTTTCCCTCCCAGAAAGAGGCAAAAATGAAATGATAGGACACAATCCTATTGTGAAGTGAATATTAGAGAGGAAACTAAAGTTCCTTCTAATTGCATTTATAAAAGGCATTTGCTGAAACACAATAACTCAGCAAAAATAAAACAAGAACTGCAGATGCTGGAGATCTGAAACAAAAACAGAAATTGCTGGTGAAACTCAGCAAATCTGACAGCATCTGTGGGAAGAACACAAAGATCATGTTTCAAGTCCAGTGTTCTGATGTTGTCACTGGTCATAAGCTGTAGATTAGATTACTTACAGTGTGGAAACAGGCCCTTCAGTCCAACAAGTCCACATCGCCCCGCCGAAGCGCAACCCACCCATACCCCTACATGTACCCCTTACCTAACACTACGGGCAATTTTAGCATGGCCAATTCACCTGACCTACACATCTTTGGACTGTGGGAGGAAACCGGAGCACCCGGAGGAAACCCACGCAGACACGGGGAGAACGTGCAAACTCCACACAGTCAGTCGCCTGAGGCGGGAATTGATGTGAGGCAGCAGTGCTAACCACTGTGCCACCGTGCCGCCCACGGTCATAACATATTTACTTTGCTTTCTTTCCATAGAGGCAGTTAAATCAGCAAAAAATGTTGCTCATGTTCTACTTTCTTTGTTACATGTAATAGAAGTCCAAACATTGTTAATGAGACTCACAGGAAAGAATGTTGATATGATGTGTTCAAAAATGCAAGCACAGAACGTACCTCAACCTCAAAGCAGTAGGTTCAGTCAGATATCTACACTGATGCAAGTTTTCTTCCATTCCATATGCAATAAAAGCTTAATGTATTCATAAACTGTTGGATCAATACCTACCTGCTCTCGAACTGAATCAGCAAAGCTGCGGCATTTTCTCGGTTAATGCTGAGTCAGCAGCTTTGGTATGAAAATAAACTAGTTTGCTTTAAAATGTTATCACTAATGAGCATTACCTTGACAGTAATAATATTATACTCTCTCATTCACTGCTAATAATATTTTGTGGTGTGCAATGAATGCTTTAATTATACTTTTAATCACGGACACATTCTAACTGTACCACAACAAAGTAGAGAAGGCAATAGCAATTAACACAAAACAGTTCTCTGTTTATAATAGTTAATATCTTGACATCCTATTCATTTATGAATTTGTCCAGAAACACAAAGCATCCCAACAATATGATTATTATGAAAATGAGGGTGTACTTGTACTGTTAAGAGACTTAAAAGCTAGCAGAACTACCTGACAGCATCAACTGTTCTGAATAAGGTAACAATATAATACTTGGTCGAAAGCTACATTAGCTGGGTTGCCTGGAAACAACAAAGCAGATTCAAATTAGGCCAATCAGTTTAAATTTACCCTAAAAAATACCAAACTCCAATCCAGTTTGAATTTAGTATATTGACAATCTTAATAGCCAATGACACAATCCGATGCTTTGGGAGTATAAGACTGGGGAAAATTGAACAGTTGGAAGGAGAACTGCCATGCCAGTGACATCTGCAGACTGCCCAGAGAATAGCTCTCTTAAAAGGTACCTTTATCAATCAGTAACCTGTGAAGCAGAAATCCCTAAGAAGAAGAAAAGATTTGATGTCTGGCTGGTTTTTGAAAAGTTGAATTTTGGTAAATCTTAATCAGGGGTTTTTATCGGACTAGTATTGTAGAAGGGGTAGGTAAAAGATAGGTTAGAGGAAGGAGTTGTAAAGAGTTGTTAGTTAATTTTTCTCTGTTATACTTTAAGAAATATGGTTGTTACTTTTTTGGCCTATCGAATTTTCACAGATTACTGCATGGGATAAATCTTTCCTGTGTTGCTGGTTTAAATTAAGCAGGAGGGTTTACCCCACTGTTACTGTATTCAGAACACTTGATGTTGTCAGATAGTTCTGCTAGCTTTTAACTTTCTTAAAGGTACAGTACACCCACATCTTCATAACAATCATAGGTTAATGAAATATCCAAGATAATCTTTCTAAAATATTTTATAGCAAGTGGGGAATATTCACTTTGTAAATTGGTTATAAATGTAAAGTAATTTGCACTTAGTGTTAAGAAAAAAAGCTATCAGAGGGGTGTATATTAGCTTTAGAGAGTGATCCTTTTATTTAACTATTTTGAGGATGCGTACATACATTTAGCAAGAAGCAATTAAAGTAATCTGCACATTAAACTTTATAGTTGACTCCCTATACATCAGTGAACTTCATTGACTGTAATGCATTTTATGATGTCAGATGGTCATAAATGGATCTACATGGATGTAAAGCTTACTTTCTTTGATATTTCATACCTTGATTCTCTCCTAATCTGTACACTTGGCTCTAGACGATAAGCCTTTAAATTAATTTGGGATCCTTCCACTTCGTAGACACCAACTGTGCTTGACACTCCTAATGCTTTCAACATGTCAGTAACTGGAACAGAGGGAAAATGCAACTGTCACCAAATCTATAGATAATTATTCAACTTAGACAGTAATGCTCCTAAATAATGCTTCATTTTGCATACTTTTATCTGAAGATTGCAAGATCTCTTTAGCAGGAAGAATCAGAAATCTTTCATAATCACTTTTTCTTTTTAAAACGATGGTCTAAGGAACAACACAACATTGCATGTCACACAGAAAAATACAGCATAAACCAAGTTAAAAGGCAAACAAAATATTCTGGAGAGCAGCATGGAAAATGCTAGACAGCACAATAAGTTTCAACATTCAGAGGCAAATGCCAAGCTAGTGGGAGCCAGCCAGTATTATAACACTATAGTGATGCCTCATGTTATATTTAAGATACAACTTGAAGAATTCATGAGACAAGCCCCAATAGAACTAAGACATCACTATAACTGAATCACTATGAATGCCAGGCATACTTTGCAACCTAGTGGATGCAAAATACAAGATCACCTCGGAGTTTTATAGCCAGCATATTTTAGTGGTGAACAGTGATGGATAGTGTTTCAAATGTTTGTTAGCAAAGCTATGAATGTTAATGATGTAATGAGCTGACAATTAATCATAGAATCCTTACAGTGTGGAAGCAGGCCATTCAGCCCATTGAGTCCACACTGTCTCCCCCCACCAACCAAAAAGACAGCACACCCAGACCCACCTCCCTATCCCTATAAGCCTGCATTTCCCATGGTTAGTCCAGCTAGCCTGCACATCTCTGGAATTGAACACTGGTCCCTGGCGCTGCTGAGGCAGCAGTGTTAATCACTGAGCGACCACGTCATCCTAATGATGCAATATGAATGGAAGATAATTGTTCTTTAATGTGCAATTAAGCCATGTTTTTTTTAATCTCAGAGTTTACTCACATAGTCCTTTGCCAAGTGTTCTGATCAAAAGCTGTTCTGTTATGGAGAAATCCAATTTGGATCTTGGTACCTGGACAGCTCCATTCTTGCAGTACGTTTGTGTAAGTTGATATCACTGTTAACTGATAGTATTTATACTGGTTTCCACATAACTTTATCTCATAAGAAAACAATTTCATGAAAATAGGCTTCAATGTTGAAATTAAGACTGTATGCAGTTAGAGGTATTTAAATGCTTGATTTCCATTTGCATAGTTCAGCTTGTTTTTTTAAAAATTATTTAACTTTAAAATAATAGTACCTTAGTTTTTTTTAATTATTTCTCAATTCACTCCTTGTGCACACATTTGTATCATGAAACTGTGTTCAAAAGCTGTGTGATATTTGTCATGGTTTGAAAGTGTAACAATGAGATTCTTTGCACTATTTAAACTTTATTATAACTATTTTGAAACATTTATAAAGTCTAATTAGAGTCATAGAGATGTACAGCATGGAAACACACCCTTTGGTCCAACCCGTCCATGCCAACCAGATATCCCAACCCAATCTAATCCCACCTGCCAGCACCTGGCCCATATCCCTCCAAACCCTTCCCATTCATATACCCATCCAAATGCCTCTTAAATGTTGCAATTGTATCAGCTTCCACCACATCCTCTGGCAGCTCATTCCATACAAGTACCACCCTGTGTGTGAAAAAGTTGCCCATTAGGTCTCTTTTATATCTTTCCCCATCACCCTAAACCTATGCCCTCTAGGTCTGGACTCCCCAACCCCAGGGAAAAGACTTTGTCTATTTATCCTATCCATGCCCCTCATAATTTTGTAAACCTCTATAAGGTCACCCCTCAGCCTCCGACACTCCAGGGAAAACAACCCCAGCCTGTTCATCCTCTCCCTGTAGCTCAGATCTTCCAACCCTGGCAATATCTTGTAAATCTTTTCTGAACCCTTTCAAATTTCACATCATCTTTCCGATTGGAAGGAGACCAGAATTGCATGTTGTTTTCTAACAAATGTCCTGTACTCAATACTCTGACCAATAAAGGAAAGCATACCAAATGCCTTCTTCACTATCCTATTTACCTGCGACTCCACTTTCAAGGAGCTATGAACCTGCACCCCAAGGTCTCTTTGCTCAGCAACACTCTCTAGTACCTTACTATTAAGTATATAAGTCCTGCTAAGATGTGCTTTCCCAAAATGCAGCACCTCGCATTTATCTGAATTAAACTCCATGTGCCACTTCTCAGCCCATTGGCCCATCTGGTCCAGATCCTGTTGTAATCTGAGGTAACCCTCTTTGCTGTCTACTACACCTCCAATTTTGGTGTCATCTGCAAACTTACTAACTGTACCTCTTATGCTCGCATCCAAATCATTTATGTAAATGACAAAAAGTAGAGGGCCCAGCACTGATCCTTGTGACACTCCACTGGTCACAGGCCTCCAGTCTGAAAAACAATCCTCCACTACCACCCTCTGTCTTCTATCTTTGAGCCAGTTCTGTATCCAAATGGCTAGTTCTCCCTGTACTACATGAATCTAACCTTGCTAATCAGTCTCCCATGGGGAACCTTGTCGAACGCCTTACTGAAGTCCATATAGATCATATCCACTGCTCTGCCCTCATCAATCTTCTTTATTACTTCTTCAAAAAACTCAATCAAGTTTGTGAGACATGATTTCCCACGCACAAAGCCATGTTGACTATCCCAAATCAGTCCTTGCCTTTCCAAATACATATACATCCTGTCCCTCAGGATTCCCTCCAACAACTTGCCCACCACCGAGGTCAGGCTCACCGGTCTATAGTTCCCTGGCTTGTCTTTACCGCCCTTCTTAAACAGTGGCACCATATTTGCCAACCTCCAGTCTTCTGGCACCTCACCTGTGACTATCGATGATACAAATATCTCAGCAAGAGGCCCAGCAATCACTTCTCTAGCTTCCCACAGAGTTCTCGGGTACACTTGATCAGGTCCTGGGGATTTATCCACTTTTAACTGTTTCAAGACATCCAGCACTTCCTCCTCTGTAATCTGGACATTTTGCAAGATGTCACCATCTATTTCCCTACAGTCTATACCTTCCATATCCTTTTCCACAGTAAATATTGATGCAAAATATTCATTTAGCATCTCCCCCATTTTCTGTGACTCCAGACAACGGCCGCCTTGTTGATCTTTGAGGTGCCCTATTCTCTCCCTAGTTACCCTTTTGTCCTTAATGTATTTGTAAAAACCCTTTGGATTCTCCTTAATTCTATTTGCCAAAGCTATCTCATGTCCCTGTTTTGCCCTCCTGATTTCCCTCTTAAGTATACTCCTACTTTCTTTATACTCTTCTAAGGATTCATCGATCTATCCTGTCATATGCTTCCTTCTTTTACTTAACCAAACCCTCAATTTCTTTAGTCATCCAGCATTCCCTATACCTACCAGCCTTCCCTTTCACCCTGACAGGAATATACTTTCTCTGGATTCTTGTTATTTCATTTCTGAAGGCTTCCTATTTTCCAGCCGTCCCTTTACCTGCGAACATCTGCCTCCAATCAGCTTTCGAAAATTAGATTAGATTAGATTAGATTACTTACAATGTGGAAACAGGCCCTTCGGCCCAACAAGTCCACACTGCCCCACCGAAGCGCAACCCACCCATACCCCTACATTTACCCCTTACCTAACACTACGGGCAATTTAGCATGGCCAAATCACCTGACCTGTACATCTTTGGACTGTGGGAGGAAACCGGAGCACCCGGAGGAAACCCACGCAGACACGGGGAGAACGTGCAAACTCCACACAGTCAGTCGCCTGAGGCGGGAAATGAACCCGGGTCTCTGGCGCTGTGCGGCACGGTGGCACAGTGGTTAGCACTGCTACCATAAACAGGTCCAGGCAGCGGGCCGTGGAGGGGGTTAAAAACAAGCTAATTGCTGATGATGTAAGGTTCCAGTTTGTCTTGTGACAGATGGTTTTTAACACAGAATTTGTGGAAGGGAAGGCAAGTAAAGTTCTCTGTGAAAAGGATTAGTTTTCTAGTTGACGATAAGAGGATATAACTGATCTCAGTGCTGACAGTTCAGAACAGATCCTTGTGTTGAAACTTAAATTAAACATTTAATTAATTTATTAATTGTTGGAATTAGAATTGAACAGGCAACATGGGACAGGCAAGGACACATTGGATGGTGGTACATTTATTAACCTTGTAAGAAAACAGTTGAGGAGAATTGCTGGTCACAAATTATCCTCCGACATTCTCGCTTTCATTTAAAAATTGCACTAAAACAAATATCAGGGACATATAGCAACTTCTAGATTAAAGTTAGTTCTTCCAAGGATTCATAGACTCCCTAGGGTCCAGAAAGAGGCCATTCGGCCCATTCAGTCTGCAACAATCCTCTGAAGAGTATCCGACCCAAATCCAATCTCCCACCTATCCCCACAACATTAACTATGGCTAATCTACCTAGCCAACACATCCCTTAACACTGCGAATAATTTAGCACGGCCAGTCCACCTAACCTGCGTATCTTTGGACTGTGGGAGGAAACCGGAGCACCCAGCAGAAACTCATGCAGACATGGGGAGAATGTGCAAACTCCACACAGTCGCCTGAGGATGGAACCAAACCCTGATCCCCGTTGCTGTGAGGTAGCAATGGCTAACCACTGAGCCACTACTCCCCCCATACAAAGAAAAGGCTATTGGCAATTTTAAAAAGTACACCAATATTAGTCATAAAATGTATTAAAGACTTATTATAAATGGTAAAAGATAAAAATTAATTTGTCAGGTCTACCATGCTTAATTTTGGATGTTGAGTGAGAATTCATATCACCATAATTTTTCTGAAGATGTTCTATTACGTGTCAGACTGAAAGTAAAATTTCATTTACTTTGCATATGCTCACGTTATCTAGTGTTTTCTGTTCCTGTGTTCGCGAGATCACAATAATACCTTTATTGAATTTCATCTGCGGTGAGATGAAAGGCTGGTGAACACAGGAACAAAATTTCTATCTGTTAAATGTAGATGAGCAAAAAAGGACCATGAAGATCTATTCCACACCCATCAACTGGGAATTAGCAAGAGTATAGATTTGAGGCCATAATCTGATCAGGCATGATCTTCTTAAAGGATGGAGCAGTAAAGAGGGGCTGAATAGCCTGTACCTGCTCTTAACTTGCATGCTCATATTCTCACTTCTGTCTGAAATGTGAATGTGCAGTTTGCTGGAGTGAACATATGTAATGCTGTCTTTTGTGGTAGAGCCTGAAACTAAAGCTAAGCACAATGGTGGTGGATCTTAACTCTGTCAAAAAGAGAAAGCAAGCCCAGGAGAGGAAATAGGAGTTGGCAGGTTTGGCAATCTCAAACCATACACTGAGCAGGATTTTGTTGGGGTAATGGTGGCTCTAGAAGGGCAGGAATACTGGAGTCAATTCAGAAACAACTCTACCAAGGCCAGCATCCTGTCACCAAGTCACCCTTTATTTACAAGTAGAGAGTTCTCAATGCTGATCCAGCTCCCTCAGAGCCAGCTCTCAGCGCGAACAGGATGTCTGACACTCCTGTTCTTTTTTTCTTTCTTTTTACTTTTTTTTCTTCCCCCACACTATCACCTAACAGCAGTAGTGCTTATGTTTTCCTCAGCACCCATGTCATGTGTGTGCAGGTGTAGGATACAGTGAAGAACAACAAGTGTGTAAATCTTTATTTTATTCCACCACCAGGAAGAAAGGAAACACCAGAGTGGCCAGTAACAAGCAGTGCCCTTCTCAACAAAGTGCAATGCTGTGTGATCAAAAAAGTAAAGGGGAGGGCAGGGGTTAAATCAAAATAGAGTTGGAGGGGGAAGTAATACACTCCACTCCTTGCAGTGCCCACCTCTCACTGAACAGCTCAAGGGTGTTGGTGGACACTGTGTGCTCCTTCTCCAGGGACACCCGGGCTCGAAGGTAACGATGGAAGAGGGGCAGGCAATCGGCCATAATGACCCCCTCCACGGCCCGCTGCCTGGACCTGTTTATTGCCAGTTTGGCAAGGCCCAGGAGCAGACCCACGAGGATGCGCTCTGACCTGCCCTCCCTCCTCCGTACCGGGTGCCCAAAGATCAGGAGCGTGGGACTGAAGTGCAACAAGAAACAGAGAAGAAGGTTTTTAAGAAAATCAAAAAGGGAGTGCAAGTGCCCACACCCAATATATACATGGTCCACGGACTCCACAACACCTCAGAACAAGCAGTTGGGCTGGGAGTCCGTGAACCACCGCAATCAGCAGTTGCAGGGGACCTCTATGTACAGCATCCTCCACCCCAGTTCCCCGAGTGAAAGGGGAAGGACTCCGGTATAGAGAGCATTCCACTGGGGATCCCCACTACCTGGTGGCAAATGGGCATGCCAAGGCAGCTCGGGTCGGTGGATCAGGGAAAAGCGGTGGACAGTGGGCAACACTCCTGTTCTTCTGTTTCTTACACAGCAGCAGTAAAAAATACACTGACTGTGTGGTCCAGGCAGTTCAGAGTCAGTCCTAACACAAAATGGAGAGTCCTTCACCACTGAACACTCCTGTTCTTTTTTTTAATTATTTTTTTATTTATTTTGTCTTTTTTTTTCTTTTTCCTTTTTTTTTTAAACCCCCACACTACCACCTAAGTACGGTAGTGCTTATTTTTTTCCCAGCACCCATGGTGTGTGTGTGCAAGTGTGAGACACAGTGAAAGACACAAAGTGCACGAATCTTTATTCAATTTCCACCACCAGGAAGATAGGAAAACACCCGGGTGGCCAGTGACAAACGCTGCCCTTCACATCAAAGGGCAGTGCTGTGTGATCAAAACAGTGAAGGGGAGCACACCTGTTTTTCTATTTTTGTGTGAGACACAGTGAAGGATACAAAGTGCACGAATCTTTATTCAATTTCCACCACCAGGAAGATAGGAAAACACCCGGGTGGCCAGTGACACACACTGCCCTTCACATCAAAGGGCAGTGCTGTGTGATCAAAACAGTGAGGGGGAGGGTCGGGAGTAAATCAAAATAGAGTTGGAGGGGGAAATGATGCACTCCACTCCCTGCGGCGCCCACCTCTCCCTGAACAACTCCAGGGTGTTGGTCGACACCGCGTGCTCCTTCTCCAAGGACACCCGGGCTCTAACGTAACCGCGGAAGAGGGGCAGGCAGTCGGCCTAACGACCCCCTCCACGGCCCACAGCCGCGACCTGTTGATGGCCAGTTTGGCCAGGCCCAGGAGCAGACCCACAAGGAGGTCTTCAGACCTGCCCTCCTTCCTCCGTACCGGGTGCCCAAAGACCAGGAGTGTGGGACTAAAGTGCAGCCAAAAACAGAGGAGAAGGTTTTTCAGAAAATCAAAAAGGAAGTGCAAACGCCCACACCCAATATATACGTGGTCCACGGACTCCACAGCGCCACAGAACAAGCAGTTGGGCTGGGAGTCCATGAACCACCGCAACCTGCGGTTGCAGAGGACTGCTGCGTGCAGCACCCTCCACCCCAGATCCCCAAGAGAAAGGGGGAGGATTCCAACGTAGAGAGCCCTCCACTGGGGATCCCCACTGCCCGGTGGCAAATGGGCACGCCAAGGCTTATCCGGATGGTGGATGAGGGAGAAGAGGTGGACAGTGTATAGCAGCAGTCTATACAGGGCTTTCCTTTTCACCTCCTTAAACGAAACAAAATTAAAATTTCGGAGGCGGCTCAGGTTGTGGGGCACAGGCTCCAGCGGGAATTACGGGATCTTGGAGCCAATGTGAAATTCCGTCCGGGCTGGAGTGAGCGCGGACGGGATCCCACCGCACACCTGAGCGTCCTCCAACTGGTGGACTAAGTCGGGTCCGAGCACCGCCGTTTTAAGGCGTCGGATGGCGGTGGCCACGGACCGGACGTCACACTCCTGTTCTTTTTTTTTTCTTTTTTTTTTCTCTTCTTTTTTTTTTGTGTTCAAAACAGTGAAGGGGAGGGTAGGGACTAAATCAAAATAGAGTTGGAGGGAGAAATGATGCACTCCACTCCCTGCGGTGCCCACCTCTCCCTGAACAACTCCAGGGTGTTGGTGGACACCGCGAATTTCTTGATTATATATATTTTTTTTCTTTTTTTTATTAACCCCCACACTACCACCTAAGTGCGGTAGTGCTTATTTTTTCTCAGCACCCATGGTGTGTGTGTGCAGGTGTGAGACACAGTGAAAGACACAAAGTGCACGAATCTTTATTCAATTTCCACCACCAGGAAGATAGGAAAACACGCGGGTGGCCAGTGACAAACACTGCCCTTCACATCAAAGGGCAGTGCTGTGTGATCAAAACAGTGAAGGGGAGGGTAGGGACTAAATCAAAATAGAATTGGAGGGAGAAATGATGCACTCCACTCCCTGCGGTGCCCACCTCTCCCTGAACAACTCCAGGGTGTTGGTTGACACCGCGTGCTCCTTCTCCAAGGCCCTAACGTAGCCGCGGAAGAGGGGCAGGCAGTCGGCCCTAACGACCCCCTCCACAGCCCTATGCCTGGACCTGTTGATGGCCAGTTTGGCCAGGCCCAGGAGCAGACCCACGAGGAGGTCTTCAGACCTGCCCTCCCTCCTCCGTACCGGGTGCCCAAAGATCAGGAGCGTGGGACTGAAGTGCAGCCAAAAACAGAGGAGAAGGTTTTTCAGAAAATCAAAAAGGGAGTGCAAACGCCCACACCCAATATATACATGGTCCACGGACTCCACAGCGCCACAGAACAAGCAGTTGGGCTGGGAGTCCGTGAACCACCGCAACCTGCGGTTGCAGGGGACTGCTGCGTGCAGTACCCTCCACCCCAGATCCGAGAGAAAGGGGGAGGACTCCCGCGTAGAGAGCCCTCCACTGGGGATCCCCACCGCCCGGTGGCAAATGGGCACGCCAAGGCGTATCCGGATGGTGGATGAGGGAGAAGAGGTGGACGGTGTGCAGCAGCAGTCTACACAGGGCTTTCCTTTTCACCTCCTTAAACGAAACAAGATTAAAATTTCGGAGGCGGCTCAGATTGTGGGGCACAGGCTCCCGCGGGAAGTACGGGACCTTGGAGCCAATGTGAAATTCCGTCCGGGCTGGAGTGAGCGCGGACGGGATCCCACCGCACACCTGAGCGTCCTCCAACTGGTGGACTAAGTCGGGTCCGAGCACCGCCGTTTTAAGGCGTCGGATGGCGGTGGCCACGTACCGGACGTCACACTCCTGCTCTTTTTTTTTTGTTTTTTTTTTTGTGTGTGTGCAGGTGGGAGACACAGTGAAAGACTGTCAGCCAGGGCTCCCTGATAGGATCAGATTAACAGCCCCAATCAGGGAATTCATTTTATGAGGTCCACCTGGCTTACCTCCTTACAATCACTACAAATCCCACAGCCAAATGTATTTTCTGGCAACTTAACTGCCAATGGGGCTCCCATCCCTTTATGGCACAGATCCTGACTAATCTATGAGAAGACTTGTAGTACCTCAGTTCCAAAAGCACCACTGGGAGTAGTGGCCATTGCAGGGAGTGTATCAAGCTGCAAGATTCATTTATAGATGCTGGCCTTGCAGCAAATCAAGTGATTTTGAGGGTCATAGGGAACACAGTCAGGCATGAAGTGGCGAGGACAGGAGTTGTAATGATGAAAAACAATGGGGAAGTGAAGGATCACAAGGAGTCATTGCTAGTGGTGGCATGAAGAGACCCTGAACTAGCCTCTGTGTTCTTTATTCACGTTCCCTGATGCAAGCAAAATACCATAGTAACAGGAAGGAGAAGGGTATTCCATACCCCTTCCTGCCTCCTGATTTTTCCTAACGCCTCTGGAGGGCCCATATAATCCTGGCCAGTGAGTCAAGACAGTAGTTTCACAGTTTCTAGTGACACTAATAAATTAAAGTATAGTAAACAGTAATACTTTCGAGCAAAGACAACTCAGGACTGGGTTGGAAGAAAACAAAATAAGATGGAATAAAATAAAGTATCAAGAAGAAAAGAAATAAGTCATGTACCAATGTTACTCTTGTTAATACTTTGAAGCTCTTGATTTGGGAGTACAAGCTTTGAAAGAAATGCAAATAATAAGTGGTGTCAACTGTTAAATTGAAGATGGGTGGTCTATTCTGGAACAGAAGTAACTGCAATAGCAATAACCCTTTTCTCCCTTTCAGCCTGTTCTCCCATTTCATGTCATTATTGATCTTCTACTTCAACTCCATCTTCATATAACATCCCCACATCACTTCATGTCCAAAAATGCATTAAACTCTGTTTCAAATCTACCCAAGAATTGAACAACCACAGGCCCCCAGAGCAGACGATTCGAAGGATCCAGAACCATTGGACTGAAGAAATTTCTCTCTATCTCAATTTGAAATGGCCACACTCTTAATCTGGTTCTATGTTCATGACTTTGAACACGAAATCAGATGGTAGCTAACTTCTGTTTTCATTGCATGCATGTACATTACCACATATCAACCAGCACACGTACCTTTACTCTCTAAGAGATCATGGATGGGAAGTGACTCAGTCGCTGTATCTGATGATTCTCTTTGGTGTGTAAATGTTTTGGTGTGGACAGAGGCAGGAATGTAAACGCTTGTATGGTTAGTGTAATCTGTGTCCTTAGGTATGCTGGGCCCAGTTTCTTCCAGGTCAGGATCTCCAGAAGCTGTGAGGTATAGGTCATCAGAGTCAGGTCTTTTCATTTCTGGATAAAATCCTGATGGAGATTCAGTAATATCATGAGTGTCTGTTGTGATTACATTGCCATCACCAGACAGTTCATTCTCATAAGAAAGGCTTCCTGATGCATTTCTGTGCAAACCTTCAGCTGTTAGAGCTTCAAAGGAATTTATTTCATCATCTCCTAAAGGAAACAACAGTTAACTTCAGTTGCAACATTACCTGATGTGGACTGTTGGATTTACAGAGGTATTTTCTGCATCTTGAGTAGCCAACAGAAGGGTCCAGTTAGAGGCAACAGCATGGAGAACTGATGTCTCTAAGCCTTGACCCCAATAGTTGCCTTCAGGAAACAGTAACCCAGAAAATGGAAACTGACAGGCCTAGACCTCTCCATGCCTCCAGCCCTACACTCCAATAACCCTAGTTCACGATGATGCTCAAGTCTGTGTGATGAGTTACATCTGAGTGATACAGACCTGGGAGATTGGTCTGTGAACAGAAGGATTTGTGAAGCTCTGCTACTGGTATTCAAGCACAAAACGTTTTGATCATTATAGATTGATGAGACAAAGCTTCAGAACGTCTTGTATTTTCAGCCTTCTTATTTGGCTTAGCAAGCTCAGTGCAAGGACAGCCTAGAGATGGGAAGCAAATGCTGACCTTGCCAGCAATACCCACATACCATATAGGAATTTTTTAAAAAACTGTCGTAATCCAAGACTGAACATGTAATTATGATAAGGAGGTTTGAGCTAATTACAAAACTGCCAATATTTTTCAGTCATTTGCATTTCAATGAACTGTATTAACTTATAATTCATAATTTTAATAATATTTAAAATGTCCTGGCATTATCAATAAAAATATTCCCTTCACAATCCGGAGGTTCAAAATCCATTACTAAATCCCCCTTCTAATTATGTATTTGCTCATAAGGATTTGGCTATTTTAAAACATAAATCACAGAGAAAATGTGCTTTGGCATTAAAAAACAAAAAACTAATCCAAACATTACATTTTTTTAAGAACTGCCTCCCCAAGAACCCTTAAACTTTGTTTATTTATCTAACATGAAATTAAATTCTTTGGACAAACAAAATGGATGGCTTCACTAAAAATCATTTCATTATCAGGATCACTGTGCGTTGATTAGTGTGCAAAAGCACACTCTAACAAAAGGCAGCAATGGCAATTAGCTATAGAAAAACTGAATTCAGAAATTTTTCTACAAAGAATGTATGCATAGAGGATTTTTAAAAATCATTTCACTTCATTAGAAAGAAATGAGAATAAAACATGGTAAAGAGATAATATACAGAAAACCCTAATACATTGAGTTTAGCTGGAAGTCGTGTAGAAAATGGCTGCTGCCAGATAAATAACAAACCTTGTCTTCCAGCTTAACTTTGTAGAACAATTTTGACACTTAAAAATCTTTGCACTCATTTTGACAGCCAGAAACAATTTAAATTAAGCAATAAGCTGTGAAATGTATAAACTGCAAAACTCCAGAAAGGACAGAAAAGTATGCCATCATAGCCAGGAAAACTTTCTATTAATTCCATTCTGTTTTTGAAAGTTGTTATTCTAGGGTAAAGAATTAAGTCACCAAAGTCCTACTGGACCTCAGACTCCTTCTCTCTTTAGAGAGGAATGACTTGTTATTGTTTTAACCTGAGGGTCACTATGCCCTAGGTGAGGGGAGAGGTTAAGGAGGGTTCTTTATGGTAACGTCAGCTGGTTCAGGAACTGAACCCATGTGGTTGGCATCATTCTACTTCATAAACCAGCAATCCAGACAACTGTGCTGCCCCACCCATTTTTATTATCCTAATTACTCAAAAATAAACATAGGTATGGTATAAAAACAGGTCACATTTTACATGATTTGATAAAAATGGCAGGAAAAAATATCTTGGAGAATATCTGAAAAATATCAAATTAAACTCAATAAACAAGCAAATAAATGTAATAAATAAATAAATAAATAAATTCAAGCATGTGTTTCTCAAGACAAGATGACAATTAAGACAAATATTTAACTTTGACCAAGAATAACTTAGTCTGAAGACTAAACTCTCCAATAAAAGCAGAGATTATCAAATGGTTTCTCATAGAACCCCTACAATGTGGAAGCAGGCCATTTGGCCTATTGAGTCCACACCAACCCTCTGAAAAGCATCCCACGCTGACCTCCCCTACCCTATTCCTCAACCCTGCATTTCCCATGGCTATTCCATCTAGCCGATACATCCCTGGACACTCTGGGCAATTTAGCATGGCCAATCCACTTAACCTGCATATTTTTGGACTGTGGGAGGAAACCGAAGCACCTGGGAGGAAATCTACAGTAACACAAGGAGAATATGCAAATGACACATGGACAGTCGCCCGAGAATGAAATCAAACCCAGGCCCCAGGTGCCGTGAGGCAGCAGTGTTCACCAAAGAACCAGCATGCCGCCCATTTTTGTAAAGGTAGTGTGTGTGAAGGTTAGTCTTTATTTTGTACTAAAATCTTCCATCAGTGTTTAGATAATGAAAAGACACTTCGTTCATGATCTTATTTAAACAGATATGAAAGACAAATAAATAGAGAACATTGGACCAAGAAACTCCAAATCAAGTAATAATAAATTGGTTGTTCAGATTCTACTCACCAGAGATGGAGTCGAAATATTCCTCACAACTAACATCAAGTGAATGTCGAAAAATTAGGAAACAAACTACTAGCCACAGCACATGTCTCCTCACAGGTGTTGAAGAAATCTGTAATTTGGGATTGAAAACATTATAAATTGATAATTGAAAGGTAAAGAAACGTTATATGTTTAATACCCAATATTTTACAAATCACCTTTTCTTATCCTGATACAATTAGAACATCCTTGTTAGGGAAGTGCAAGTAAAAGCAATGAAATCCAATGGAAGGGTTCATTAAGTTAATACTACGATGAAGCACAAATTCCCATTTCTTATTTGAACAAATACAACACAGTGAACAGAGTGACAAAGCTCAATTATCATATAACTACCAACTTGAAAAATAGCTGTCAGTAAATAGCGGTGTGTCTGGAATGTACTTTAATAAGTCTATTCCATGCACACAGCAATCCTTCAATATATCCAACTCTCAAGCAAACGTCTAGGGGCAGTAAACTCGACAGGAAATATTAGAAGCATGTATGTTAAGGAGACCATCTGCTTTTGCAACAAACTGCACTGTGGAGACATTTAGTGTTAAAATACTGGATTAGTAATCTCGAGAACACAGGTTGAAATCCTACTGTGACAATTTGAGAACTTGATTTCAGCTTAAAGAACAATAAATGCTAAAAAAAATCTTTTGTAAGCGAAGAACCATCTCTGAAGTGAATGGGAATGAGATAGTTATCTGGAAGTCATGACAGATTATAAACCCATAACTGTAACCCTATTTTTCTCTTGACAGAATGCTGCCTCATCTGCTGAGTGCTTCAATTTTCCTTATCTTCTGTAGATCTCTTAGCATAATACGTCAACAAATTCTTTACTGCAGCAAATAAATTTACCAAATCAAACTTTGTAAAATGTAAATATGAACAAAACTAAGTATTTGTCATCAGTATCCTTTTATCTGTGAAAACATTCCATTTCAGATAGGAGTAACTTTATATAGAAAATCTTTACTGATGGCTGAAGAGGACAATACCAGAGAGGTAGAATCTGCCATGAATACGACACATAAAGCTATCAAGTGTTGTTTGGATTGTTGTTAATTACATTGTCAAATATTGCCAAGCCACTGGCCATGATAGGGTATGCCATCCTACAGGAATTCCCTTTATTTCATCAATTTTTTTAAAAAATTGTTAAAGAGATGAGGGTGTGGCTGACCAGGCCAGCATTTAATGCCCACCCCAAATTGCCTAAAGGGCAGTTAAGAGTCAATCACTTTGCTGTTGGTCTGGATTCACAGGCCAGGCTAGGTAAGAATGGCAGTTTCCTTCCCTAAAGGGCATTATGAACCAATTTGGTTTTTCTGACAATCAACAGTGGATTCATGGTCACCATTAGACTCTTAATTCTAGACTTTTTAAAATTTGAATTCAAATTCCACCATCATTAACAGTCTAATGATAATACCACTAAGTCATTGTGTTCCCCAACCACGACACCCCTATCCCAAATATAGGCAGGACAAAATCATGAATGTGAATGCATTCTCCTAAGTTTGTTAACATTACTTGAAGGCCCTAAACATTAACTTTTAGCTAATGACTGAAAATATATTGTTCTGAATATTCTCCCTTGTTGCCCTAACAGCAGCATTCTGAAGGCATCATATTGAACTCAAATTGTTAACTGTTTCTATCTCCATAAATGCAGTCTGACTTGCTGAGTTTGTACAACATTTTGTTTTTATTTCAGATTTCCAGTATTTATAGTATTTTGCTTTTATCTGAAATCAGATGACCATGCCAGGGTGCCAAACAGCCAATCAACATTTCAGGAAAAAGCCCTTCATCAGGAATCCTTTTGCCTAAAACGTCAATTCTCCTGCTCCTCAGATGCTGCCTGACCTGCTGTGCTTTTCCAGCACCACACTCTCGACTCTAATCTCCAGCATCTGCAGTTCTCACTTTCGCCTAATCTTATGTATGATGCTTTCAAATTAACAACTGATGATTCAACTGTGGTGAAGAATGCAAAATCTTAGATCAACAGACCCTTTCCTCACCTGACATTTCTTAGCACAACCCACCTTGAGGTGGATTATGCCCTTGATCGGGATCATGAAATTTTCATTGATTTTTTTCACATACCTACTCCAACTACAGTGAGGCCAATAACAAGTCTGCCATAATAATAATTCTAGCATCTACACATACTGTATATTTCTAGTATAAGGTAGTAATGAATACAGTGAGATAAACTAACAAGTAATTACAATTAGAAACAATATGCCAGACCCTCAGAAAAACCCTTATATTCTATCAAAAATAACTTTTAGCAGAATTGACCATTCTGTCACTTCAAAATTTGCCACTTTTGTACTAAATAATGAGTATCATAATGCTTATGCACCCATGCTTAGTGAGACTGCCCAAACATATTTCACATAGGCCTATTAAAGCCAGCATACAGAAGAGGCTTTCATTCCAGCTGGATTCCATCTGAGGTCAAAGGTTAACCCTCTGACAGACTTAGCTTTCCCCCAAAAAACCTAAATCCCTTTATAAATCATCGATCACCGAATGCCTAATTCACAATAGGAAACCTGCAAAGGTTATCAAATAATTGTTTACTTCTGAAGTTAATGTGAAATTTATAGAGCATACTGTACATTAATCTATCAGTAATTAATTTGACAACATCCACCACAAATGATATTAGTATCAACTTATAAATTAATTGGACTGACAATAAATTACATGCCATCACATTTGTTATGATCTCCTCTCCATAATTACATAAAAGAGTAATCATTTGGAGTTATATTTCTATCACTGGCAATGTTAATAGTTGTAACACAGATGACAGAATCAAAACAATACACAAGTAAAACCATGAGTAGCGGTATACCACAGAGCTATTTGAACTTGCTCCACCAATCAGTTTATTGTGGCTGATCGATAACTTCAACTCCACTTTTCTGTCGAGTATCCGTATCCTTTGATATCATTAGAACTCAAAACTCTTCACACTCAGCCTTGAATATGCTCCACACTGAGCATCCACGACACTCTGGGATACACAATTCCAAAAATTCACAACTCTTTGAATGAACAAATTTCTTACGGCCTAAAGCCATAATATTTGTCCCTTATTCTAGATTGTCCAGCCAGGGAAAGATGCTTTCTGCATCGACTATCAGGTTCTCAAGGAATCTTATATAATTCAATGAGATCAATTGTCATTCTTCTAAACTCTAGAATTTAGAAGAAGGTCCGTTGTATTCAATTTCTCCTCGTTGATCTTTTAGATTGGCCAACCCTTCCATCTTATGACCTTTCATTGCACTACCTCTAAAATGAAAAAATTCCTCCACAGGCTGAGCCAAAACTGGACCCCACTACACTTATGAAGCTTACTTTTTGAAAAGACTGACATCTCATTACTCTTGTTTATTCCCTGTACAAGGTTTAGTTATTCATCAGGAAGGCCTTAAGTTTAATTTTCATTCTTTGCTCAGTTATCTGTGCTTGGCAAAACTGAAGTCTCCTCAATGCTTGGTAAGGAAGAAGTACCTGAATTCTATTGGCCCCTGCTAATCCTACACAGTTTGAGAAACATGGGCAAGAACATTTAGATTCTCAGGAACTGTGCCAAACAAAAACCCAATGCCTTCAAGAGGGGAGAATAGAATTAGTAAGAAAAGAAGGGTGAAAAATACAAAATTCAACAGTATCCAAAAAGAAGAACAGACTTCCTTAAATCACTTTCAATCCAAAATGTGCAGATTCAATTCTACTCATTATTATAGCTTTGAAAATTTTATTCTATCAAATTTTGGCAGCATTCCTAAGTTTAAATTTTTTTTTAACTTATTGGATTTTACAGGTGATCTCATTGTAATAAAGTGAGTCTTTGTCATCCAGCCGGATGAATCAATTATTTCTCATACAAGATAAACATTTCACATGAAGGGAGCAATTCTCATTATCTTCAAAGGCTAAGAAAGGATGATCCAGCATCGGTCAGTCTGTCTGAATCAATTAGTTAGTTCACCCCAGCATGCGAAATAAACAAAATGCTATACTAGTACAAATAGAGAGAGGTGGTACTTCTCTCTCAAGTTGTGTTTGCAGTAGTTGCACTTTAAATTATTACATTTTGTACACTTTTCCCATTTGATATTGCACATTTCCATATATTAACACATGCATATTGCCTACTCAAATTACACTAACACTTAAAGTATATGACTTCAACAAAAATTACAAAGAACTGAAATGATCATAAAGACTTCAAATCATTAGCCTATGACTCCAGAAACTGGATGTTAGGTATTATTTATATTTTAGTAATAGGTACTAGCCGTTAAACATTGCATCCTTTCATTTGTCTTGTCCCATTTCATAACTCAATGCTTAGTTTTAATCCTTTTCTCACATTTTCAGCACCTTTTTTCCAGTGGAGCTACATCCTTCAACTTCCATTGCATGGTCTGAACTGAAAATAATGCAATATATTCGTGGCTCTGATGCTCTTCCCTTTTCAAGTAATACATAAAACTTACCCTTTTCTAATAAAAAAAAGGAGAATTACATACTTACCTATCATGGCTTATCTATCTACTTTAAACTATTCCTTACCAATGATTCTTAAACGGGCCAATTCACAGAACTGTCATTAATTCAATAATAAGCTATAAAGAAGTTTCAACTCAATACTTAACTCAATAACTAGCCATTCAGCGTAAACATTTTTACCATTCAGAATGTAATAAATATCATTCTTTAAAAGTGAAATATTTCATGAAAATGTTGAAGTATTACCAAGTAGTTGACTTTTAATTTTGCAAAGCTATAAATAATTCTCAGCACTTTTTTCAGGTACCTTTTCAATCTTTCTGTTCCAATGAAAGAGCTTAATTTTCTTTGGACTTTGCTCATAACCAAATTCCCTCACCCTTGTTATCATCCTAATCAACCTCTAACATCATCTCCATGGCCTGGAGATTCTTCTTAAAGAAGAACATCAAAATATCATGGCAAATTGAATTGTTCCTAGCTCTCAGCATTTTGGACTGCCTAGGTTGAACACAAAGATATATAGCGAGGTTTATAGCGAACCTGTTTAATTCCTAACACCTACCTTCATTCTTTTTTCCAAATTTAAACAGTCCAATGATGCAACATTTTATTGCTTCCTTTTTACAATGTGGAATAGTGCATTTATAAAAAGTTACCAGCTATACCCAAAAGTTGTAAGATATTAAATAGTTAAAAAAAATCTTTATTGGGTCTTTGTGCTACCAATGAGAGACATTGCAACCTTACATGTTCAACTAATGTAATCTCAAAAAAACCTGCATCTTTTCTCTTGAAGTTAGCTGGAATTGAATAAAACTTAGTTGACTTTCCAAAATACTGTAAAATATCAAAATACCATTATCCTGGTTAACTTAGTCAACACTATTTCTTAAGTAATTTAACTGCACGGAAAATCTTAAGGGTGGAGTAGAGAGTAGTCAGTCTAATGCAGAACCAGACATAGTAACTACTAGTTTAAATGTTATAACCCAATATGTGATGCCTTTGAGCTCAGTGTATTGATCATCTATTGCATTAGAGTACTAATTCTCTTATTTTATTAGCTGGCTATCCTTGCTAGGTGGGGTCAGATACATGACTTGGAAACATGTTCCTGCCATTTAAAAAAAACTATTTCAATAGTCACTCATTCTCCTGCTGATTTTGCTTTCAATTAAGGCTGAAAAAGTTCCTCCAACCACATAACTACGGTTAGGTGAAATCCGTGTTGCTACAAATCAAGCTGAGATCTACAGTAAATACAGAAATAGTATTTAGACACCATCATGTTTGAAAACCAAAATATTTGGAGATAAGCCTAATGGAACCCAAGTATTCTAATGTGGAATCGGATTCATCAATACATTTTTGTTAGGTAATTCTAACAGCATATATCTTACCTCCACTTTTGTAGCTGCCATTATTTTAGTCTACACAAAAAATTCACCCACAACAAGGTTTCCAGATAACTTAAAGCTCAAATGCTCTGGTTCATAATGGAGCATAGGGGACGATTTCTCAAATCTTCTCTCTCGGGACTATCTGGCAGATAGGTCTCATGATACAGGCTTCTTCAATGCAAGTTTCATCTGCCCCTATGTGATTTCACTCAGGCTCATTTCAGAGGACCATCTGCTCAAAGTGTGAAATACTTCAGTTCTTCAACACAAACATTCTGTAAATTTACCAATTTAAGCCTGCAATTTATGACCATGACGTGGTATTTCTACCGTTACTGCGTCACATCATTGTACTTACGATGACTTATAACCCAAGCATTCCATAAAAAAGTTGGCCTAGCTGAATAGTCCAAGGAGTGTTTAAAAACCAAATTTGTAACTCTTCAGCATTCTTAAAGACTTTACTGTGCTATCTTTCTGACTCCATATTATAGGCAGTACATTTGAAAGACTATCCAACAGCTTTCTGATGAACAGAGAAATGTCAGCTTTAATATTTATTTGTGGCTGTTACTTTCTATAGTTTTTACAGTCAAAATTGTTTAGATAATGATTTTCAAGTGGGATTAAAACTTTAAAAATTAGTTTGTTTTTGCTTTCTTGTTCAGTATTAGTCACTCATTTGATAAATGTATATTTTTTGAACACAGCAAAAGATCCTATTGCTTAAAATAGGATTTTTAAAAAAATAGCAAGCTTGCAATGTTATTGTATACAGAAGTTATGGAAAATAAAAACTGAAAGCATCATCCACATTAAACAGATATCCCCTTTACTATACAAGCAACACAAGTGAAAAATAATGCATGCAATAATGAACATATGCTGTCGGACAGCCCATACTTACGTGAGTGCAGTGTTTTAAATTTTTGTGAGCTTTGCACACTATGATTAGTTTTGCAGCATATGTTCTTGCCTATATCTGCATGTTACTCAATAACTCAGGTTTACAATTTTAGAACATTGGGATGTTGAGATCAGTTCAGTTTAGTAACACCAGGCAATGGAGCTAGAATTGTTACAGGATAAACCTTACATGTGCAGTTAGTCACACCAGTTAATTATTTCAGATATGTAGCCCATACAAAGATAGGCTTCTTTAAACAAATTATGAGGTTCCTTTACTTTCTGCAAGAAGTCAGTTGCAAACGATGTACACACATTACTGCAAGGTCAATACAGGCACAATACCACACTGACATTGTAGATATCAGTGCTGACAAGGACAGAATCCCCCTGGTCCTCACTTCCCACCCCACCAACCTCTGCATAAACTGCATCATCCACCAAACTTTCCACCACCTACAAATGGACCACGACCAGGGATATATTTTCCCACCTCACCCCTATCTGCTTTCCGCAAAGACCCTTCCCTTCATGACTACCTGGTCAGGTCCACGCCCACGCCCCCCTACCCCCAACAACCCACCCTGGCACCTTCCCCTGCCACTGCAGGAATTGCAAAACCTATGCCCACACCTCCCCCTTCACCTCCATCCAAGGCCCCAAAGGAGACTTTCACATCCAAAGTTTCACCTGCACTTCCACAAATGTCATTTATTGCATCTGTTGCTCCCGATGCAGTCTCCTTTACATTGGGGAGACTGGACGCACAGCGCTTCAGGGAATATCTCCTTGACGCCCACACCAATCAATCCCACAGCCCCATGGCCCAACATTTCAACTGCCCCTCTCAATCTGCTGAGGACATGCAGGTACTTGGCCTCCTCCACCACTACTCCCTCACCATCCGACACCTAGAGGAAGAACGCATCATCTTCCACCTCGGAACCCTTCAACCCCAGGGTATCAATGTGGACTTCACCAGTTTGCTCATTTCCCCTCCCCCACCTTACCCTCGTTCCAAACTTCCAGCTCAGAACCATCCTCATGATCTGTTCCACCTATCTGCTCCACCCTCTCCAATCTATCACCTTTACCCCTTCCTCCATCCACCTATTGCACTCTCAACTACCTTCTTCCCCACCCAACCCCTCCCATTTATCTCTCCACCCCAGAGGCTTCCAGCCTCATTCCTGATGAAGGCCTCCTGCCTGAAACATAGATTTTCCTGCTCCTCGGATGCTGCCTGACCTGCTGTGCTTTACCAGCACCACTCTAAACTTGACCCTGACATTGCAGATATACTGTGCCTACATCTTGGGATCTGATCTTGGACAAGAAATTTAAGGAAATCTATATTTAAATACTGATCCAGCATCTTAAATGGGAACTGACTAGAAATCTGATTACTAAACATGGCTGAAATGTTTCTGTAGTCCTCCTATAGGTACAATAAAAACATAACTTCATTTACACTTTAAGGTAGAATCCTAATCTTATCTTTTGGATAAGAGACTAAACCAAGTTCCTGTCCATCCTGATCCCAAAGCATTATTTTGAAGTGAACCCTGGTGTTCTGACCAATATTTGTCCTTCAATATATACCACCAAACCACATTATGTGGTCATTTTGATGTTACTGTTTGTGGGAGTTGGCAGTGTGTACATTGGCTGTATGTGACTCACTGCATGAATAACTGCAGAAAGATTGAATACATTGGCTAATTGCTTCAAGGCCAGTGGTCAGTAAAGCTCTAAATCTTTAACTTTACATTGAAACTAAAGTCAAATTATAGTATAACCACAGATACAAAAATCCAATGTTGGATAAACCAGGGGTTTAAAAAAATCTAGGAAAACATATTTTATTTTAGTGTGAAGCATTAAACAATCTATTCAAATTTGTAAATACAGCCACAATTGTCAAGTTTAGCTCAGTTAGCATTGATTTTTCCCAGTTGTAAGTTCAAACCTCAAGAGGTGAACAAATAATTTTAACTAACAATTCACTGAAGTGCAAACAGAGTTCTGCAGTGTCGGAAATGCAATATGTCAGATGAAGCATTGGTGAAACTACTAAAAAGATTCGACAAAGTTTTTTCCACAACTAACAAAACCATAAATTCCAGTTATTGGTTCATTTGCCATGCCAGATTTGGCTGTCTGCATACCTATAAAAACAATTCAAAGTGTAATCCATTTGTTGTAAAGTATTTTCCAATATCATGAAGATACATCATTAAAAACTTTCATCTGTATATGAAGGTCTTTCTTGAAGTAAATTAACAATGAACTTGTTACCCAGTATGTGTTTATTTATTTTAAAATGTAGAAATTTGAATTAGTCCCCTTTCTTATATATATACAAAACTGAAAGTTCACAGTTAGTAAGATCAGGTAACCCAAGAATTATTCATTAATTATAAAGCATATAAAGGAGTTAATTGCTTCAATGTGAAAAAAAAGTTACTTTTAATTTAAAAGAAAGTTGCTCAAAATATGACCAGAGGGAAATTTTATTTGAAGCTAAATAAACATTGAGTCACCTGAATTCAGTTTATCATTCAAACATTTAATTAAAAAAGATAACCTTGAAAATATGAATAAATTACAGTTGGTAAACAGGGAATCATACAGAGATGAATTGATACGCAAGAGTACTGTGCTGTAAACAGTTTTAACAGTTCAGACAATGTCACACATAAATGAAACTCAGCAATTTGGAAATACAATTTAAAACTCATGATACTCAGATTTGCCACTGAAATACATTCATTAATTTTCACAATACATTCTGGGTGAGAACTGTTCTTACTTTTTACTTCACCACTGCAGACATTATTTAAAGTAATAAGGGGGTGAGTCAGATGAGTTCACTGTCATATCAACTGGATGTTTAACAATTTTCACTTTGTGCAATCAGCTGTGGACATTCATTTAAGAACAGTTTCTAAAAGAAAAATCAGTCTTTGCACTCAGTACTTGTAAAGGAATTTATAAGTTGGATTCCAAAGCCTCACTGTATCCGTATTTCCAGTTCACTTGCGCCGCTTATAACTTCGATGCCGGTCCTCATCACGAGGATGATGTTCTCTGAAATTATTCATCAAAAATGTTACATTTTTACAGATACACACAAGGATTCAATTGTCTGCAAATGAACTACTTCCCAATCAGAGATAAACCTACTTCTCTCTTCTTTTTCTTGAATCTCTTTCTTTTTCCCAATCTGGACTTCTTCTCCGGTCACATGGACTTTGGCTGCGGTTCTTTTTCCGGCTGTCATGTTCTACAATCTTACTACTTCTGGTAGATTTAGATTCCATTGAAGGAGACCTCTGATCACCAGATCTTCTATAACAGAAAAACATGCACCCATGTAAATGCGAACTTTAACACAAGGCTATTTCTGCAATTAGAGAAGTAAAATGAAAAGGTGATTTTCAATTCATGTAAAGTGAAAGGAGAATGCTGCAATGTTGCCAATAAAGGTCAGCAAAGCAATACTGATTCCACATTCCTTTCTTCATCTTGGGACTTTCCCACTACTCCTGTCTCAAGCAAGGTGTGACCTGCTTCTGGGGTTTTGCTCACTATGATATGCCATAGTATGGACCACTTGTCATCTGGCTACACAAGTAGGATGTAGCCTTTAGTTTATTATTTCCTCAATCTTTCTATCTTCTAACCTTCACGAAATTTAGAAATTTGTTACGCACAGAAAACAGTCAAACTTCCATATTTACATGATAGCATGTGCCAAGGTCCAGTTATACCTCAGCAGGTTTATTCGGGAAGGTTATCTGCAAATGCCTGTTAACCACCACAAGTGGGGACAGGGTGCCCTCTAGATGGTAAATAACGGAGGTTTCACTTAATTCCACCAGAAATATGAAATCAGAAGGTCTAAACATGTTTTTCAAAGTTGTTGTTTGCTCAGGAAAGCTAGAGTATCCTCAAGAAATGCAAATAAATTCTTACATGCAGTTCTGGATTCAAATACAGCATGAATTGGCCAAATAGTTGTAATGAATTGCTACAACTAGTTTTGAACGTATTTTCTATTTACATGGTGAAGGACTCGTTCACATTTACGAAGACAATACAGGGTTTACGCATCAATAACAATAGTGTCCATGAGTTCATTTGACATTGCTAGCCTATTCACCAATGTACCACTCGAGGAACTCATGCACATCTGCACTGCAGCAATATATCAAGTAGATGCTGAGCCTAGTGGAGATGCAGCAGCTCTTACAAACATCTCTGTTAGATTCCATGAAACATGTTTTTTGATGAAATAGCACAGAACCACTTACATATTTATGATATGGTAGATGGATACGTTTGCCATATTTGAATCCACAACTAAGCACAAGAATTTCCTTACATATCTCTGTGGGCTCTATCAGGTTCAGTACTATGAAGTGGCTATTTATAAATATATTTTATTTTAAAAGAGCTATTTCATTTACCATTGTAGGAATTTAACATTTAGATATTTCTACTTAAACAATACTGTTTGAATTTGTTTTCCTGATAAATGAAGTCCTACAGAAACTGATTATAGTTTCAATATTGGCTCCTATGAGTGA
Organism: Chiloscyllium plagiosum; assembly: GCF_037043375.1. Taxonomy (NCBI): domain Eukaryota; kingdom Metazoa; phylum Chordata; class Chondrichthyes; order Orectolobiformes; family Hemiscylliidae; genus Chiloscyllium; species Chiloscyllium plagiosum. The sequence continues at coordinate 53,087,862 of NW_028270142.1, forward strand.
ATGTACAGCATTCAAATTTAAATGACACTACATCTCGTACAACAGTCAAATGGTTGACCTTATATTTTGGACAGTGAGGCTCTATGTTGTTGCATATGTGCTTCAAATTCTTCAAATAAAATGTAACTTTAGTATTTGAGTAAAAGTTTAATCATTTAGAAGTTTTGCCAATTTTCTTTAGGTATTTATTGCATATTTAAAATAGAGGAAGAGTAAAGGATTATGCACTCACTATCAACATGCCACCTCATCCTTTATCTGAATTTTAATCACTCTTGTTGATTGAATGAAAACAATTTCAACAGACTGCATACCTGCGAGAAATTGAAGAGCTTTTCAAAGATAATGAATAGCTCTGGTCATCATGCTCTTCTGAGTTCCCAGAGTCATTTTGGTCTTTCCATTGTCTTGAGAGTTCTTCCATATGTACACTAATAACATCCCTAATTATCTGTAAATTTAATTGTAAAATAAACAAGATTACATTTCATAAACGATAAACTGACAAGTGTGCAAACAACAACTTTGAAAACATGCTCAGACCTTCTGATTTTATATTTTTTGGTGGAATTAAGTGAACCTCCATTATTTACCTTCTAGAGGGCACCCTCTCCCTACTTGTGGTGGACAACAGGCATTTGCAGGTAACAAATCAAAAGTGCAAAAATTATGTTTAAAACAAATGGGCACTAAATCCTTAACTTTCAAGTTGATGTTTGGGTAATCTTTCAGCAATGTGGTCGAGATTACAAATAACATAGATTAAATTCCGTGTCTAAAAGTGATTAATGTGTGTCCCAATTTTCAAGGAGAATAACAACTTCAGAACTCTTTCTTTTTGCTCTAATTGAGTAAATTACAGAATACATAAAGTTTGAGAGAAGATTTGTAGCTCGGGTGCTCGTTGCTGTGGTTCTGTTCGCCGAGCTGGAAATCTTTGTTGCAAACGTTTCGTCCCCTGTCTAGGTGACATCCTCAGTGCTTGGGAGCCTCCTGTGAAGCGCTTCAGTGGTGTTTCCTCCGGCATTTATAGTGGCCTGTCCCCGCCGCTTCCGGTTGTCAGTTTCAGCTGTCCGCTGTAGTGGCCGGTATATTGGGTCCAGGTCGATGTGTTTGTTGATGGAGTTTGTGGAGGAGTGCCATGCTTCTAGGAATTCCCTGGCTGTTCTTTGTTTGGCTTGCCCTATAATGGTAGTGTTGTCCCAGTCAAATTCATGTTGCTTGTCGTCTACATGTGTGGCTACTAGGGATAGCTGGTCGTGTCGTTTCGTGGCTAGTTGATGTTCGTGGATGCGGATCGTTAGCTGTCTTCCGGTTTGTCCTATATAGTGTTTTGTGCAGTCCTTGCATGGGATTTTGTACACTACATTAGTTTTGCTCATGCTGGGTATCGGATCCTTCGTTCTGGTGAGTTGTTGTCTGAGTGTGGCTGTTGGTTTGTGTGGTGTTATAAGTCCTAGTGGTCGCAGTAGTCTGGCTGTCATTTCAGAGATGTTCTTGATGTATGGTAGTGTGGCTAGTCTGTTGGGTTGCGGCATGTCCTCATTCCGTTGTCTTTCCCTTAGGCATCTGTTGATGAAATTGCGAAGATATTCGTTTTTGGCGAATACTTGTATAGGTGTTCCTCTTCCTCTTTTTGCAGTTCTGGTGTGCTGCAGTGTGTTGTGGCCCTTTTGAATAGTGTCTTGATGCAACTTCGTTTGTATGTATTGGGGTGGTTGCTTTCATAGTTCAGGACTTGGTCTGTGTGGGTGGCTTTCCTGTGTACCTTGGTGGTGAATTCTCCGTTTGGTGTTCTCTGTACCCTCACGTCTAGGAATGGGAGTTGGTTGTCTTTTTCTTCCTCTCTCATGAATCGGATTACTGTGAGTGTGGAGTTGATGATCCTGTGTGTTTTCTCTATTTCCGTGTTTTTAATGATTACAAAGGTGTCATCAACGTATCTGACCCAGAGTTTAGGTTGAATTTGTGGTAAGACTGTTTGTTCTTACACTACAGCGGACAGCTGAAACGGACAACCGGAAGCGGCAGGGACAGGCCACTATAAATGCCGGAGGAAACACCACAGAAGCGCTTCACAGGAGGCTCCCAAGCACTGAGGATGTCACCTAGACAGGGGACGAAACATTTGCAACAAAAACTTCCAGCTCAGCAAACAGAACCACAGCAGAATACATACAAGCTGATAAAATGGGTTATACTTCTAGTTTGCTGCAGAAATAATGTCTTCCACAGAAAAATGCAAGGATTGCAATGCTAGATACCCAGTTAACTCTTTGTTAATACCTTCATATTATTATTCTTTTGCAAGCATTTTGTGTCCTCCATCTATTCTTTATTTATTGATGAGGCATATTAGATAAACAGGGAAAGAACTGAGGTAAAGATAGAGAGAGAAAAGGGAAATACAGGACATTGCATCATTAACTTACAGATACTTACCTCTGTGTAAGATTTTTTCGTTATATGAACATTCTTGGCTCTGTACGATTGACGACGACGTTTATAATCTCTCATTTCAGCAAGAATTTCAAGATGTGACTTTGGTCCTTTCTGTTCATCATCTGTGTTTAGATGTGGAAAACGTTTTATAAATACTGATTTTATATATAGAAAAGGGGCTGTAAAATCAAAGTTTTATCCAAGTATGGGTTATACATACAAAGCAACTTCCAATAACTATTAATCTACATGAGAACAATACTATAATTCCATAGTTCCAAACATTATTCGACAATATCTGGATAGCATAGTTGTGTTATAATTATATCTAGAGACACTCAATAAGTGAACAGAAACTCTCAGAAGTATTTCATTTCAAGATGACCAAATGACCCTACTTATTGCAACCACATGCAATAATTTTCATCAATAATCGGTACAAATTGCCAGAGAATAGGTTACTACAAAGAATCAGTAGGATCACAAGTGAAAAAAGAAAAGTGAGAGAAACAGAACAGGTCATGCAACCCCTTGAGCCTGTTCCACATTCAATAAGACTATGCCAGATATATGTCAACTTCATCTATTGTAACCCTCAATATTCTTGCCTGATAAAAATCTATCAATCCTGAAATTTTCAATTGACCTGATCTGAAAAGCATTCTTTTGGGGATATTCCCACTGAATAGCTTAGCTCTGATTTTACATACAGTTGTTCTTGACTTGCCCACCTGCTCCATGTTACATGTCAATTCTTTTGATTGTTTTTAAAACCTCAATCCAACTCCTCAGATTTAAATATTCAAGGAAACAAACAGAATCTGTGCAACTTGTCAGAACAATTCAACATACTTCAGTGCATGTATTACTAAAGTAGAATGCACAGAAAATAAACAGCCCAATTAGAGCTTTATATAACTGTAGCATAATTTTCATTTCATGTGATTTCACCTGCTTGAGATAAAGGCTAATATTCATGAGCCTTTTTATTTGTAACTGTCCAGTACTGCGTGATTTTTGAAATTTTAAACATTTCTACTCTTCCATTTCAGTAATTACCTTGATCTAGTTATATTATATCTAAGTTGGTTGACCTCATAGCTCTCTCTAAGGAACTCCATTTGTCAAAATTTTGCTGCATCACCATTAATCTATTCTTTGCCATTTTCTGCACAATTTATTATGCATAACAATTTTACAAACTTTAATTTAGAGCCATTTATTTTATTTGTAGCAATCATAATATTTATACATTCATTCAAATAAAGGATTATAAATAGTCTATCACAATTCATTAACAAAATTAACTATGCTATAATCTGAAACGAAAATAGAAATTGCTGAAAAATCTCAGGCCTGGGAGCATCTGTGAAGAGAAATCAGAGTTATATTTGGGACCTAGTGACCTTCCTTGATTTTATGTTATGACCCTATATGTTTTTATAGTCATAGAGTCAGAGATGTATAGCATGGAAACACACCCTTCGGTCCAACCTGTCCATGCCGACCAGATATCCCAACCCAATCTAGTCCCACCTGCCAGCACCCGGCCCATATCCCTCCAAACCCGTCCTATTCATATACCCATCCAAATGCCTCTTAAATGTTGCAACTGTACCAGCCTCCAATACATCCTCTGGCAGCTCATTCCATAGAGGTACCACCCTCTGCGTGAAAAAGCTGCCCCTTAGGTCTCTTTTATATCTTTCCCCTCTCACCCTAAACCTATGCCCTCTAGTTCTGGACTCCCCGACCCCAGGGAAAATACTTTGTCTATTTATTCTATCCATGCCCTTCATAATTTTGTAAGCTTCTATAAGGTCACCCCTCAGCCTGCGACGCTCCAGGGAAAAAAGCCCCAGCCTGTTCAGCCTCTCCCTGTAGCTCAGATCCTCCAACCATAGCAACATCCTTGTAAATCTTTTCTGAACACTTTCAAATTTCACAATATCTTTCCGATAGGAAGGAGACCAGAACTGCACACAATATTCCAACAGTGGCCAAACAATGCCTTCTACAGCTGCAACACGACCTCCCAACTCCTGTACTCAATACTCTGACCAATAAAGGAAAGCATACCAAACGCCTTCTTCACTATCCTATCTACCTGCGACTCCACTTTCAAGGAGCTATGAACCTGCACTCCAAGGTCTCTTTTTCAGCAACACTCCCCATTAAGTGTACAAGTCCTGTTAAGATTTGCTTTCCGAAAATGCAGCAGCTCACATTTATCCGAATTAAACTCCATCTGCCACTTCTCAGCCCATTGGCCCATCTGATCCAGATCCTGTTGTAATCTGAGGTAGCCCTCTTCGCTGTCCACTACACCTCCAATTTTGGTGTCACCTGCAAACTTACAACTGTACCTCTTATGCTCGCATCCGAATCATTTATGTAGTCAGAGGTCTAAAGCACAGAAAAAGATCCTTCGGATCATTGAGTGTGCTCCAATCAAAGGCAAGCATCTAACTACTCTAATCCCATTTTCCAGCACTTGGTCCGCAACCTTGTTTGTCTTGGCATCACAAGCTCAGTGATTAGCACTGCTGCCTCACAACGCCAGGGACCCGGGTTCGATTCTGGCCTCGGGTGACTGTCTGTGTGGAGTCTGCACATTCGCCCAGTGTCTGCATGGGTTTCCTTCGAGTTCTCTGGTTTCCTCCCACATTCCAAAAGATGTGTAAGTTGGGTGAATTGGCCAAGCTAAATTGCCCACAGTGTTGTTAGGTGCATTAGTCAGGGGTAAATGTATGGAAATGAGTGTGGGTGGGATACTCTTCAGTGTGGACCTGTTAGGCTGAAGGGCCTGTTTCCACACTGTAGGGAATCAAATCTAAATACATTTTAAGATGCATGAGGGTTTCTGTCTCTGCCACCCTGACAGGCAGTGAGTTCCAGATTGCCACCACCTTCTGGGTGAAAGAAAGGTTTCTTCATATCCCCTCTAAAACTCCTGCCCCTTATGTTAAATGTGTGTCCTCAGTCTTGATTCTTCGACCAAGGGAATAAATTTATTCCTGTCTATCCTGTCCCCCAACCTCCTCGGTCTCATCTGCTCCAAGCAAAACTACCCTAGTTTATCTAACCTCTCCTTCAATGCAACATCCTGAAAATCTCTTATGCATCCTCTTCAGTGCTATCACATTCCTCCTATAATGTGGATTTCAGAACTGCACACGATACTCCAGCTGTGGCCTAACCAACTTTTTATATGGTTCCAGCACAACCTCCCTGTTTTTAAACTCTATGCGTCAGCTAATGAAGGCAAGTATTCGATTTGCCTTGTTAACCAGTTATATATATGTCTTGCTACTTGAAAGGGACTAGAGCACATGTACACAAAGGACCCTCTGATTCTTACTACTTCCTAGGGACCGACCATTCCCTTTTATAAAAGTTTTGAGTCACATGAAAATAGGAAACAGATGATCGTTGTATTCTATCCAACACCGGTACTTCAAATTGGGTATTGTTTTCTTACAATATTATATGAATACACTGGCTATTTTAAGCTAAAAGTTAAAAGAAAAGTTAAATACAAACCTCGGCTGAGTTTTGCAGCAAGGTCCACGTATAAATCACCATCATTTTCAAAAGATTTAGTTCTTTGCTGACTGGTTTCTCGAACAACATGTTCATAGATAGCTAGGCGATCAGCAGGAGTTAGGTCACAGATGAAACGCTTATGATTCTCAGGAACCTCACAAGGTACTGACGAATAATCACCTATGTATATTAACAGTTTACTCAGTTACTCCTAAACTTTACATAATTTTCCAAAAATTGTGCAAATGTCCAATTCCCGAATGAAAATGGCCTATTGTATGCATATAACACAAAAGAGAAAGCATTTATTTTTATATTTCATAAATTCAGTGATCAAAAAATCTAGTGATGAGCAAGTATGTTTTCAAAATTGTCAAATTTTGAATATACAAAAATTGTTTCACATTTACAGCAAGTCCAGTAGTATTGAGAATATAAACAATCTTGATATAATTAGAGTTCCAAAGCAAATCCTCAATACCAAAGCTACCATGGCATGATCAGGCTACTAGTTAGAACTCTTGGAAGTATCAAAACCAGCACAACTAACTGGAACACTTCCACTGAAACTACAAGCTTTGCGCGTTACCCACGGAAAAACAAAAAAGCTTTAACGGCCTTGGATGAGTGTTGATTTAACCCAAGGGGACACCAGAGACCTTATGATCTACAGTCAAATGCTCTACCACTGAACATACTCAAAGCAATCTGGTCACATCATTGAATAAACATTCAGGATAATTCTACAATAAATGCTGACAATAGGGGCCAGCATTCACAAGAATATGTCCAGAAATTCTCAGCATGAAACCTGTGACTTCTCCTCAATGTTCTCCTTATTATGAGCATTAAATCACAGAATTATCCTTTCATCAGTTACCAACTGCAATATATCAAAAGTCCAGATTATTCTATTTGAGCAATTAAAAAATGGAATGGAAGTAGAAATTGAAACCCAGGCAAAAATATTAGTTTACAAAGCAGCTTTTCATCCAAAAAATATAGAATTCTGTGTTATGAATACACAATATTACACAAAGTCTGAATTGTTTCCAAAATAAAATTCAGGATGGCATTAGTAGTGGAATGCATCAGTCCACAGACTTCTACCTTCTCAAACCTAATCAAATTCATTCAGATCATAAAAAGCAGATAGAAAAACAAGTTTAAAAAAAAGAATAACCTCTACACCAAATTCAGGCCGTTTCACAATCTGACATTAAGTGTTATTGGTAGCACTAGTGAAATGACAACCTTGATTATGTATCTTGGGAGATCAGTAAGAAGCATTGCAAAGAATAAAAATCACTTGTCTCTACAAAACTAAAATGAACTACACTTTAAATTCACTATTATGTGCTGTTGATAAATCAAGCTTATTGCAATAGATTTAAAGTAGGATGTTCTAAATATTTGTCAAAAATTAACTAAAATTGCAGTGAATCTGTCAAAAATTTGAGAAATCTGGGGAAAAGGTAATGCCTCAATATTGGGTCATCTAGGAAATGTTGAAAGGTTGGTAATTTAATGCAAAACACTGAAACCAAGAAGACACATATGAAAACATGCAGATTACGGGTTCTAAACTTCTTATCATAGTATCAAAGAAGCCTTTATATTTTGTGAAAAGCTATGATGTTTCAGCAGGGAGAGCAAATAAGACACCAGTTCCAGATCTGCCCAGTGCAATTTACCTCAAGTAACATTACTTATATAATTACTTACCCAAGATGCATTTATTACCATTATGCACTATCCAATGTTCAGTATGTTGATGAAGTGGGTGTTTTTCTTTAACTTTGTAAACTAGATCCATCTAGTTATTTATTAAAACCTCTGGACATGCTTTAATCAGCACAATGGCATGCAGCGTCAGCATTCTATTTGACCCAAAACTTCTGTTACCATAATCTCTTCAAGACTACCAACTCCTAATTCCATAACTCAGCCCCTTCTGCTGCTGAAATCTTGACATATGATTTTGTTACTTCTCCACTCAAACATTCCCAAGGCCTCCAGGCAAGTTTACTGTTCTCCAAAAATTAACATCCAAAGCTTTGCAACCTGCACTATAACTGGTTTTGTTCACTTGTGACTCAATGACAGGCCTTACCTCCAAATCCCTCAACACCTTGATTTTAAAATTTTCAATCTTCCTGTTCAAATCCAGCCAAAGCTTTGCCCTATGTCTCTAAACTATTGCATTCCTATGAACCCTTGAAAGTCCTGAACTCCTCCAACTTTGCTTTTTGCACACCAATTCCTTCAGCTTATTTTAGGTCGCCTTGCCACTGACTGTCCAGGCCTGATGCTCCAGAATTCCCTCCATAAGCTTCTTTAATTTTCACTCACAACCACTCCTTAAACCTTATATTTTTGACCAACTGGATCTAATCTTTTCTCCATTATTTTCTGTACTAATTTTCTGATGATTATGATTATGGGACATTTTATTATACTAAAGGCTTTACAAAGGCTGTTGTCACAGTTAAAATTCTTTGTTTTGTTTCCTGGTATGAATTCTTCACACATATTTAAGTAGGATATCAACCTCTACAGATAATATTTTTTGCCTTTAGCAGTCAATTTGCATGGCAACAACCAAAAATTAGATTTGAAAAATGTTAATTAATTATTGAAGTTCATCATCTTTTCTTGCGCCAGCTAATGGAGTCAGATATAAACAGACCTGTAAACAACAGATCTGCTAAAAAAGCAGTATATTCAAAGCACATTTATGTGTGAGTAGGTCTACTCAGCAATCATCAAGTACAGATCAAATTTCTTAATACAATAGTTTAATTTTATTTAACCAATCCATTAAGTTGAAGTTCATCTTTAAAGGATATAATAATTTTAAAAGGATACTGTATGACATCAAGTAAAATTCTGTGCAAATCTGTATATGAGGAGAACATTCTTTCATGTTCATCATTCCTGTCAAATATACTCACCCCTGTTACTGAAAGAGAAAAACCAAGAAGTTTAAATTATCATGTTCAAAAAGGAATCCAACTATTTAGTGAAATGTGCATCAACATAATTACAGTAAAGTAGTTTACTGTCATTGTAACAATGTTAGAACTATGTTCAAAGCATGAGCTGAAGTTTGTCGTTAGCTATAGGAACCAAAATTTAACAACTAGTGTGAAGGAAGCAAAATTTTAATTCCACATATTTGATAGGCAAAATCTTTTATGCACGTTGGGTGGAAGGGCACATATTGTGAAGCTTATGCAGCTACATTTCACATAAGTTGCTTGTTTTGTCACTTGTATCAGCCTCCAGCTAACTGCATACCTACTCTCCCTCATTGCCAACCAAATGTACTGAAATATCCAGAAGGGAAGAGAAAAAGGCATAACATGCTACCAAATATTATGAAAAAGATTTCTCTATGGTAACGATTATTACGAAGTTCGTGCAACTGTTTCAAACAAAAGAGAAAAAAAACAGCACCTACATCTCGCAAATGCAATACATTATTAATTGAGAAGAACAGCCATAATGGAGAGTTAACTAGGGCAAACATGTCTCTAATTATTAGTAAAGTAAACTAGAATACAACTGCAATTGTACTTTATTGCTCAAAGCCATTGGCAAATGTTATTTTGACATTTTCATTAGAGATAGACAGTCCTTTAAGAGTAGGAATTAAAATTTACAAAAAGATTTTCCTCACTCATCCAAACTGATGACAGCTTACATAAAACATAGTTTTTGGTTTTCTCTTGAACTGCATTTCTGTACTGCAAGGGTCAATAAGAGGGATAATCAAAATAGTAAACACAGAAATCCAATCTTCAACAAGGTAAAGGTGCCACAGTCCAACCAGACCACTGGGCTGCTCTCTCATTAGAGAGATGATTGGTGGTAGTTTAACCTGAGGGTCAACATGTCTGAAGTCAGGAGAGAGGTTGAGAAAAACAGTCCTCTTCAGCTGGTGCAGGAATTAATCAATGTTGTTGGTGTTACTCTGTACTGCAAACCTGCCATCCAGCCAATTAAACTAACCTACCCCACTTCCAACACATACACTACTACTGGCTAGTATAGGAAAAGTTCAGGTCAAGCAGGACACAAGTTTTAGCACTAAAGAAAACTGAGGTCTTGCTATACAATTTTATTGTGCTATTTTTAAAATGTTTTGACCACAAATGAAAGGTGAATGGCTTTTGACAAATACCGAACTCTGCAGACTTGAGTTAATTATCTCCATGTATTTGCATAATAGACTGAATAATTTCAGTCACAACCATAACAAGGATTAACAATAGAAGGCATGATTAATTTCAACAGAGGGCATTTACCACAAATTACAGGATTAAGTTATGATTGAACTGGAATAGCTATCACGACTATTAAAACACAAGGTTCTTCTGTCTGCTGATAAATAGTTTTGGACATCTCCTTAATGGAGAAAGACAAGCAGTACCAGGGCTTCTCACATTAAAGAGGAAGAAAATGAAGCTGAACAGTGTTGTTATTGTGGTATTTAAAGCCCTCAAAAGGAATAGATTAAATAGATTCTAAAATGATTTTCTATATTAGTACAAGGAGAAGTCAATTTCTATTCACTTTCAGGAGGATAAAAATACAGGTTTAACATACAGCTACTTTTGAGAGGATGTCTGAATCTTTAAACAAAATTTCAGACATTTTTGAAGACAATGCTATTAAAGGGCCTCAGAAACGGGTCTGAAATCTGTTAACTTTGAAATAGTGCACACAACATGGGCCCATCTTCACCTTTAAATTGGTTCACAATTGTCTCGTAGCTCAACTTGTATCTTTATTCTGTGATAGCCTCATCCAAGAAAAACAAAATAATTTTAGTCTTGATAAACTAAAGCAAGCCAAATCTTTCGTTGTGCGTAAGAACTAGGAGAAGGATTAGCATCATTTAATAATATATCTTGAACAAGCTAGACATTTGAAGTTTAAAAAGAATTTCCCAAGAGCGTGTCCTGAAATTGTTCATAATTGTTTTTGTCTTCCCTAGAATTTGCATTAGTAGCAGTGACAAAAAACATGCAGGAGATCGTATCTTTTAATGGACAGAGCGATTATTGATAGACTTGATGTGCTTTATCTCAATGTTCAAAATAGTAATGACATTTTAATCTCTCTGCACATTATATACATATTGATAGGTAGCAATTGAAAGATGAAAGCCTGGTCTTAATCAGTTATCACTGATAATATAACTAATAGTTCAGCCAAAAGGCTTGTTCCAACTATTTCAAGAAGACTATTTTACAGTGGCACCATCTTGTGATTAGGGATGCTAACTAACAGGAGAAGGGCTTATGCCCGAAACGTCGATTCTCCTGTTCCCTGGATGCTGCCTGACCTGCTGCGCTTTTCCAGCAACACATTTCCATGCTAACTAACACCCTATTTAAATAGCAGTTTTTTAAAAAAACTTCAAAAGCCTATTGAAATCGTATTCTAAGCAGATGAGAAAAACATGAATACTCTCACCTTGAGAAAACACTTTATCTTCTTTTCCAAATGGAGCTTTACTTTTTGCTTGTTGAATTATCTGAGCTTGCAAATCTTTATCTAAATAGAACCAAAAACGATCCCCTCAATTCTCTGTTTTGCACAGTGCATTTCATACACAAACAAATCAAATATTCAAAAAAGTACACTGAGACTGTTTGTCTTTACTCAGAAAGTGTACCTAATTGTGTTTTTAACATGGAAAATGTAACATCCAGAATACGAATACATATGCCCAGAGAAAAGATTCAAACGTTAACTACACGTTAGAAGTGTCAAGCCTTTAGCTCCACAATCAGCAACTAAAATAATCCTGTTTTTTAAATGGGGTTTGTTGATACTCAAAAGAAATTCGAGAATTCATTGATAGAAAGATCATATTTGAGACAGAAAAACTTTCAAAATATAGATCATACAAAAAACTGATGCATTAGGGATTTCTATTGAGGCAAAGACTAAAATACAATACTTTGGCAACCCAATACTATTTGTCAACTTTCTTATGGCACCACATAGCAAGTGTTCCAATAGGATTTCTCCCCAGGCCCACTGACCACCATATTCTATAAAGGATATAGAAGGTACTGGAAAAGTTGCAAAGAAGATTCACAAGGATGATACTGGAAATGTTGGGTACACATTCTTCTCTTGAAGTGGAGGCTGAGGGGAGAAAATTATGGAAGGTTTGAAGAGACAGAATTACAGACAGAACATTTCCTATAGTGAAGAGGAGACTAATTAGAGACCATTAATTTAAGATCATCACCAAGAAATCCAGTAAAGAGCTAAAGGAAAATTCTTCACAAAGAACGTAGAAAATACAAAACAGACTATCATAGCATTAAGAAGTGAATGGTGTTGATGCATTGAAGGAGAACCTGGTTGAGCATACGTGGGAGAAGAAATTATAAAGGCTACAGTGATAAATTTAGAAAAAGGATAAAATGGAAGAAGGCTGAGGTGCAGCATGAGCATTGGTCTAGACTGAAGGCCAACTGGTCTGCTTTTGGGCCTTATATCCTCCAATTCTTTGTAAAATAGGTACCTATCATTTCTAAGTTTTAAGTGTGTAGTCATTAATTATTACAAGCTTATTAAATTTAATGAAATCAGTTTATCAAGAAAATGAAACCTCGAAGATACACGAGTAACCTTGAAACCAATGTTGTTATACTTACCCATTTTGAATGCAGATACCACAGTATTCTCATAGGCAAATGAGGGATCATACATTTCAGCCTAAACATTAAAACAATCAAGAAAAGATCATAAAATTAAAACATGAACTTACACAGAAACGAAAACTTAAAGATGAGCTATGATTGATTACTTATTAACAATCATATTTAACACATTCCCAAGAATTCTGGGATAACCTTTTAATGTTAGAAACATTACTCTTTGCATCTAAAATACCAATCAACATGCCTTCTAAAAAAAGGATTGTCCTACAAATATGTCTATTCAAGTAAATCATTTTTAGATTTTACTATTTCACAAAAATCACATTTACCAAACTTCATGTACTAGATACTTCACTACAAACCCTGACTCAGGTATAACAAAGCATTCTTAGCATGTGGGTCCTTTTTATTATTTCAAAAATGATTTACATTTTAGCTTACATTCTGAAAGGGAAAGGCAAAAGCAGAAGGGTAATGTTGAGTTTCACTGTGAAAATAATTCAGGGAGCTCTCTATGATTGATACAGTTTAAATAGTTGTATGGCAATAGTAATGTTCTAAATTCTATCCTTTATATATAAATATCTATGCTGCAGATAAAAACCTGTATGTTATTCTCTCTCTACTATTCCAGATATATTACTCATAACCCATTCTATTCCATGGAGCCAGCAATGCTAATTAACTTCAACAGGAAATGGATAAAAGAGCTGAAGTCGCAGATCAGAAAAAAATACACCACCTGAAAAATCACTATGGAAAAATACCATGATGTGACCATCATGGAATAAATGAACTGATTAAATTTAAAGGGCAAATTGCAACATTTTTACATTTCTAATCTGCATCTCTGATACAAAAATTATCACTTTCTAGAAAATTGAAAATCATAAAGTTATTTGAACAAAAACTGATTTGCACCTGGATTATGCCATGAACAATTAGTCAACTATATTTTGAACACTTGCATACAGACCTCTTCTTCTTGACAATATTCCAGCTTCCTCAGCCTACAAGATGCAGTATGTTTTTCCAGTGATGATTTTAAAAGCCTGTGATTCGCATCGAATGGGCAAGTAACAATGGGATCAGGCTGAAAAGATTATAGGGAAGAAAGGGTTACATCCAAGATATTTCTAAATTGTAATATACAGAGAAAATAAAGCTCGATATAAAACAAAACACTACATTCAGACAGAGCTAAAAGGAAAGTTTAACCTAATGAAACCCAATAATCCTTCCCATTCCTACAAGGTAAAATTGGGTTAAACACCAAAGAAAAGTGTCATATGACACAATGCCCCTTCACTTTATAATAAATATTCTTCCTTTTAATTTAATTCACAACCTGATGTGTTAATAACTTGTACTTTTTCAAAAACTTTTGTTACAAGTTACATCTGGTTTATTGTTTACAAATATGGTTTCATTTTAACCTAAAAATATTTGTTAGTTGTATCCAAATTCAAAAGCGCTTTTAAAAAATGAAGTATTTGTGAAACATTATAATTGTTGTAACATAAAGCAATAACCAAACTATAAATAGCAAACTTCCTCAAACAAAGTTATACTCACTGAATAACATGTCCTTTTAGAGAAATTTTAACTGCCAGTTAAAAATGGCAGTTTACTTTTATGTTCTTCTTCCAAATAGAACCATGGCATAATTTATTCTTATCCAAGAGGGCAGACAGGGGCCTCGGCTTAACTGTCATCACATTTTAAAACTGGATATACACTTGAGTTTCTGTAATCTACAGGATAATGGGCCATGAACTGGAAGGTGGAATTAGACTGAAAATCTCCTTTTTGGCCTGTTTGGACATGATGGAATGAATGACCTCCTTCTATACACCATTCTTAGACAATACCTTCTAAACCCATGACCATTTCCATGTTGAAGGACAGGGGCAGTCTACACATGAGAAGCCACCAATTTCCCCTCCAAGCCATTCACCATCTTGAATTGGAATCATATGACTGTTCCTTCACTGTAAATGGGGCAAAATCCTGGAATTCCCTGCTAAGGGCTAAGTGGGTTTACCGATAGCACACTTTAAGCAGCAGTTTAAGAAAGTAGCTCACCACATCTTAAGGACGAGGGATAGGAAATAAATGCTAGCCCAGCCAGCAATGTCCACATTCCAGGAGTGAATTAAAAAATCATGCTCAGTTATGCACAAGGAGTATCAACCTAGATTTTGCAATGCTTGCGAATGGAACTTGAAGTTCTCAATCTTGGGACTCATGCAATAAATGCAGCCTACTGGCCATAGTTAAGTGTTTTTTGTTTTAAATGTAGAAGGTATAAAAAGTAAAATACATTTTAAGATATAGCACATCTTACGACAAGCAATACTTTGGTTAAACCTCTTCTACAACAGTGAATCCTAAAAAGCCCAACTGTATAGCCTACAACGATTTGCAGCACAGAAAGAGACCAAATCAGCCCAAAACCTATCCAGTCTAACTCCACCTTTCAGCTCTCATTCTATAGGCAGGTTTTGGGACTACAAATGCTTAAACACTTTATTTTAAAGTGGTAAGGGTTTCTGTTCTACTATTGTTTCAGGCGAGTTCAAGGCCCTCATCACACAAGTGAAAAAAAACTCAACCTCTGCCTTGTCCTGACTCACCTACTATGTGCATATTATAATTTATCCAGGTAACTACTGCACGTGCAAATATATATAAAATCGACCAGTCTAGACTGTGTATTGACTGCAGATCAGGTTTCTCTGATTTACACACTATCAGAATACCGTGATGTGGAGATGCTGGTGTTGGGACTGGAGTGGACAAAGTCAAAAGACATTAGGTTATAGTCCAATAGGTTTATCTAAAATAATGACTTCACTCGACGAACGAACATGCTGAAAGCTTGATTTTAAACAAACCTGTTGTACTATAACCTGATGTCATGTGACTTCCGACTTTATCAGAAAACCGATTGCACACGCGGCCTCTCCTACACATAGGTTTATGACAGCAGAGGCCTCGTCAATTGTATACAAGAGTATGTACGATCTATATGTAAAGGCTGGCTGCAGACTAGACCTCTCATGCAAATTAGATATATGTTTATATCAATGTGTACACTCTATAACTGGGCTAATTGCAGACTGTTCCTCCTCTCCCTACAATGGGTACATGTGTGATCATCGTAATGGGCCTCTCATACCGGCTCTGTCCCGGCAAGAGGGATGCCGAGGCCTAGACTCTCTCCGCTCCAGCCCAGCTCAGACAGGATGCCGTTGATGGAGTGACCGCATTCCCGCGCGAACTCAGACAGTTCGCTCACGCGCTCCAAACGGCTCTGGAGCCTTTTCGAATATTCGATGTTGGCCTCGACCGCCGCCATTTTACAGCGAGAGTGACCGGCGGACGCGGCTCTAATCCAGTCACAACCAGTTCCCGATCAGTCAGATCTACACACTGTTCCCTTCGTAAAGCAAAAGGAGGAGGTACGGTACAAACTGATTCAACAGTGCGCCCCGCCCACATTAAAAAAAGAGCTGCAGTTCGATCAGGGAAAGACAAGTTGCATTGACGTAGCGCCACTTGAGAGCCAATGAAATACTGATTGGCTGTTGGTGCTTGTGATTCAATCTGGGTACAGCAAACAATAATGTAATAATATGATCGGCTACTTTGTGATGTTGAATATGAATACATACCTTTGCAGGATAGACTAAAACAGTTTATTCACTAATGGAAAACAATAGCTACTTTAGCTTTGTATATCCATATATAAAAGGTCGCAACAGGCTGCTGTCCCTTTTTTTCCTCTGTGAATGTTACACAATGCTCAACACTCTTGTTTCCCAGTTTATTAACAAATCTTGTTTAACCGCTTGTTAGGAAATATCCTCTTAAGAACACCTTTCTTGATTGAAACATTCAAAACATAGGGGGGCATGTACACAAAAATGTCTTGTCCCATTTTAAGAGAGTACTTTGTTGGTAGTACCTTCTGTTCACCAAGGTTGGCAGGGGGAATATGCATTGATGTTATTGGTCAGTTTGTACCAAAATCATATTTGTCTGTGAAATAATTGTATAGAGGCTGGTATTCCATCACTAAGTCACCTTTATTTACTTGCGCACAGTAGACTGGTTGTAGCCAGCCAGCTTAGAGTCAATCCCCCCAACTGAGAAGATGCTAAATCCCCTGTTTATAATATATTGCACCCACTGCTTCACCTTTATCTATCCTACCTGTAAATTTGCCAGGCATAATTTCCCCTTTATGCTCGATCATATTATGAAGTTATAAATGCCACCTTCTAAATCACGAGCTTTTCAACAATGCAAGCTAAATTAACAACTAAGATTACAGAACTATAGAAATAATTATGGTAAACATGCTGTAATGTCTAGGCTGTTGAGCTATAGAGTGCTGAATGAGTGGCAGGAACGTAATAATTGGCCTCTGCAATCCTGGACCATTTAGTTAAAACCAAGTGATGTTTCTGATTCTAATTGCTAGTGGAGGATGCATATTGTTAATGTTGGACACAGATAGCATTAGCTTAACCATTCATGGTTAAATAGCCAATTAACAATCATTATTGAGACATGAGAACTCAAAGTTTGGGTGAAGATTTGTAGCTCGGGTGCTCGTTGTTGTGGTTCTGTTCGCCGAGCTGGAAATTTTTGTTGCAAACGTTTCGTCCCCTGTCTAGGTGACATTCTCAGTGCTTGGGAGCCTCCTGTGAAGCGCTTCTGTGGTGTTTCCTCCGGCATTTATAGTGGCCTGTCCCTGCCGCTTCCGGTTGTCAGTTTCAGCTGTCCACTGTAGTGGCCGGTATATTGGGTCCAGGTCGATGTGTTTGTTGATGGAGTTTGTGGATGAGTGCCATGCTTCTAGGAATTCCCTGGCTGTTCTTTGTTTGGCTTGCCCTATAATGGTAGTGTTGTCCCAGTCGAATTCATGTTGCTTGTCGTCTGCGTGTGGCTACTAAGGATAGCTGGTCGTGTCGTTTCGTGGCTAGTTGATGTTCATCAGCGCCACACTAACAGGAATCCGATTCACGAGAGAAGAAGAAAAGGATAACCAACTCCCATTCCTAGACGTGATGGTACAGAGAACACCGAACGGAGAATTCACCACAAAGGTATACAGGAAAGCCACACACACAGACCAAGTCCTGAACTATGAAAGCAACCACCCCAACACACACAAACGAAGTTGCATCAAGACACTATTCAAAAGAGCCACAACACACTGCAGTACACTAGAACTGCAAAAAGAGGAAGAAGAACACCTATACAAGGTATTCGCCAAAAACGGATACCCGCGCAATTTCATCAACAGATGCCTATGAGAAAGACAATGGAACGAGGACATGCCGCAACCTAAAGGACAAGCCACATCAGGAGCATTTCCGAACTGACAGCCAGACTACTGCGACCACTAGGACTTATAACAGCACACAAACCAACAGCCACCCTCAGACAACAACTCACCAGAACGAAGGACCCGATACCCAGCATGAGCAAAACTAATGTAGTGTACAAAATCCCATGCAAGGACTGCACAAAACACTATATAGGACAAACAGGAAGACAGCTAACGATCCGCATCCATGAACATCAACTAGCCACGAAACGTCACGACCAACTATCCTTAGTAGCCACACACGCAGACGACAAGCAACATGACTGGGACAACACTACCATTATAGGGCAAGCCAAACAAAGAACAGCCAGGGAGTTCCTAGAAGCATGGCACTCATCCACAAACTCCATCAACAAACACATCGACCTGGACCCAATATACCGGCCACTACAGCGGACAGCTGAAACTGTCAACCGAAAGCGGCAGGGACAGGCCACTATAAATGCTGGAGGAAACACCACAGAAGCGCTTCACAGGAGGTTCCCAAGCACTGAGGATGTCACCTAGACAGGGGACGAAACGTTTGCAACAAGATTTCCAGCTCGGCGAACAGAACCACAACATGAGAACTGCTGCTTGATAGGGACACAAGAACCTTACTGATGTTAGTGTAAAATAGAATGTGTCAGTACCTTTCACATTAGAGGAGTGGGAGAAAAAAAATTAAATCATGTTGGATTTCTAATTTGATTTTTTTTAACTTCATAATTGAAATAACTGCACAGAGGCTTGGTCCCATCACCAAGTCATCCTTTATTTACGAGTGCACAGTATACTTACTGTGGCCAACTAGCTTGGAGTCAAATCCCCTGGTTTTTTTAGATCCCTTGTTTATATTGGTCAGCTAGGGTTTCCTGACTGGGCTTGCTAACCTGTGCCAATCAAGGATCTCAGTCAAGAAGATCCACCTGGTTTCAATCATTACATTCCTTCCCCCGCCACAAAAAAGCCCGAGGATGTAGGCCAGGTTTGTAGCTTTTCCTACAATGTTATTGCCCCAAGTCCGGTTCCTCTGCCTCGGACTCTGACACGAGCGGTGTGTAGCCCAGCTCTTGCGCCCGGAGCACCTTAGGAGAGTTTTCTCATCTTCTTCCGGCAGTAATGGTATCAAGGCTGCATTCATCGTGGACTGTGTCTTCCTTCAATATCCCTAGCAGGAGTTTATGATCTGTGACCATGACAATTCCCATTTGTAAAGGTACTGGTGGAACATCCTCACACCACAGGTGACTGCCAAACCTTCCTTCACTATCTGGGCATATTTTGTTCGGCATCAACCAAAGTTCAGGAAGTATACGCTATTGGGTTTTCCTCTTCATTGGGCAACCGGTGTGCCAACACATCCCCTGATACCATATGGAGGGGCATCACATGTCAGCATCACCTCACTTCGGATTGTAGTGAGCCAACACCTTAGATGACGATAGCTGCTTTTTGGCTATGCAACCATTTACAAGGCTGACCCTTGTGCAATAGCAGTTGTAAAGGTGCCAAACGGAGGCCAAGTTACATTTGAATTTTCCATAATAATTCACTAACCCAACGAAACACCTAAGTTCCGGTACAGATGTGGGAGCCTTTTATTGCTCTCACTTTCTCTTCCAATGTGCGTAACCAGGTTTTGTTAACTTTGTAATCCAAATAGCTCACTTGAGTACCTGGAACATATATTTTTCCCTTCTAAGGCATATGCCTGTCTGGGAGAAACCTTTAAGCACTATGTTCAAGTTCTCCAAGTGCTTTTTATTGTTCTTCCATTCCAGATAAATGACAACGTGGGGTGGCCCTTGTCGAATGTTCTCCGTCATCCGCTGGAAAAGAGTGCAGGTCGATGATACTCCAAATGGCAGTCTTGTATATTAATATGAACCCTTGTGAGTGTTAATTGTGGCATACTTCTGGGACTCTTCATCCAGTCACAATTGCAGGTAGGTATTGCTCATGTCCGGCTTCATAAAGCACAGCTCACCCCATCACCAACTTTGCTTACAAGTCCTCTTTGTGAAGGATTATCCAGTTGCAAGAAGCGGTTTATCATTTGCTTAAAATCCCCACAAAAACAATCTGAGCTGACAGGCTTCACAACCGATGCTGCCTATTCTGCAAACTGCATTGGTTTGATGATTCCTTCTCTCTCCAACCACCTGATTTCCATCTCTACCTTTGCCCACAAAGCAAATGACACTGGGCGGGCTTGCAAAATCATGGAATTGCTTCTTGGTCAACATGAAATGTGGCTTTGGGCCCTTTGATAGTCTCCTGGGTATTTCACTAAGAGTTGACTGAGGCAGCCATTTTGTAATTGCAAAGTGTTGAGCTAATCTAAGTAAATGTTGTTCAACCAATTCTGACCCAGTAGGCTGAACCTCTTAGTGGTAATTGCACCAACTGCTTCTTATAGGCGACTGGAACCGAAGCCATACTCTTAATGGTTCCCCAGTGTATATTCTTAGTATGGCTAAGGTCTTGCGCAAACTTAAGGATTGAAGCACCAAGCGAATCTTGTTAAAGACAGATTCTGCAAATACTGACAGAGCTGCTACAATGTCGACCTCCAAAAGAACTGTGTGACCATTTAACCAAACATTAATTTTAATAGAATTTGAATGTCACAAAGCAATTTAATTGTTCCAACCCACATTTAAAGGGTCTTCCCAGAGTGTCCATTCTCCTGGATACTGTTCAATGAGTTTTCTTGCTCAAGTCAGGCCTTGTACTACTTCTTTGCTGTTTTCAAGTCTGCATACCAGCAGCAACTACAATGGCTTGCCGCCCCAGATCCTGAAGAGCCTTTTTAGCCACTTGGCCAAAGCTTGGCTTTTTGTGAGATGCTGCTGTGGGATGGCCTGGTGTCCCTCTGCTGAGGAAATGCCCTGCAATTGCCTACTGTCAAGTGGTGTTCCCCAAGCGCAGTCAGATAAATGAGTGTATCCAGTTCCATTGGGATGCCCTGTAGCTCCCACGCTTCACTTGCCATATTTTCTGATAACAAAGTCAGCTGTAGTGCCTGTTTGAAGTCTAGTTGAGCTCCAGCTAATAGGCACTTCTGCATGGTTACATCAATAATCTCACATACCAAACGGTCTCTCAGCATCTCATTCAGGCTTAACCCAAAAATCACATGCCTCTGTCAATCATTTTAATATCATCAAAAATCCAGATACAGATTCTGCTCGTTCTCTAAATGCCAAATAAAACCGATAGCATCCCAGAATTAGAGGAGGTTTGGGGTTACAATATTCCTTAACCAATTCCATCAACTCTTGGAACATTTCAGTGGTGTTGCCTCTGGGAAAGTTAAGTCCCTAACAACAGAAAATGCTGCAGGTCCACAGCAGTCAGAAGGAAAACCTGTTGCTTTTCATCTGCCCAAATGTCATTTGCCCGGAAAAAATATCACATCCGTTCCACATACATGGCCCGGGATCAAACAAATCAAGCTTCCTTAATCGTGTCATGATGCCAGAATGCTTACCCCAACTCCAAGATGACTGTTGCAAGCAAATGTTCTTCACGAATGTAGTTTTCTTCCTGTCGCCACTGAAATAACTGTCCAGAAGCAGATATCCCATCACCAAATCACCCTTTATTTTCTTGTGCACAGTAACTAGCTATGGCCAGTCAGCTCAGAGTTGCATTGTTTGGATCTTTGGGGGAAAAAGTATGAAAACAACAGCACTTCAAAATGGAGGAAGACAATCAAAGGCAAGGTCCACATGGTCAGAGAAAGAAACCTATGCTGCTGTCTGACACAGCTGTGAATCTGCACAGTTACTGCCTTTGCCTTTGCTGTTTGAGTTCCAGTATCAGTGGACATTGGAGTGTGTCTTGGAAAAATTAATAAACAGCAAAAGTCACAGCTGACTTTGGAGGAACCTCTTTAGAGGAGCTCACAGCACAAGAACAGATAAGTGCATAGTTTTTAAGTGTAACCTTGCTGTAAATCTACAATAGTGAGTAGAGTGAGTTCTTTCTTGATTATATATTTTATTGAGTTCTGTGTCTTGATTAAATATTAAATATATAAGCCATAGGTATTATTGTGGTTCTGTTCGCTGAGCTGGGAATTTGTGTTGCAGACGTTTCGTCCCCTGTCTAGGTGACATCCTCAGTGCTTGGGAGCCTCCTGTGAAGCGCTTCTGTGATCTTTCCTCCGCCATTTGTAGTGGTTTGAATCTGCCGCTTCCGGTTGTCAGTTCCAGCCGACCGTTGCCGTGGTCGGTATATTGGGTCCAGGTCGATGTGCTTATTGATTGAATCTGTGGATGAGTGCCATGCCTCTAGGAATTCCCTGGCTGTTCTCTGTTTGGCTTGTCCTTTAATAGTAGTATTGTCCCAGTCGAATTCATGTTGCTTGTCATCTGCGTGTGTGGCTACTACTGAGACAGAGACAGTATATTCCTGTTAGGGCCAAAGGCAATGCAGGTAGGTGTATTAAATGCTGGTTGAGTTGAGAAATTGAGGTTTTGGTTAAGAGAAAGATGAAAGCATATATCAGGTACAGACAGCAAAGATCGAGTGAATCCTTAGAGGAGTATATTTAAGAGGGAAATCAGGAGGGCAAAAAGGGGACATGAGATAGCTTTGGCAAATAGGGTTAAGGAGAATCCAAAGGGATTCTATAAATACGTTAAGGACAAAAGGGTAACTAGGGAGAGAATAAAGCCCCGCAAAGATCAGCAAGGAAGCCTATGTGTGGAACCGCAGGAGATAGAGATACTAAATGAGTATTTTGCATCAGTGTTTACTGTGGAGAAGGCCATGGAAGATATAGAATGTGGGGAAATAGATGGTGACATCTTGAAAAATGTTCATATTACAGAGGAGGAGGTGCTGGAGGTCTTAAAATGCATAAAAGTGGATAAATCACCAGGACTTGATCAGCTGTACCCTAGAACTCTGTGAGAAGCTAGGGAGATGATTGCTGGGGCCCATGCTGAGATATTTGAATCATCAATAGTCACAGGTGAGGTGCCAGAAGACTGGAGGTTGGCTAACGTGGTGCCACTGTTTAAGAAAGGTGTTAAAGAAAAGTCAGGGAACTACAGACTGATGAGCCTGACATTGATAGTGGGCAAGTTGTTGGAGAGAATCCTGAGGGACAGGATTCACATGTATTTGGAAAGGCAAGGACTGATTAGGGCTAGTCAACATGGCTTTGTGCATGTTTCACGAACTTGATTGAGTTTTTTGAAGAAGTAACAAAGAGGATTGATGAGAGCAGAGTGGTGGGCATGATCTATATGGATTTCGGTAAGGCTTTTGACAAGGTGCCTCATGATAGACTAGTTAGCAAGGTTAGATCTCATGAGCTACAGGGAGAACTAGCCATTTAGATAGAGAACTGACGTGAAAGTAGAAGACAGAGGATGGTGGTGGAGGGTTGCCTTTCAGACCGGAAGCCTGTGACCAATGCTGTGCCACAGGGATTGGTGCTGGATCCACTGCTTTTCATCACTTATACAAATGAATTGGATGTATACATAGGAGATATGCTTAGTAAGTTTGCAGATGACACCAAAATTGGAGGTGTAGTGGACAGTGAAGAAGGTTACCTCAGAATAAAATGGGATCTTGATCAGATGAGCCAATGGGCTGAGGAGTTGCAGATGGAGTTTAATTAAGTGGAGTCACAGGTAGATAGGATAGTGAAAGCGGCATTTGGTATGCTTTCCTTTATTGGTCAGAGCATTGAATAAAGGAGTTGGGAGGTAATTTTGTGACTGTATGGGGCATTGGTTAGGCCACTTTTGAAATATCATGAGCAGTTCTGGTCTCCTACCTATTGGAAGGATGTTGTGAAACTTGAAAGAGTTCAGAAAAGATTTACAAGGATGTTGCCAGGGTTGGAGGATTTGATCGATCTGGTGAGGCTGAATAGGCTGGTGCTGCTTTCGCTGGAGCGTTGGATACTGAGGAGTGACCTTATAGCGGTTAATAAAATCATGAGGGGCATGGATAAGGTAAATAGACATGATCTTTTCCCGGGGATTGTGGGGGAGTCCAGGATTAGAGGGCATAGGTTTAGGGTGAGAGGGGAAAAATTTAAAAGGGACCTGAGGAACAACGTTTTCACAGAGGGTGGTGCATGTATGGAATGCCAGAGGAAGTGGTGGAGGCTGGTACAATTGCAACATTTAAAAGGTATCTGGATGGGTATGTGAATAGGAAGGGTTTAGAGGAATATGATCAAGTGCTGGCAAGTGGGACTAGATTAAGTTAGGATATCTGGTCGGCATGGATGAGTTGGACCAAAGGGTCTGTTTCCATGCTGTAGCGTCTCTATGACTCTAATGATATGACTATGACTTTGAATTTGGTTTCAGACAGAGAACACATAAGCTGCCAGAATCCCTTGTAAAGGCACTTTTTAAAAATTTTTCTTTATTTTTGATTGTGGACAGGGGACAAAAAGGACTGCTATAAAAACAAAGAATTCTTGAAGGAGTGAGAGGGAGAGGTTGAACAGGCTTGAGCATCGGAGGCTGAGGGGTGACCTTATAGAGGTTTATAAAATCATGACGGGCATGGATAGGATAAATAGACAAAGTCTCTTCCCTGGGGTGGGTGAGTCCAGATCTAGAGGGCATAGGTTTAGAGTGAATGGGGAAAGATATAAAAGGGATCTAAGGGGCAACATTTTCACGCCGAGGGTAGTAGTTGGGATATCTGGTCAGCATGGACAAGTTGGACTGAAGGGTCTGTTTCCATGCTGTACATCTCTATGACTCTATGATGACTTTTTTTTAAAAAGGTAATTAACCTGAAACTCATTCTAAGTACTGTTTGCGTAGCTGCTTGTTCAGGTATAATAGATTCTCACCACAAAATGGGTTAACGTTCTTCCCTGTGTTCTGAATGTTTCAATCAAGAAAGGAAATATCCTCTGAGGAACACCCAACAAGTCGTTGAGCAAGATTTCTAAATAACTGGGAAACAAGAGTATTGGACATTGTGTAACATATTCAATGAGACAGGAACAATGTGACTTCCAACAATTCTTCCGTCGCCTCCACCTCCGAGCTTACTTTCACAATCAGGATTCCCGCCCACCTTCCGAGGACCCCTTCGCCCACCTCCAACACACTGCATCCACCTGGACACCCCGCGCTGGCCTATTACCTGCCCTCGACCTCTTCATTTTCAACTGCCGCCGGGACATTAACCGCCTCAACCTGTCTACCCCCCTCCCCCACTCCAACCTCTCACCCTCACAACGCGCAACCCTCCAATCCCTCTGCTCCAATCCCAACCTCACCATCAAGCCAGCGGATAAAGGGGGCGCAGTGGTAGTCTGGCGCACTGACCTCTACACCGCTTAAGCCAAACGCCAACTCGAGGACACCTCTTCCTACTGCCCCCTCGACCATGACCCCACCCCCCATCACCAAACCATCATCTCCCAGACCATACAGAACCTCATCACCTCAGAAGATCTACCACCCACAGCTTCCAACCTCATAGTCCGGGAACCCCGCACTGCCCGGTTCTACCTCCTTCCCAAGATCCACAAGCCTGACCACCCTGGCCGACCCATTGTCTCAGCATACTCCTGCCCTACTGAACTCACCTCTACCTACCTTGAGGTAAAAACAATGACTGCAGATGCTGGAAACCAGATTCTGGATCAATGGTGCTGGAAGAGCACAGCAGTTCAGGCAGCATCCGAGGAGCTTCAGCAAAATCGACGTTTTGCGCTTTTGCCCGAAACGTTGATTTTGCTGAAGCTCCTCGGATGCTGCCTGAACTGCTGTGCTGTACCTACCTCGACACTGTCCTATCCCCCCAGTCCAGGAACTCCCCACATACGTTCGAGACACCACCCACGCCCTCCACCTCCTCCAAGACTTCCATTTCCCCGGCCCCCAACGCCTCATCTTCACCATGGATATCCAATCCCTCTACACCTCCATCCGCCATGACCAGGGCCTCCAAGCCCTTCATTTTTTCCTCTCCAGACGTCCCCAACAGTACCCTTCCACTGACACTCTCATTCGTTTGGCCGAACTGGTCCTCACCCTTAACAATTTCTCCTTTGAATCCTCCCACTTCCTCCAGACCAAAGGGGTAGCCATGGGCACACGTATGGGCCCCAGCAATGCCTGTCTCTTTGTTGGCTACTTAGAGCAGTTGATCTTCTGTAATTACACCAGCACCACTCCCCACCTCTTCCTCCGCTCCATTGATGACTGCATTGGCGCCACCTCGTGCTCCCGCGAGGAAGTTGAGCAATTCATCAACTTCACCAACACATTCCACCCTGACCTTAAATTTACCTGGACCATCTCTGACACCTCCCTCCCCTTCCTGGACCTCTCCATCTCCATTAATGACGACCGACTTGACAATGACATTTTTTACAAACCCACCGACTCCCACAGCTACCTGGATTACACCTCTACCCACCCTACCTCTTGCAAAAATGCCATCCCATAATCCCAATTCCTCCGCCTCCGCCGTATCTGCTCCCAGGAGGACCAGTTCCACCTTAGAACACACCAGATGGCCTCCTTCTTTAGAGACCGCAATTTCCCTTCCCACGTGGTTAAAGATGCCCTCCAATGCATCTCGTCCACATCCCGCACCTCTGCCCTCAGACCCTACCCCTCCAACCGTAACAAGGACAGAACGCCCCTGGTGCTCACCTTCCACCCTACCAACCTTGGCATAAACCAAATCATCCGCCGACATTTCCGCCACCTCCAAACAGACCCCACCACCAGGAATATATTTCCCTCCCCACCCCTTTCCGCCTTCCGCAAAGACCGTTCCCTCTGTGACTACCTTGTTGAGGTCCACGCCCCCTTCAACCCACCCTCCCATCCTGGCACTTTCCCCTGCCACCGCAGGAACTGTAAAACCTGTGCCCACACCTCCTCCCTCACCTCTATCCAAGGCCCTAAAGCAGCCTTCCACATCCATCAAAGTTTTACTTGCACAGGAGCCTTCCACATCCATCAAAGTTTTACTTGCACATCCACTAATATCATTTATTGTATCTGTTGCTCCCGATGCAGTCTCCTCCACATTGGGGAGACTGGGCACCTCCAAGCAGAGCGCTTTAGGGAACATCTCTGGGACACCCGCACCAATCAACCACACCGCCCCGTGGCCCAACATTTCAACTCCCCCTCCCACTCTGCCGAGGACATGGAGGTCCTGGGCCTCCTTCGCCGCTCCCTCACCACCAGACGCCTGGAGGAAGAACGCCTCATCTTCCGCCTCAGAACACTTCAACCCCAGGGCATCAATGTGGACTTCAACAGTTTCCTCATTTCCCCTTCCCCCACCTCACCCTAGTTCCAAACTTCCAGCTCAGCACTGTCCCCATGACTTGTCCGGACTTGTCCTACCTGCCTATCTCCTTTTCCACCTATCCACTCCACCCTCTCCTCCCTGACCTATCACCTTCATCCCCTCCTCCACTCACCCATTGTACTCTGTGCAACTTTCTCCCCACCCCCACCCTCCTCTAGCTTATCTCTCCACGCTTCAGGCTCACTGCCTTTATTCTGATGAAGGGCTTTTGCCCGAAACGTCGATTTCGAAGCTCCTTGAATGCTGCCTGAACTGTTGTGCTCTTCCAGCACCACTAATCCAAAACAATGTGATAGCACCCTCTTGTGACCTTTTTTATAAAGATATACTAGGATAAACCTTTTGTTTTTCTCCATATGTTTTGGTCTATCCTGCAAAGATATGTTATTATTCAAATGTCAAGCTGGCCATCTCTTATTCAAGTAGGGGAAGCCTGTTTAAAGATTAGCTGGGGCCAGGTGGGCTGTGTACAAATGAAAGTTTGGCCAGCAACAAATAGCTAAATGGTTTGTGGAGTAGTGACTAATTATCAATGAACATGGCTTCTGATTGCCAGTGACTATGATATTGGCTACCAGGTAGTTGAGTAGGTTAAGGGGCGTGAATGTGTAGGAGAAGCCACCAGCTGTCTGAAAGGGCAAGCACTGGTTCTTTTCTCTCCAGTAAAAGTGATCTTAAGCTGAAAGAAAGCCATTTTATTTTGCCCTCAAAAATTGCTGTAAGCTTAACCATTAAGCCCAAGAGCTTTATACTGTAATTGTGAACTAGCCACCCTCCACCTTCTACAAGAAAGTAAATGTAGCTGGAGAAGAAGAATCAAGGAGCCACACATCCCGAAAACCGAAAAGGACCATTTCAGTGAACTTGGTGAAAAGGAGACCATTAAACTGCATCCCACTCATTTCCTCTGCCCATCGCATCAATATTTTTTCCCTTTGACTGTATGTGTGCAGAGAAAGATATTTATGAGGGGCGCAAGAGCTTTAATTAGAGTTACGTGTTGATAGTTTATTATTATTTATCTGTGGCTAAAATCTATTTATTTGTAATGAATAGTTATTTTTGTTAAGTATGAAAACCTGGTTCTTGCTTTCTGGCAACCTAGCTATAAAGGACTGGTAAATTGGGGAATTTAATGTACTTTTTTAGAATCTTTAACTTTTGCGATGATTCCATGAATAACGACACTTGGCGTTCAGCACAATACCCCAGTGAGGCATCAAACCTTCCATCTGTCTTTGATACACCATCTAGCGTTTGAACACTGTTTTGTCAAGAAATAAATGCTTGATTACATTATTTCAGCAGATAAAACCTCTTTGGAAAACCATTGGAATTCAACAGTAATGAAAATAGACATGTCAGCCACAACTTCAAACCAGCACTTCAGTTAAAGAAACCGTATCTGTGCATTGAGTGAATCATTATTGATTTTTAAAAATTTGCATTTTTAACTTAGGTTGATCATCCTATACTCTGTAAAGTTGTATTTCCTTTTGTAGACTTGGCAATTGTGTATGTTTACAAGCATTAGTAAGAAGTGGGGCATATTTGTAGATTTTAAAACTCTTTTTGTACTTGTAATCTTAATAGATTTTAGCAATAAACCTAACTCTTATCACGGATACTGGTCTGGATTATTTCTTACCGAGTACATCAGCCTAGAATGTTCTGTATTCACAAAACAGTGCCCTGTTCTTAATTTGAAAACTTGTTACAGGAAAGAAGTGGGGAAAAAAGAAAAAAACAAGTTCCTCCTCTTCACCTGGTTGTAACACTCTTGCAAAGTAAACCATGTACATTTATTGTGTAGAAATAAAATCAAAGTTCTTCCCATCACTTTAAGACTTAAAGTAACCAGGATGTCATAAAGGAGTGTAAAATAACATGATTTATTGCTGCCCTATTACAAGGGATATGCCCAAGCATCACAGAATCACCCAACAGAGAAAAAGGTCAATCATTTCTTTGAACTTGTGCTGACTCTGATATCCAATAGACCTAATCCCTGTAGGTTTTAATTTTGCAAGTACACATTCAGTTTCCTTTCAGAAGAAAGTTTCAACACAGTTCACTTCTCCCAAGTACCAATGTTTTGTTCCTGAATGATTATCAGAATTATCACATGTACTAACTCCAATCTGTTTATGGTTTAATTATCTGACTCTGTCCAGTCTCAGCTCATCTGCTACTGATACTCCCATGCTTGCCTGTATTAGCTTAGAATTGAATATTGCAATGCAATTAATTATCAGTTTCCCAGCTTCCAACTTCTATAAAACTAAGATTATCCAAACCTCTGCTGTCCATATCTTCACACCAAGTTCTGTCTATCCTCATCTCTGTGCATATTGAATTTCCTTTGGCTCCCACTGAAGCAATGTCTCAACCTGAGAACTCTCTGAGATTTTTGTGCTGCTCTAAAATATAAAGAACATGGACATACTTTTGTGGGCATGAAGAAAGGTGTATAAACACTTATATAGATTAGATTACATTCCCTACAGTGTGGAAACAAGCCCTTTGGCCCAACCAGTCCACACTGACCCTCCGAAGAGTAACCCACCCAGACCCATTTCCCCCGACTAATGCACCTACCACTATGGGCAATTTAGCATGACTAGTTCACCTAACCTGCACAGTTTTGGACTGTGGGAGGAAACCGGAGCACCCACAGGAAACCCACGCAGACACAGGGAGAATATACTGGTTGGGAACTGAATAAAGCTAAAAATACCAAGTCAAAAATTTTCAAAAATTTCATCACACCCTTCTAGTCAAAGCCAAATATAGGAATCAACACAATGAACTTCAAGACCTAAAGCAGAAATCAGGTGAGCCCTTCTGTTATGGACTGGGCCAGACCCGCTCATAATATTTTAAGAAGGTAGCCCAGACCCAAACTTTTATTTTTTAAAATGTAAAGTGAATATTCCAGGAGTGATGCAGCGGGTCAAACCACTCAGCTGCAAGCAAAACAATTTATTTACACAGTACGGTTGAAATACGAACAAAAGAAAACAGAATTTAAATTAACTGTGCGTGTGCCCTCCGGTTTTCTCCCACAGTCCCATGATGCGCAAGTTAGGTGAATTGGCCATGCTAATATGTCCAGTGTTCAGGGATGTGTAGTTAAGGTGCATTAATCAGGGAAAATGTAAAATAATAGGGTAGGGGCATGGGTCTACGTGGGATACTCTTTGGAGGGTTGGTGTGGACTTATTGGGCCAAATGGCTGTTTCCACACTGGAGGGATTCTATATTTCTATTATAACCTTGTTAAAGAGGCAGTATCGTCACACCTCCTGGTGCTCGTCAAAATAAAAGGTGATATGGAACAGAACTGGCAGTTTTCCACGAACAATGCCAAAGCTAAACAATTATAACAGAGTTAATTAAAAAGCAAGAGCAGAATTCTTGGTGAATAATTAGAAGATGCTACAATAGAATATGAAATTGCCCACATTTAATTTGAAGCAACAGCTCAACATGTTCTGGAAGTCATTAACCCAGCAGAGACATCGTATCTAACAGACAGGTGCCTTACTCAAATCAAGTAAACTATCTGACCAAGTGCAATTCTCCATGTTTTGCAAGAAGTTTTGAAAATCTTAAGGTTCTCCAATGATCATAAGAGCGTAATGCAGCAATGAATTGACAGCCCAAAATGTCATTTGTACAAAGACTATAGTCATTATCCTTAAGGATTTGAAAAGAGAGATGCTAAAGTGTATCCATGCAAGTCACCAAGAAATTGAGTTGAGTTGAGAAAGACAAGTCCTGTAATGGCCAAACACGAGCATTGAATTCAAGAGTCACATCAGCCAGTGCAATGCTTATAATGAATACCAAGCTAAGTAAGTTGGAGGGCCACTGTTGACACGAGAATTTCAAATGGATCATGATGCTGGGAATAAACTCTTCATCCTCACAGAGGCTGATTATCTTGTTGCTATGGACTATTATTCTGACTACTCGAGGTAGACCAGCTGATTTTAATGTCAGCTGGTGAGATGTGGAATGCATCAAAGCATGCTTTAATCATTACAACATTGTGATGAGTGGCAAAGGCCCTGAGTTCACGAGTGAAGAATTCAGCTGTTTCACAAAGGATTGGAAATTCAATACCAACATCGACTCCATGACCTCCCCAGTAAACTGGAAAGTAGCCCAAAACAAAGAGTAATGGCACACCACATCCAAGCTGCACTTTCAACAACAGAAAAGCCACTAAAACCAGAGATAGTGACAAAATCAAACTGAAATGGCAGAAAGCCAATTTCCATTTGGCACATGTGCCATCAACAATTGAATGTTGGAAAGCCAGTCAGGGTACAAACCTCCAATGCTCTCAACAAATGTTAGCTCAAGTGGAAATTTGAGATCTGTATGCAGCAGTCATCAGCTTGATCACATACGATGAAAGTGAACTGTTGGCAGACCATCACAACTGCAAGCACTTACATATAATTAGGAAAGCTATGCCTTCACCACAGATGTCTGATCAGGAAGGCAACTACGGGTACTATAATAACAACAACATAACACACTCCAGAGAGAAAACATCATCCAGGTGAACAGCCATCAACAAGACATACAGGTACCACTAAAATACTGGAATGGTTCAAATACTGACTGTCTCATACTTTTGCAGAAACTGATGAGAATAACAAACTGCTAATGCATGAGAACAGCAGTGAGAATAGTAGGTAACTTAGGAAAATCACGATGTAAATGATAATGCATGAAAGGAGATATTTGAGAAAGAAATACAATGCTATACAAACATGTCACCTAGCTTGTAGTCATGTGAAGGACCTTGCCATAGTGTCACATAGTGAGTAGTCAACTGTAGGACAGCACGACAAAGAAAAAAATTGAGAACAGCAAGGATAATATTAAATATTTTTAACTGTAATAAAGGATAAATTTGTTAAAATTAAAGTGGATAGCATCAAGGTGGATATGTAATTGACCGTCCTTATCTCGTATCAATCTCTGGATTATTTTCTATCTTCATTGAACTTTATCCGAGATTTTTCCTGTCTATAGGACCCACCTCCTGCTCCCTTGACCTTATTTTCACCCAACAGGTTGCTAACCTCTCTTCAATGGGCTTTCTATTAATTGATATTAATTGTACCAACTTCTACTTTGAATGATCATTTCTTTCTGTCCTGAACAAAATACCTGTTGTTATCTCAATGCAGGAGCAAAACACTGTGAATACTGGAAATTTGAAATAAAATCTGAAGATGTCATAAATACTCATCAGCTTAAGCAATAACTGGGAAAAGGAAGCATAGTTAACACTTCAAGTCTGTGACTTTACATCAGACTGCTTTACCGTTCGTCCTTGTAAGTTATTGTTCTGTTTGCAATCTCCCTTTCTTCCCTGCTTTACCAAAGTATTGAAATTATTCTCAAAGTTATCATTACTGAGGTTGAGGTGAACTATCACACATCTTCCTTGTTGACTTGCATGGAGTCTTCAACTCCATTGAGCAGGTATTTTCTTTCAATGTCTCTTCTGAATTGCCCAGCTGGACAAGACTCTTTTTCTGGTTACATTCTTACCCAAATCATAGTAGCCAGAGAATCATCTGCAGTATCAGACCAAATTTTACAACCCTTTCCGTCTTGAGACTTAGAAAGTGGAGGAATCAGAGTATCAGGAAGGATGTCATGGGCCATCCCCAATGACTTCCTCTGGCCATTGGAATATTACCTGCAGTGGAATAGATGGCAAGTAGTAAGCCTGCCTGTTGGCCTATTGAGGCTCTTATATTGCCACTTAACTGTCTCTTCCCATTGCTATAAAGATTTTATCAGAAGCAGCAGGGTCTCATACCATGAGATTAAGGCACCAGTTTACCTTGATAGCCTGCATGCAGGCACTAGTCACTCTTGTTCAAGCCCAAGGGAGTGCTCCCAATAAATAAGTCTGCCCATCCCAGACATCTTCCTCATTGGAGAGAAGTGGGCTCACAACTGACTTGCATTCACTACCTCTGCACAAAAAAAACTAGCTTGACTCCTCTTCTCACTCCTGTGTTGTTGGACTGGATACTACACCCCGCCATTACATGTATTTTCAGCAGATAGGCGTGTAACACAGGCTAATTGTTCAGCCCTTCCTACTACCTCCTTCTGATCTACCTTCAAACTCAACCCGTGTCGGGGAAGAGGGAGTTCATGGGTGGAGGTGTCCTTGAATTAGCAATACGTCCACCAAATGTAATTAAACAATTAAGAGTCAAATGAACTGGTTGAAAGCTGTTGGGATAGGCAGTCCTTTTAAAGGGTTTATAAAATGGCGAGAAGAAAGGTGGGGTATTATTATCAGGGGGCACACATTGAGACACTGCTTTTAAAAGCCCACCTCCAAACACCCCATCTCCCTCAAAATCCCAAGCTTTTCAAATCATCCTCCAGCCAACACTTCACACCAGGATCCATGCTGTTTTCTTTCTGGGCCTGCCTGCAGTTCCAGCAGTGCTCACAGGTGAGTTCATGGTATTGTTGGAACTGCTGGCCTATCCAATTGGATGGCAACTCCTGGGGTTGGTATTTTCTCCCCAAAGAGGGGTGGAATTTCCACAATTAGGTGCTTTAGTCAGCTTGCAATGTATTGTGGCTTCAAAATAGGCTTCTTTCTGATCTTCCAGCTCACCAGTGGGGAGGGGGGTTCAAGCAATCCACCCCTCTGCAATGTTATAATTAATTTCACCAATTGCCCCTGATATTTCTCATCTGTACACTGACCTTTGGTGGAATTTATCTTCAGGCACAAATTCAGTTTCTGTACATACAGTGATAATGTTCAGTTCTACCTCTCCTGCCTTGGCAACTCAGCTGATTCTGATTTTTCATAGTTTGGACAATTAACTAACATTCAGTATTGAATGAGCAAAACATCTTTTCCAATTGATCAATGCTGTTGTCTTCATTCTTTGTCACAAACTCCATTCCCTGGCAATTAATTCTATCCCCATCTAGTCCCCATCCACCCCACCCAACCCCATCCACCACCACTCTCCTTTACCGGAATAAGCTTGTCCACACTCTGAACAACTTCTCTTTCAACACCTCATTTTCTTCAGGTCAAAGATGTGGCCGTAGGTACCCATTTGGGCCCCAGTTATGTCTATCTCTTTATGGGTTACATGAAACATTCCTTGTTCCAGCATCACTTGGGTCCCCATCCACAATTGTTTCTCCAGTACATTTGTTTCCCTCTCTTATCCGAAATTAGAAATGTTTATCTATTTTGCTTTTAATTTCCACATCCCTTCCACCCCCACCTCTCACCCTTGCTGATTCATCTCTGAATCCACCCTTCCCTTCTTCGACATTTCTGTTTCCATTTCTGAGGATTGGCTGGCCACCAATATGTATTACAAACCCATCAACTTCCACAGTTACCTTGACTATACATCCTCACACACAGCTTCCTGTAAAGAATCTATTCCATTGACCTGGTTCCTCCGCCTCTGTTGCATCTGTTCTGAAGTTGCCAACTTCAAAAGGCCCTTATATATGGCCACTTAAGAGTCTCTTCCCACTGCTATAACGGGTGGTCCAAAATGTCCATCTTCCACAACCAAGGATTCCCCAGCACCATGATTGACATAGCCCTTGGTCATGTCCGACCCATCTCCCACACTTCGGCTCTTACCCCCTGTCTTCCCTCTCACAACAGTAAAAGAGTCCCCCTTGCCCTCCCTGACCATCCCACCAGCATCCACATCCAAAGGATCAATAGCCACCACTTCCACCACCACCAATAGGTTGCCACCACCAGACACATATTCCCCTTCCCTCCCTTGTCAGTCTTCTGCAGAGACTGTTCCTTCCAGGACACCATGGTCCACTCCTCCTTCACTCCCAACACAACTCTACAATCGCAGAAGGTGTAACACCTACCCGTTTACTGCCTTCCTCCTCAACGTCCAAAGGCACAAACATATCTTCCAGATGAAGCAGCACTTTACCTGCACTTCACTCAATCTAGTTTTCTGCATTTGCTGCTCACAATGTGGTCTCCTCCACATTAGGAAAACTACTTTCCAGAACACCTATGTTCTGTCTGCAAAATAACACTGAGCTTCCAGTTACCTGCCACTTTGAAACATCATCAAGTCTGTGGCCAATATCTTTGTTTCAGGCTTGTTGCAGTGCTCCAGTGAAGCTCAGTGCAAGCCAGAACAGTGCCTCATTTTCCATTTGGAAGCTCTGCAAACGTTTGGACTCAGTATTGAGTTCAACAATTTTTGGCTTGAGCATCTTTTCCCATGTCCTCACCCCAATCCCCACACACCAGGTCTTGTCATCACATGGGCTGTTACCACACAATCTATTGTCAACTAATAGTCCCCATTAACAGTTATTCATCTCCCAGACTGATCTTTACCCACTCCTTTACCTGTTTTTCTCTCTCTATCTCCAATTATTGTTTAGTCACCCCTCTCCTTCCCCCC
Organism: Chiloscyllium plagiosum; assembly: GCF_037043375.1. Taxonomy (NCBI): domain Eukaryota; kingdom Metazoa; phylum Chordata; class Chondrichthyes; order Orectolobiformes; family Hemiscylliidae; genus Chiloscyllium; species Chiloscyllium plagiosum. Next base: position 53,123,738 of record NW_028270142.1, read on the forward strand.
ACCCTTCTGTATAAATACCAACCTCTTCTTAGCTAAAATCTGTTCTGAAGAAGGGTCACTGAACCTGAAACATCAACTTGATTTCTTTCCACAGATGCTGCCGTACCTGCTGAATTTTTACAGCAGTATCTTCTGTTTGTAAATAATTTCATCCCTCTCTGAGGCTCAATTGCACACTGTTGACCACAAGATGGGATTCTGACATCATATCTGTCAAACACCAAGACTGACTACAGTACTCCCATGTCTGATTCTCCTCTGCTGAAGCAGAGGAGAAAATTCAGCAGGTACGGCAGCATCTGTGGAAAGAAATCAAGTTGATGTTTCAGGTTCAGTGACCCTTCTTCAGAACAGATTTTAGCTAAGAAGAGGTCAAGATGCTCAAGCCAAAAATTGTTGAACTCAATTGCAATTGGGACCTTTACCTTGACTTTGTGATCTATAACCCACCAATTCTAAAACACTAGTGGTTGGTCACCCATATTCTACTTGCCAAAACTCTTCTGACTAGACTTTAACTCACACTAAGCCATGATCATCCATCATCCCTAAGCTTGCTAACTTATGTTGAGTCCTATGGCAACACTTCAATTCTAAAACTTTCTTTCTTTTCAAATTGCTCCATAGATTTCTTCCTTATTGCCTCTGTAACATTATCCAGCTCTACAATTATTTCAATTCTGGCATCTCTAATATCCTTGATTTTAAACATTCAATGATTGTTGGTGGTGTTTCCAATTGCCTCAATCTAAAATCTGACATTCCCTCCCTAAATCAGCAGCTTCTCTCTTAGGATAAAGTTTTTAAAAAATTAATAAATTTCACTTGATCAATAAAGTGAGGAATTAAATTATATACTACTTAATTATGATTAGGATAATAGAATACCTACATTGCAAAAAGACCCCATTTGGTTTATCAAGTCTGCAAAATCCATCAAAGAGCATCTCACCCAGTCCCATCCTGACCATATCCCTGTAACCCCTTACCCCCATGGCTAATCCTCCTAACCTACACATACCTGTACACTTCAGGACAATTTAGAATTGTCAATCCACCTAACCTGCACATCTTTGGACTGTGAGAGGAAATTAGAGCAACTGGAGGAAACCCACACAGACATGGGGAGAATGTGCAAACTCGATACAGACTGTCATCTGAGTGGAATCAAACCTGGGTCCCTGGCACTGTGAGGCACTGAGCTACCATGCCACTTGTTGCATAAGTTTGTTCTGTAAGAAGATGCAGGTAGACAGGGTGGTGAAGAAGGCGTTTGGCACACTTGCCTTCATTAGTCAGAACACTGAATATAGGACTTGGGATGTCATGTTGCAGCTGTCCAGGACATTGGTGAGGTCACTGATAGAAGACTGTGTACAATTTTGATCGGCCTTCTATAGGAAGGATGTTGTTAAAACTGAGAGGGTGCAGAAAAGATTTACAAAGATGTTGCCAGAACTGGCGGGTTTGAGTTATAGGGAGAGGCGGAATAGGTTGGGGCTTTTTACCCTGGAGCTTTGACAGCGGAGGGGTGACCTTTTGGAGATCATGAGAAGCATGAATAGCCAAGGTCTTTTTTCTAGAGTGGGTGAGTCCAAAACTAGAGGACATAAGTTTAAGATGAGAGGGGAAAAATTTGAAAAGGACCTGAGGAGTACGTTTTTCATGCTGAGGATGATGCAAGTATGGAACAAGCTGCCAGATGTGATGGAGGCTGGTACAGTTACAACATTTAAAAGGCATCTCCATGGATATATGAATAGGGAGGGTTTAAGAGGGATGGCAAATGGGACTAGGTCAGATTGGGATATCTGGTCAGTGCAGATGAGTTGGACCAAAGGGTCTGTTTCCTTATTGTAATACTCTAGAGGCTTTTTTTTGTATGGAAGAAAGTCATACATCTCAGGTCAAAATTAAGGTTTGTGATTTTGGTGCCACGTTATGGCTCAGACTAAAGCAGATTGTTTTTAATATCGACTTGCTAATGAATGTATGACGTTTCTGTGGAGCAGATGGATTTGAACCTAGGTCTTCTGGGGACACTACACTGTCCAACAAGAGCTCTCTCAGCTAATGTAAACATAGGCTAACACACATGAGAGTATGCTTTGAGATAAAAGGCTTTTAATCAAAGGCATGGCTATGTTTTAAAACACAGTTTTGTGAAAAAAGTCTATATGCATGTGTGCATATATGCACAATGTTGGAATTAGGTTCTGTAATGAGTATAGTTGTAGTTAAGTTCTTTTGAGATGTATTATTGGAGACATCTGTGATCTTAGTGAACTTCTAGGATGTGACACTACATCCTCTAAACTCTAAGTTTCCAGGTCATTATGGAAAGGGATAAGAATAGTGCAGAAGTTAAGTATCTATATTGAAGGAAGGCAGATTTCAATAGCATTAGACAGGATCTGGCAAACATAGTGTGTGGATAAATCACCACAAGCTATATTTAATTCAGCTATTCACAGACAACCAAGTGCTGAAACAATGATTTAAACTTTACTGCAAAATAAGACCCCTCAAATAAGCAAGTTCAGCTTCACAACTCAACTTAGCTATTATCCAATTAACTGTAGAATTTAGCTATGATTCCAACCAACAGTGTCTGTCTCTGATATCCAAGGTTTGTTCCTTGTTCAGTGTTGTCCTTCAAAGTTCTACTGCTGAAGAGTTCTGTGTTGAGATCTTATACAGTTTCTTGTCCTTCAGGCCTATTGTGTGACATTATTGATGATCTTTTAGATTCTGTCATCCAAAACATTGATTACTCTTCTGGAGTCCTTGAGTCTTCGATTTGCTTCCTTATTAAATGTAACTCCTCTGTTCCTTATTACATTTGGCCTTAACTGTCTGTTTGACCTCCCACGAGGAGGTTGAACAGTTCATTAACTTCACCAACACTCCCACGAGGAGGTTGAACAGTTCATTAACTTCACCAACACATTCCACCCCGACCTTAAATTCACCTGGACTATCTCAGACATCTCCCTCCCCTTCCTGGACCTCTCTATCTCCATCAACGGTGACTGACTCAACACTGACATTTTCTACAAACCCACAGTTACCTAGTTTACACCTCCTCCACCCTGTCTCCTGTAAAAATGCTATCCCTTATTCCCAATTCCTCCGCCCCCGCTGCATCTGCTCCCAGGAGAACCAGTTCCACCACAGAACACACCAGATGGCCTCCTTCTTTAATGACCGCAATTTCCCCTCCCACGTGGTTGATGATGCCCTCCAGCACATCTCATCCACTTCCCGCACCTCCGCCATCAAACCTCACCCCCTCCAACCACAACAAGGACAGAACAGCCCTGGTCCTCACCTTCCACCCCACCACCATCCATATACATTGCATCATCCTCCGCCATTTCCGCCATCTACAAACCGACCCCACCACTGGAGATATATTTCCCTGCACACCCCTATCTGCTTTCCATAAAGATCATTCCCTCTGCGACTACCTCACCAGGTCCACATCCCCCACCAACCCACCCTCCCCTCCCAGCAACTTCCCCTGCCACCGCAGGAATTGCAAAACCTGCGCCCACACCTCCCCCCTCACCTCCATCCAAAGCTCCAAAAGAGTCTTCCACATCCATCAAAGTTTCAACTGCATTTCCACAAATATCATTTACTGTATCTGTTGCTCTTGATGCAGTCTTCTCTACATTGGGAAGACAGGATGTCTACTCGCAGAGCGCTTCAGAGAATGTCTCTGGGACACCAACCAACCCCACCGCCCCGTGGCTGAACACTTTAACTCCCCCTCCCGCTCCGCTGAGGACATGCAGGTCCTGGGCCTCCTCCATCGCCACTCCCTCACCACCCGACACCTGGAGGAAGAACGCCTCATCTTCCGCCTCGGGACCCTCCAACCCCATGGCATCAATGTGGATTTCACCAGTTTCCTCATTTACCTTCTCCCCACCTTACCCCAGTTCCAACATTCTAGCTCAGCTGCATCCTCATGACCGGTTCCACCTGTCAATCTTTCTTTCCCCCCACCTATCCTCTCCGACCTCCCCTCCGACCTATCACCATTACCCCCAACTCCATCCATCTATTTCACGCTCAGCTACCTCTCCCCCAGCACCACGCACCCCTCCCATTTACCTCTTCATCCCCGAGGCTCCCAGCCTCATTCCTGATGAAGGGCTTTTGCCCAAAGCATCAATTTTCCTGCTCTTCGGATGCTGCCTGACATGCTGTGCTTTTCAGGCACTACACTCTTGACTCTAAACTCCAGCATCTGCAGTCCTCACTTTTGCCTGTCTTGCAAATAATTCCATAAGTTCTTCAGCAGGGCAGTCATTTGTCCTTGTGACATAAGGCAGCCAGTTATCAAGCAGGTATCAAAACAACCTGTTTGGGTAGCCTCAACTCCTCCTTTTCCCATGTATGGCTAACAGCTTTCAATCCCCTATGTAACAACTCTATTCCAGACAGAGTTATTGCTGGTCTCTTCATGTGTAACAGTCGATCTTTGTTGATTCTTTCTATCCATGATCAGTTACTAAAGTTCTAAAGTTTATAATATCACAATAGACTGGGAGCAGCTACTTGCGGGCACGTCTACATTTGGAATGTGGGAGTTTGTTAAAAGTACTAGTGAGAATTCAGGGCCAGCATGAAGGGCAAAGACAGCAAATCCAAGGATATTTAGAGTTTGATAAAGAAAGAAAAGGAAGCATATGTCAGGAACACTGCATTGAAAACACAGGAGGTCCTTACAAAGGAAATTAGGTGGGCAAAGAAGGGTAACGAAATACCTTTGACAGATGGGATCAAGGAAAACACTAAGGCTTTTTATAAGTATATGAAGATTAAGAGGATTGCCAAGGAAAGAAGTGATTGATGCCAAAGGGGCAATCCATGTGTGGCGCCAGTAGATGTAGGTGAAGTCTTAAATGAATATTTCTCATCTGTATTCACAGAGGAGATTTAATATTTAGCATATAAATTTATCATTTAATATTTTGCTGACCACACTTAGATTTCCATCAGTCATTGGCACTTCATGTGCTTCCTTTGTTCAAGATAGGCAGCAAGGATAGGCCAGGTAAATCCAGTTAGTCTGATGTCAGTGGAAGGGAAATAATTGGAAAAAAATTCGTAAGGTCAGGATTAATGAATACTTGGAAAGGCAGGGATTGACCAGGAATAGTCAGCATGGATTTGTTAGACAAAGATCCTGCCCATATAATTTAACAGCTTTTTGAAAAGTTGCCCAAATATATTGTTCAGAGTAGTGCAGTTGATGTGGATTTCATGGACTTCAGTAAGGCCATCGACAAGGTCCTACATGAAAGGCTGGTCCAAAAGATAAGCGTTCATGGGATCCAAGACAAGTTGGTAAACTGGATCCAAAATTGGCTTACAAACAGGAGTCAAAGGGTGATGCTGGAGGATTGTTTTTGCATTTGGAAGCCTGTGACCAGTGGTGTAACATAGGGATTTTTTAGATTAGATTAGATTAGATTCCCGACAGTGTCCAAACAGGTCATTCACCCAACCTGTCCACACCGACCTGAAGAGAACCCACCCAGCCCCATTTCCCTCTGACTAATGCACCTAATACTATGGGCAATTTAGCATGGCCAGTTCACCTGACCAGCACACCTTTGGACTGTGGGAGGAAATCAGAGCACCCAGAGGAAACCCACGCAAAACACGGAGAATGTGCAAACTCCACACAGATAGTCACCTGATCCTGGTGCTGTGAGGTAGCAGTGCTAGCCACTGTGCCACCCCCAGTTGTTCTGGGACCTTTATTTGTAATGCACATTAATGACCTAGATGTCAATATATAAGATTGAAATAGTAAATTTGCAGATGATGTGAAAATTGATCGCATAATTGATAGTGAGGAGGGTGGTTCCCAAGCTACAGCCTGATACTGATCAGCTGGAAAATTGGGCAGAGCGATGACAGATGGAATTTAATCCCAATAATCGTGAGCTGATGCATTTTGGGAGGTCTAATAAGAGGATATACACAATGAATAGTATAGGGAATACGGAGGAACAAAGGGATCTTGGTCTACAAGCCCATAGATCCCTCAAGATGTTAGCACAGATAGACAGCATAGTGAAGCAGGCATATGGGATGCTTGCCTTCATTAGCCAGGGTATAGAATATAGTAGCAAGGAAGTTTCGTTACAACTTCAAACATTTATTAGGCCACATATGGAATACTGTGTGCAGTTCTGGTCTACTAGGACTCCTACTGCACTGGAGCGTGTGTACAGGAGATTCACCACGATGTTGCCTGGGGTGAAACGTCTCAGTTATGAGGAAAGAATGGATAGGCTGGATTTGGTTTCCTTGGAGCAGAGGAGGCTGATGGAGGGAAATCTGATGCAGTTATACAAAAGTAGGAGAGGCATAAACAAATTAAGTCGTGATAATCTCTTCTTCCCAGCGGATGTATCTAAGGACACAGGGCACAACTTTAAAGTGACGAGCAAGTGGTTTAGAGGAGATCGGAGATTTAAAAAATAAAATTCCAGAGGATTATCGATGTATGAAACATGCAGCCTGAGAAAGTGGTAAAGCAGGCACTCTTACAACATTAAAAAAAAACACCTGGTGAGTACTTAAAATGCCAGAGCACAGAAAACTAAAAATCAAGTGCAGGTAATTGGATTAGTTTGGTGTTTGTTGGTCAGCATAGACACAGTGGGCCAAAGGGCCTGTTGCTATGCTATATGACTAGTAAGCAATTGGTGCATCTCATAGTGCCACCTTATTTTGGTGAAGATGTATGAAATGGATAAACTATGAGAGACAAGCTTTCATAAAGGGAATAATCTTTTATTGGCATGTGCAAGGATGAATCAGGAGACAATGTGAAGTGCTAGCATTATGATGACCATTACTTTAAAACAAAAGCAATCAGAAACTGGGCATACATTGTTCAAACAAACAAAATTGATTGTGAATTACTCATGCACTAATAAGCCAATTACAATTCAAAATGCCTTTGTTCATTCAGAAGACGTAATGGTAAGTAAGGTCTGGGTTTTAAGTGATTCAAAACACTAAAAGGAAGATTGCAGTCAGAAGATGATCTTCAATAAACAGAACACAAGTGACCTGTATCCAGCCACCTAGTGGGATGAACTGACATTCTTAAGTGCGTGGCCTCTTTAAAAAAAAAAAATCACATTTGAGTATTATTTATTTTATGTTCTGATAAACTTAATAAATTTGTGAACCCTGTGAAAACTTATTTCTGGCTGGAATAGGCCCAGTAACTAATAATGACCTTTGAACTTCGGCTCTCTCAAAATCAGGTCTTTCAAATAAATTACAATTAGAGACTATGTCAAAGTGCACCCCAAAATCTTAGTCTTTGCGCCATAAAATCCCTCTTCTTCTGAGCTGCTGTGCCAAGCTGGATTAATAGCGCTCTTGAAAAGCACCTTGGCATGTTTTATTACATTAACAACACTACGTAATAAAAGTTGTTGAAATGACAGCCAAAATAAAGAAACTCAGCAAGTTTGCCAACATCTGTGAAGAGCAAAAGAATATTAACGTGGAGTCCAATGTGACCCTTCTTCCGAACTACAGATCATGCAAGATTTGGAGTCAGTGACCTCTTCAACAAGGATTGAGTATATGGATTATGAATATAACCATTAAAATGAGGGTAAAGTGTGTGCCAGCAGAAGAGGATAGGCCGACAATCTGCTATATATCTGTCATGGTACAGTCATTAAACCTCTTGGGATAGAGGTCTGCAATTCTGAGATAAGAATTGGCAGAAGACATCTGTGCCATACATCTCAATGTGGTACAAGAAAACATTTTAAAGATTTCTTGGCAAACCCAGCATTGTCTTGATCCTTCACTGTTCGGATTCAAATAATGGTTTAGAGCTGAGACTCAAGCTGGGTATGGAAGGTTTAAGTTATAAAGAAAGGCTAGATAGGTTGGGACTTTTTTCACTAAGAGGTTGAGAGGAGACCTTATAGACGTTTATAAAATTATGAGCAGTATTGATAGGGTTAATGGTAGGTGTCTTTTCCCGAGGATGTGCGATATCAAACTAGGGGACACATTTTAAAGGTAAGAAGAGAAAGATTTGAAAAAGTCATGAGGGGCAATTTTTTTTTTTTTAAAAAGAGGGTGATTTGCGTGTGAAATGAATTTTCTGAGGAAGTGGTGGATGTGGGAACAATTACAATGCTTAAAAGACATTTAGATAAGTACATGAATAGGAAAGGTTTGGAGGGATCAGTACCAGGAGCAGGAAGGTGGGACTAGCTTAGTTTGGGATAACATTCAGCACAGACTTGTTGGATCAAAGGGTCTATTTCCATGCTGTATGACTGAGTCTTCTTCAAAAAAGATATCTTAAGTTATAATCAGTAAATCAATACAATGATAAACATTAAAAGATTGGATTTTTATTTTAAATAAGTACTGTATAATCTTGAAGATTTCGCAAGTGTGCAAAACTAGCAGAAACCGTTCTATCAAAGGAACCTTTCCAACTTTTGATACACCATGAAACATCATCTGTCAGTCTAGCCCAAATATAAGGCTCATTGTTCAGAACCTGATTTAAGATTAGTTTTCCTCCAAAAATGTTAATTACATCTTGGTATAAAATTTCAGCTTGAACTACTCAGTAACCTAATAGTGATATCCTGTAAAGTGGTTTTAAAAAAAGCCTCTCGAGAGACCCACTGTTCGTAATCTATTGGAAAATCTGAAGCGTTAAGATGCTAGTCAAGAATTGCTATCAAAGAAGAGGAACTGAGGGTTATGCTTCTATGACCTGATCACTTGGCAAAAGTCATAAAAGTTATCATGGTGGACACTGTCCATTTCACAACTACAAGGCTATTTGAATCCTTGATGAGAGGTTATCAATTCCAGTGCTTAATGCACATGAAAGAAAATGTTGACTTTTCTAAGACTTCATTGAAGTGAAGGAATTGAAATATAATAAATGGGTTTTTATGATTAGCATTTTTTTCACTATAATAAAATCCAAAATAACCCTTACAGTATCTAAATTATTTTTACTTTGTCTGACCTATTTATGGGTCCTTAGGTCTACCCAGAATACATACTAGGTGAGTTGGCATGGTCGGTGAAAAGGCAAAGATAATGGATGAGATACATGGAATGCTTAAATAAGCCTGAGGGAGCAAACGGGGATATAAATCAACATGTATGGGTCACTAGACAAGTGTACAAAGTGAGGTGAGTATCTAATTTTTAATTTAAAACTTTATACACCAGGCTCAAGTCCCAAGACAGGCAGGCAGGCTTTCTGCCCAGCTGGCTCCATACCTGGCATCCTGCTCAGGTCTTCCTGGGTCACTTGCCAATTTTCCAATCCCCTGCACTGAAAATTAGGTGGCAGCCATTTTAAAGGACAGATTCACATACCTGGAAATTCATCTGTCTCTGCACACACCCAGCCCAGGAGAAACATTTGGAACCGAGGTGTGGCCAATCATGCACCAAAAAATATGCCTCCTCTACCCTGAAATTGCATTGCCCACTTATATAATGATATTTCAACATGTGAACATAATAGGATTGATAACATAATTATTTAATGAGATACAAAGTCACTTAAAATAATGAAACTATGAAACTTTATTAATAAAAGAAAAGAATACAATCTTCAAATTCAGCATGCACTCAAACCGAAAATCCAAGTAATGAATATTCATCAAAAAAATGCAATGTTAAGAATGATTTCCTCTACCCCACTACTAAAAACGTCCTACTATAAGGCAGTTATGAGATTACATTGACTCCAGTGAAGCCCCTTAAGATCAACTTATATTCTTTATGTACACAAACCTTTCAATACAGAATAAACTCAGTGCTACACAATAAAATCCCATGAAGAATTAACATTTTTAACTGTGTTTCTTCATTGGCACAAATGTAGGGCATTTTGAACTAGCTATATGATAGTGTTAACCACATAAAAGAATCTCTTCAATAGGTTTTGTACTGAAGTCCATAAGCAATAAGAAAAGTAGGCCAATTTGAATAGGTTGTTAACTCCATTTTTCTCCCTGTCACATTAACACCGGACCCACCAAATGATCAAAACTCAGCCTTGAGCATATTCAATGACATAGCCTTCACCGCTCTCTGTGGAAAAGAATTTCAAATACTCTCAGAAGGAAAGTCTTTCTCATCTCTATTTTAAATGGGAAATCCCTTAGATTGAAATTGTACCCTCTAGCTCTAAAACGCGATGGAAACACTCGGGTCTGGCAGCATGCACAGAGTGAGAAAAGAGAGTTCAGGCCAGTGAGGTGAACAGTGTGTAAAAAAAAGCAAATTACTGCAGATGCTGGAATCTGAAACCAAAAGAGAAAATGCTGGAAAATCTCAGCAGGTCTGGCAGCATCTGTAAGGAGAGAAAAGAGCTGACGTTTCAAGTCTAACTGACCCTTTGTCAAAGCTGCCAGACCTGCTGAGATTTTCCAGCATTTTCTCTTTTGGTTTCAGATTCCAGCATCCGCAGTAATTTGCTTTTATCCAGTGTTTAGCCCACTGCCACCTCTCTTCCAAGAATGCCTACCCTGAAGTACTGCTCTTCTCTCAGACAGGGATTTCATTTGTCTCTCTCCCCCTGTCCACCTTCACTGCTTTCCTTTTCTCTGAGTGTTAGACAAGATACTTACTAAGACTCGCTTCCACAGCCATATTTCCTTCCTCGGTGACTGTCTTCACCTCCGACTTACTCCACATGGATTTTAATTCAAATTCCACCCTGCATGCAGCCTCCAGGATTACAGGTACTTGCACACAGCTTTGACAAAGGGTTAGTTAAACTCGAAACGTCAGCTCTTTTCTCTCCTTCAGATGCTGCCAGACCTGCTGAGATTTTCCAGCATTTTCTCTTTTGGAGGTGAATGGTGACCCTTCTTCAGAATAGAGCACACAATCTATTTTGGAGCGGTGTTATTCTTGACTTGAAACCTGAACCCTGCCTCCCAGTCTCTCATCATTTTCAATACTATACTTTCATTTTAGATTTCCAGCGTCAATATTTTGTTTTTGTTTTGCTTCAGGTATTATCTATCAAAGGAGCCAGATGCTTAGCAATTGCATGGTAAAGTATTAGGTAATCTCCCATAACCTCATAATTCCCATATAAATATCACTGGCTATGAGAGTTATTGTGGCATTTGGGGATGTGTGTGTCAGCTGCAGTCTTCAATTTTGAATGTGGGTTGGGCCATCAGTCTTCCATAGCATCCCAGCTCTCTAATGGTACCATGTGGCTGATAATGCACACAAGTGGGCAATCTCTTAATACCTCACCTCAGCTGACAAGCTAACCTAAGTGAATCGTTTATTATTTGAAATCTTGGGATATTGATTAATAAACATAGCACAAATTAAACAGGTACTGATTTTGACAGGGCACAGGTGTGGAATAAAACAATCTGAAAATAAAAGTAAAGATTTGGATCTTCAACAAATTTCGAAAATCCACATTGCTTTGATATTTGTAGCAAACGGTTAGCGCATGGAAGTGCTCAAATGGGTTGTGTGTGTACTGACAGACACATTGTAGGAGGTGGCGTCAAAACTTCCTCTTCGTGACCCGCTTCGTGAACCTGAACGAGAACCTGAACGCGAATTTGGTCCAGAGAATCCACCTGTATTATAAGCACTGTTAATTCCTTTTGTAGAAAATGATGCAGCTTCCAACATCCGTAGGCCAGTTTTATCTTCAACCATAGATCGATCTACTGCCTCTTTATATGAAATCTTCAATTTTGTTTTAGGACAGGTTAGGCTTTTTGAATGGCTACTGGTATCTTTCAGTTTCTCCGCTGTTTTGGCACCCATGAAACCTTTTCTTACTGCTTCATCAACAGTAATTCGTCCTGAAACATTTGGTACAACGAGTCCACCTGTCGCCATCTGATACTCAAGGAATCGTTGTCCGGCTTCATACGGTAACCAATTTTCTTGCATTGCTTCTACCGCAGACAGCCTTTTTTTGCTCTTCACATCTTCAAACCCAACATATGCTTTCTGTGCTGGCTTTAATCTCTTTCCCATGTCTTCATCAATAATAGCCTGAGATACAGCATCGTGAATGAGCAGTTTTTGACCATTTCCAGGATTTATTATACCTCCTGTACAGGCCTGGGCTTCCAACAACCTCTGCCCTGTAATAGCATCAACAATGCTACGACGTATGGCTTCAGAAATTGTTATCTTTTCCAATGTTTCAATATCAAATATAGCTGCAATCGGACTGGCATCATCTAAAGATTCAAAAGATGTTATTTTAATAGTTGGGGATAGGCATGGATTAAGGTTTGTCAAACTGTTTGGTGCACTTCCATTATATGTGCTGATATTAATCTTATCAGTGAACATGTCTGCAAACTGCGTAAGTGTCATACTTCCAGAGCGGTAGGCGTCAAGACTCTTATTATCAATTAAACCTTTCTTTAAAGACTCTTCAATGTCATACTGATTACCAGTTTTTCTGTCAACAATAACTGTCCTTGTGGTTCCATCCGAACCCGTTATTGTTATTTCTTCCCACTCTGCTTCCTGTTCAGAAAGCTCTAGAAAAGTCTCATAATCAATCAAATCCTTATGGTAGGCTTCACGTACTGTCATTTCTTGATTTGTATCAGGATCTACAATTACAACTCTACGTTTTCTCACTGCAGATGACCTAGTGGTTTTGGATTCTTTTTTCTTTTCTCTCAGTGGCAACAAACAAAGACCTGTGGATTTATCAGTTATGCACCGGTCAACTAACTGAAGATAGGTCAGATTTTCTTCTGTGTTGGGATCAAAGAAGCCTTTAGTATCATCATCTGGATCCATCAAAATTTCATTCAATTCTTCATCAAAATAATTACGTTTGTAAGCAACATCAACTGGCAAACGATGGCTATGCTTTGGATCAATAATTCCTCCGGTTGCAATTTGAGCTTCCAGCAAGCGAATACCATGACTATGCTCGATCAGGCCTTTCCTCATTGCCTGAAACAATGAGATGGTGTTCCCAGTTTCTGGATCTTTATAACCAGTAACAGCCCTTTCTGCTGAAAGTAGTTTGCTTTTGAATTCTTGACCTATAATTCCTTTTGCAGCGGCATCCTCAACTGTCAGCTTTTGGTTATTGACAGGATCAACTACAAAGCCTGTGGCTGCCTGAGCTTCCAGAAGCTCGAGGGCTGTGCCCTGTCTAAGCAAGCCTTTCCTCATGGCATGGTAGATTGGAAGCTTCTCCTTTGTGGCTTCAACATATACTCCTGAAATGCTATTGCTGCCTTGCAGGTAGCCCCTATACTTGTCACTGATTTGCTCTACTGTTACTGTTCCATGCGCAAGAGCAGCAGCTGTATTTTTATCTATAACCTTGGCTTCCACAAGATGGTCGACTGACACATCTGCTCTAATCCCTGGTATCATTATTTCATGCTTTTCCACTGGCAAAAGAAGCAAGTCTGTTCCAGGATCTGTTCTACAGGCCAACTTCAGTTGTTGATAGGACACTTTTGTCTTTGTATTTGGATCAACAAAAATTTTTGAGTCATCAAAAGGAGAGGCAAGTGTTTGATACATTTCTGCATCAATCAGTCCCCTTTTATAAGCAAGCTCTTTTGGCAGATATACACTGTTCACCGAATCAATTATCCCTCCTGCTGCAATCTGTGCTGCAAACAAACGAAGACCAGTCTCTCGGTCAACAATATCTTTCTTCATTGCTTCATACAGGGAGATAGCTTTTCCTGTAAATGGGTCTTTAAACCCAGTTGCAGCCTTCTCTGCTGCCAGAAGTTTGTCTCGGTCTTTATAGTCGACAAGGCCCACAGCCACAGCTTCATCCACTGTCATCTTCTTGTTTTTGTTTGGATCAATGATATGCCCAGTAGCTGCCTGTGCTTCTAAAAGTGACAAGGCCACATCAGGAGTAAGAATATTCCTTTTCGTTGCTTCTGACATTGAAAGTTTTTCTCCATTTTTCTGTGAGTAGACTCCAGCTATGTTCTCCAAACCACGTAGATTCAATTTAATTTCATCTGAAACATCCATTGTTGTTTTCTGGCCTCTTAACAGCTGATCTAAAGTTGATTTATCAATAAGTTGGCAATCATACAACTGGTTTGCTGTGACCTTTTTACGGACTCCATCAAATAGAAGTTTTGATGAATCAACTGTAACTATATTCTCTGTCTGAGTCTGTTTGTTGAAGGTTGGCACTTCTCGACTGAGTTTTTCTATTTCTAATTTAGTTTTAATATGCAGTGCTTCCAGTTCTGATCTCTTCGTTCTTTCACTTTCCTCCAGTTTCTGTCTATACCTTTCTTCGGTCATTCGCAGTTCCAATTTCAATCTGTCAATTTCAGCTTTTAACTGCTCAAATTCATTGCTGGTTTTCCCCTTCTCTAATTGTCGTATTTCTGCTTGATTCTTCCAATAACTTAGATCAGATTTAACTGCATCAATTTCATCCTGAAGTCGTTGCTTCAAGCGGGATTCAGCTTCTAGTTGTGCCTTTATTCGACTTAGATCATCTTCATACCGTTGAAGTCTCGATTTATCCTGCTCTAAGAGCTTGATTTTTAGTAGGAGAGACTCCTTTTCTTGCAAAATCTCTTTTTGAGCAGAATGTGTCTGCTGAATCATATTAGTCGCCTAAATGTTAAGGTAAAAGATAAATAATTATTTCTTTCCACATTTCAAAAGTGAAATCATCAAAATACAGATTTTTAAAATGATTACTTTAAACCAAATATATATGTTTGCTCAATATCAATATTATTCTTCCAACTAGTTGTTTAATTTAAAGTTTGTGCTACAGAGATTAATCTTTCAAATGAAAAACTAAGTTATTCTATGTTACCAATCTCAAAAATATTTCTCTTGTGGTTTAATTATCCATTTTTAACATTATAATTTCTTGACTTTTCGTAGTGAAGTAGAAATGTTTTAACATGCAACATTATGAGCTCTTCATCAGAACAATTGCTAAGCAAATTTAAAGACTGTAAAGAACTGGAGCCTGTATTGAATGGGGAAGAGAGGCCTTGGAGTATTCTTATTTAAATTCTCCAAAAAATCTTTAAGTCATCATTTCCTCAATAACAATTGTAAGCAGAGGAGATACTTGGGCCCATTTTAGACAAACTAACTCAAGTAGGGCCATTGCAAGGCTGACTGCTATTGTCTTTTCATATGTGACCACCCTTCTGAGTTTGTTGCTATGTCTTACTGCATCTGGAAGGCAGTGAAACACCATTTCAAGCACACAACTCTTCCCCCCACCCCTGCAAACACCACAGATCACTCAAATGCAACTGGACAGTTGAATGAAAATCCCAGGGACAATTCCTTCCTGCCTCCAAGATAGGCAATCAAATTCAATATGATACTCCATGTTTTTGCAGTTTAGGAATCTGTGATTTTCTGCTGTATGATACACACATATGAAAGATTTAGTCTATTTGCAGTCTGGTCTGTTTGCTTGCTAATACTCAACTAAGGGCTAGAAAGGATTTTGGAAAGATATATCTTGGCAATACTCAAAGGAAGTTAAGATGAGAAATTCACATTTTATGAAAAGGCCAGGAAGAGAGCTATGATCATTCACCTGGTGAATACTTGATTTGAAAACAAGTTATACATATCATTGGATTAAGCCTAAGAATACTGCAGAGAATGAAACAAGGGATATCTCTTTTAAATGCTTTCAGCATCAATTATAGCATCAATTCTCTTACACTGCCTCCTACACTTTATTAAGCTGTCATTTTCATTGCTGTTCCCCCATTCTACAATAAGAGAAACACATCACCATACACTTACAGGATATATAAATTGCATTAATGACTGTTAGTGTCTCCTTTTCATCCTTAATGATAACAAGGATTGGATGGGACAAGTGGGGTAGTAAATTAAGGACATGCTCCACGAAATGATAAAGAAAACTCTTTCATTGCAATGTGTGTGTTTCAACATCTACATTCCCATCTACCCCCAAAAATCTAGCATTTCCTTTCCTAAACCAAATCTGTCTCTGCTTTAAAAATAACACTACTCTGAAGAAAATTCCCTTCATCTGTTTTGAAGGAGCAACCCTTCATTTGAAAATAGTGACGCCTAGTTCTGGGTTACCACAAGAAGAAACTTCATTCTATGTCCACTTTGTTAAGAACATTCAGGATCTTGTCTCAATCAAGCCAGTCCTCACTCTAAACCCCAGTGGAAACAAGCCTTGCCTGTTGAACCTATCCTTTTAAGTTTCATTTGAGGTATCAATCCAGTGAATCTCCTCTGAATTACCTTCAATGCATTTACAGCTCTCAATTTTGTTACCAAAACCACATAAGAGCATTCAAAGTGTGGTCTCATCAATGAGCAATATAAACAAAGCATGACATCCTCACTTTTAAGTTCAACTGGTTTTATAATAAAAGGATAGTATCCCACGAGTCTTCTTCTGACCTGTACCTGCATATTAACTTTTAGTGACTCTAGAACACTTCGATCCCTCCGCAATTCAGAATTCCATAGTTGCTTTCCATTTCTCCAGTAATAATCTGCTTCTTCATTGCTACTATCAGAGTGAATAATTTTACATTTTTCAAAATTATACATTATCTGCCCGATTTTTGCCTACTCACTAAACCTTATTTGTATCCTCTGACAACCATCTTATCTCTTCTTCACAACCTACTTTCCTACCTATCTTGATATCTATGTACAATTATAGATAGCAAGCTAAGAATAGTCAGAGTTAATTATAAGTAATTTGGCCTCGAGCACAGAGCCTTGTGATACTTCTCTCACTATAATCTTACTAACAGCCCAGTTGTGCATACTGTATTTCCTGCCAGCCAATATTCAATACATATCAATAAGTTAACTCCTGTACTATGAGCTTTCATTTTCTGCAATGATCTTTGATGTGATATCTTACTACAATTCCTTCTGGAAATCCAAGTAAAGTATGTTTCCAGGTTTCGTTTTATCCACAGCATGTTGTTACTTATTCAAAAAATTTGGTTAGACAGGATTTCCTTTGGATGAAAGCATGCAGACTCCTCCCACTTACCTTGAGATTTTCTAAATGCGCAGCTACAAATATTTTAATGATCAATTTTATACATTCCGCATGACAGATGGCAATCTAACTTATCTTTAGTTTCCTGGTTGCTGCCATTGTTTATTCTTGAATAAAGGGATTGTATTTGCTAATTTCCAATCTAAAGGAACCATTCATGAAAAGAGGGAACTTTTTGAAAATTTACAGCAATGCATCTAGTTCATTAGCAATCTCTGAGATTCTAGGGTGAAGTCTATTCAGACTTGGAGACTAGTCAGCTCACAACTCTTTCAGCTTGCTTCATATCACTTCCCTTTTGATTGCAGTTTCACCAAGTTCCTCTCTCCCTTCCACATGTTGGAATGTTTTTCCTATCCTCTATTGTGAAGATAGGATCAAGATATTTGTTTGTTTCATTTCCTTATAGTCTACAAAAGGAGCTAAACTCACTTTATTTACTCTTTTCCATTTTAAAAAGGCCCGTAGAAACTCTTGCTGTTTTTACAACTCCAGCAAGCTTCATCTCATACTTTAATTTCTTCCTCTTAATTAACCTTTTCGGGCCGAAACTAACAAAACCATTCTAAAAGGTGAAAGACTTAATCTAAGTCTGTTTAATATATTTTAACTGCATGATAGTGTAATCTTTTGCTATAAAGTCTGTGTCTTATAGTCCTGTTCCACAACTTACCTGATGAAGGAGCATCGCTCTGAAAGCTAGTGCTTCCAAATAAATCTGTTGGACTATTGCCTGGCATTGTGTGATTTTGAACTAAATATATTTCCAAGTCTAGATGGTAAGTGTCTTGGAGCAGAACTTATAGGGAATGGTATTCCCATGTATCTGTTGTTCTTGTCCTTTTAGGTGGTGCTGATTGCAGGTTTGTGCGTACTGTCAAAGGACGCTTGGTGAATTGTTCTAGTGCATTTTATAGATGGTACACACTGTTGTTAATGTGTATCGGTGGCTGAAGGAGTAATTGCTTTTGGGCATAGTGCCAATCAAAAGGGATGCTTTGTGGTGTCAAATTTCCTGAGTGTTGCTGGAGCTGCAACCATCTAAACAAATAGGAAATAGTCCATCGCACACTTGACTTGTGCGTTTTAGATTAGATTACTTACAGTATGGAAACAGGCCCTTCGGCCCAACAAGTCCACACCGACCCTCCGAAGAACAACCCACCCAGACCCATTTCCCTACATTTACCCCTTCACCTAGCACTACGGGCAATTTAGCATGGCCAATTCACCTAACCGGCACATTTTGGACTGTGGGAGGAAACCGGAGCACCCAGAGGAAACCCACGCAGACACGGGGAGAATGTGCAAACTCCACACAGGTGCCTGAGGCGGGAAATGAACCCAGGTCTCTAGTGCTGTGAGGCAGCAGTGCTAACCACTGTGCCACCATGCCACTTGGTAGACAGGCTTTGGGATTCAGGAGGGGAGTTATTCGCTACAGGATCCTGAGCCTTTCACCTGCTCTTGTAGCCACAGTATTTATATGATAGTCCAGTTCAGTTTATGATCAATGGTAATGCCCAAGACGTTGATTTTGGGATTCAGCAATGGTAATTCCAATGAATGTCAAATGGCAATGGTCTAGGTTTTATCTTGTTGGCACTTATGTGGCACAAATGTTACCTGCTAAATCTGGATGTTGTCCAGATCTTTCTGAATATAGACTTGGACAGCTTGGGTAAAAGAAAAATCGTGAATGTTGCTGAACCCTGTGTAAGCATCAGCAAACATCCTCACTTCTGACCTAATGAAGGACGGAAGGTCATTGATGAAGCAACTGAAGATTATTGACCCTAGGCCACTGTTCTGAGCAATTCATGCAGAGATATCCTGAAGCTGAGATGAGTGGCTTCCAACAACCACAAACATCTTCCTTTGTGCTTGCATAATTCCAATCAGCGGAGAGTTTCCCCCTGGATTCCCACTGACTCCAGATTTGCTCGGGCTCCTTGATGCCACACTTGGTCAAATGCTGTATTCAGTTCAGCTTTTGTCCATGTTTGAACAGAGGTTATAATGAGGTCTAGAGCCAAATGCCCTTGGCAGAATCCAACCCAAACTGAACATCAATAAGCAGTTTTTGGAAAGCAAGTGCTGCTTGATAACATTGTTGATGACCATCTTCCCTCACCTTACTGATAACTGAGAGTGTGGGATGGTAATTGGATTGGATTTGTCTTGCTTTTAGTGTACAGGATGTACCTGGGAAAAGCTCCTCATTGTCAGGTAGATGCCAGTGCTGTACTGAACTTGGCTCAGAGCATGGAGCACAAGTTGTCAGTATTATTGCTAGAATGGGTTCAGGGGCCCATACTTTATTCTGAAACATCCCTTTAAATGTATGCAACCATCTCAACTGATCCATTCTATAGTATAGTATGCCAATGAGAATATTTTCACTTTTGCAATATTAACTAATTTCAGCCATCCCACAGTTCATGTTTCTGGCAAAACCCTCATCAATGCCTTTCAGTATCTTGAGACATTACTATGGTAATGTCTTTATGGCTGGACTTCAATGTTCCACCCTCTGTAAACATGGTGATTCAAAACTCCTGTGTTCTACTTGTGTCCTAACTAGCAACAAGTTCCCCTATTACCTGTGTATCGACTAACTTAACATTGACTCCTGGCTTGCGATCACAAAATGCTTAGCTTTTAAAATTCTTATCCTTGCTTTCAAACACCTCCATGGACTTGCCCCTTTCCACCTTTATAAATTGTTCCAACCCTACAATTTTTCAAACTATCAGTACTTCTCTACCTCTAACCTCCTGAGCATCGCTGATGTTGGTCACTCCACTATTGGTGGCCAAGTCAATAACTGCTTAAGGCCTAACCTCGAGAACTGCATTCCCTAAACTTCTTTTCCACTCTACCCTAGTTTCCCTCTCTAAAGAATTTATTGAAGTCTACTACACTGGCCAAGGTTTTGTAATTTACCCAAACTCAGTATTACATCCTGTTGTATAATGTTGCTACAAAGTACCTTAAGATCAGATGGGATGGGAGAGTGGTGATTCATTAAGGGTGGACTGCAAAGGTAGCAACTTGAAAACAGTGTTTTGAAACTTCCACCAACTACAATAATACTTAGGATTACAGAAGTTAGCCAAAACTGAAAAGTCTAAATTAAATAAAATATATTGAATATATTATTGAATACATCTACTGAATATATAAATTTATCCTCGAGTATCAAGGAAGAATCTTTGTAGTGGACACAGAGAAGGCTTCATTTATGCAGGTCATAGACTTCTTTCATGAGAAAGTTTTAAAAACATTAAGCCACAAGGATAAAGGGTAAGAAAAAAAGCCAGTACATGACATGAAACAATTAGAATATGTAATAATCTTAAGAACAAACAATCTTGCACACAGTTAGGTCAGTAAAGGATCAGGACAAGGAGCAAATAATAGAAGTCCTTAACATTTCTCTGTCTCAAAATGATAAAAAGTGATTTTAGTAGCAGAAAATGAGCAATTTAAAGAACAAGAGGATCAACCTTCAAATTGTAAAGAAATAAAACATTTCCATTTGTTATAGCATCTTTCATGATCTCAACATGTTTCAAATCATTTTGCAGACATTAAAACTGCTTTTGAAGTGTGGTCACCGCTACAACACA
Organism: Chiloscyllium plagiosum; assembly: GCF_037043375.1. NCBI lineage: Eukaryota > Metazoa > Chordata > Chondrichthyes > Orectolobiformes > Hemiscylliidae > Chiloscyllium > Chiloscyllium plagiosum. The sequence goes on from NW_028270142.1 coordinate 53,144,474, forward strand.
AAGAGCTGCAGTCAATTTTCACAGAACAAACAGCACAGAGGTACTGACCTGACATCAGGGTTTGAAAAGTAACTTCAATTAAAGGGTATCTGTTGGCCACAGCACGGATAAGAACTCACTTCTTGGTAAGAAACATTCATAGTTAATTCTATTCACGACATTGGCAAGGGAAGTGTAAATTTGCAAAGATTTTCTTTTTATTCACGGGCACCATTAGAAAAGACAATGGCTACCCTCAAGAAGGTATTGCTCTTGTTACATATTGCTGTGCTGTTAGAATTCTATTTTTGGCCCACCACCAACAATCAAACATCAATATTTTTTACAAATCAAGGTGGTGGAAGGGAACTCTTACTCTTCTACGTGAAGCCAACAGCTTTGTTTGTTTTTGAGACAGATAGAATCATAGGACTTATATCACAATGTCACTCGTGCTCAAAATATTCTCAGAAGATATGATGTAAATGTTTTATTTATATAAATGTAGTTATTCCTGGAATCTGATCATTTTGGTGGGAGTCTCCAATCTCATTGAAACCTTGGAAATAGATCATCTGAATCCAACTGAATTGAACAGCATTAGCTGTGCTAATTCCTTGAAGGTTTTGATGATTTTCTGCCCAAATAACAGCATTTGTTCACTTGACTGGTTTTAAAATTGCATTTTGCTGACATATGGATCAACATTTGTGAAATAATCAAATTTATAACAAATCCCTACACATAATGTTGAAGTTAATTCGCAATTGCCTTAATGCAATTTTTAAGATCTGAAACAAAATGTTAACCTCTGTATTTTCCATTATCCTCTAAGCTTGGAAGTAAGTAGCAATAACTACTGTAGAAAGTCAGTCATTGTCTCTAGTAATTTTAATGGAAACCACGGGGGAATTATATATGCAGCCATTTTATCAATCACTCATGTTAGATTAGGGAACTTCAGAAATTCTGCTTCAATTCATGTCCACAATTATGGGTAGAAAATATGTTGCTGGAAAAGCGCAGCAGGTCAGACAGCATCCAAGGAGCAGGAGAATCGAGGTTTCGGGCATGAGCCCTTCTTCGAAACGTCGATTCACCTGCTCCTTGGATGCTGCCTGACCTGCTGCGCTTTTCCAGCAACACATTTTCAGCTCTGATCTCCAGCATCTGCAGTCCTCACTTTCTCCCACAATTAAGAATACCCAACTAAGAATATCTGAAATACTGCAAAGAAGTGAATGACATTAGCTTTGACATTTTCTTTAAAAACACAGTAAACACTGTTAATAAGACTAATAGAAAATACTTCACATGATAAAACAGTAAAACTTGCATGTACCTCTAGAGCCTGCTTTTGGAATGTTTCAACTTCCAGTCTCAATTTTTCCCTTTCATTCTTTAACTCATTAATTAGCCCTTGAAGGTCAGTGGTTCTTTTGTATGTTAGTTCAAGTTGCTGCCTCAATTCAGAGATGGTTCTTGATTTATCACCTTCTGCATCATCTCTGAATCTCTTAAAATCATCAAAATTTGACTTCAAACTTCTCAACTCTTCTTCCAGCTTCAGTCGTTCTTTTGTGAGGTTCTCTACAACCGAACGCAGTCTGTCTATTTCACTTAGACTCTCATTCAAAGCCTTGGTTTTTTCTTCACTAGTTTTTTGGACATGTTCATATCTCTGACAAGCCTGTCTTGTACTTTCTTGCTCTTGACTCAACTGGCGACGCAATGTTTCAACATCAGCATACAGTCTATTCAATTCTCCTGTGCTAATATTCTTCTCTTTCAGCTGCTGGTCAAAAGCTTTCTGCTGTTTGGAAAGATCATCTTCAACTTTTTTCTTCATGATTGAGATATGATTAATTTGTTCTGTGAGCTGAGTAATTGAGAATGTATGATCCTTGCATTTTTGTTCAAGGCACTCAGCCTCTTCCTCAGCCCTCTTTCGCTTTGATGATTCTTCAAGTACGTTCCTTCTTAATTGTATTAGTTCTTCATCAATCTTATATTTGGCATTGTTTGCTTCCCTTATATTGTTTTGCAAACGTTCAACTTCTTGTTGCAACTTAGATCTTTCTCTGGATACTTTCTCACGTTCTACCTTTATGACTGTAATCTCTTGTTCTGTAGTTTTAAGTTTGGTAAGTTTTTCTGTGTCCTTCTTCTGAAAATCAATTTGCTGTTGTTTTAATTTATCATTTTCATTTTCTAAATGTTTCCGTTTATTGACTTCTTCCTCTAATAAAATTCTTAGCTTTTCAATCTCCTTTCCTTTGTCTTGGATAGCCTTGGAGGTATCCTGCTGAAGTGATTTAAGCCTCAGTGTTTCGTCAGTTTTAAGTTTTGTGAGTGTTTGAAATTCTCTTTCAAGTTCCTCTCTCCTCCTAGATTCCTCAATACAAGCTGACTTCTGCTGCAAAGAATCCTTTTCTGCCTTTTTTCTATTGAATTCAGTTTCTCTGATAGAGCTTCTTAATCGTTCTATTTCTTCCATGAGATTCCGTTTCTCATTCAGAGCTTTCTCCAATTGAATTTTCAAAGTTGCAATATCATCTTCCTTTTTTATAGTTAACCTTTCAACTATAGTTTCTCTCTCATGAACCTCTCTTTCAACCCGTGACTTTAAGATCCTGTTTTCCTGCTCATACTTGACCCTAAGCTCATCTAGTTCACTTTCAAACTGTCTCCTTTTTAAAGACTCTTCCTGAAATGCATTCTTAAGCTTTTCTAGCTCTCTCTCTTTGTCTTTGATTGATTTCTCAATCTCCAATTTTATCAGCACTATTTCATCCAGTTCCTTTTGTTTAATTCGGAAAGCACTGTCATGTTCATTCTTTTGCTGATCATACCAATTTTCAGCTGCTTTTCTCTTCCTTCTTTCCTCATCAATTTCAAGTGTCAATTTTGTAATCTTCTCATGGATTTCTTTTATTTGGAGAAGGTACGAGTCCTCCCTCTGCTTGATGGTATCACGGTCCAATTCAACATTTCTCTTCTGCTCCTCGAGGACCATAATTCTTTTCCTGAAGTCTGCATACTCAGTTTGAACTTGGCTCAAATGTTGATCAAGAAACCTCTTCTGCTGAACACTATCAGCATTCTCATCTTGGGCATGTTTAAGTGCCTCTTCCAAAAGTTCTATTTTTGTGTTTTTTATCTGTATAATTAAAATTAGATGGAAGTGGCCTGTGATATTTTGCTTTGTATCCTACATCTTTAATATAAACATAAATTCAACAAACTAAAAAGTTATTTACATTTATAACCTTAGATATATTTTGAGAGCAAATAGTTAAGGCTGTCCAAATAATAAATACGTTCAGCTTTTAAAATGACATGAGAATATATTGGATAAATTTAATACTTTTACTTCCTATTTGAAAACAGACATCAATATTTCATTATTTTCAAGAACAGCTACAACATGAATATTAACTTTCCCGGAACAGAAAAATAAAAATTCACCTTTACTTCTTCCATATTCTTCAGCATCTCACTTAGATACTTGTAATAGTCACCAGATCTCGTAAGAAGTTCTATGTAACGAGACTGTAGATCTGCAGACTAAATGAAAACAAAGAGTAATTTTATAACAACGCGGCTACTTTAAGGATTATTTCTGGAACTATATGATCATGATTATTGAATTCAGACCCCGGCGAGATAGGATCTCAAACCATGAACTTTGGATGACTAGCTTAATGTCATAAGTATTGCTACTAAATCCAGTGACCTGTAGCAACTGCCAGATTCAGTGCCAGATTTTAAATGACAATTTGTTTGATTATTCTCTTCACTTTATATCACCATCAAAGAAAGCTTTCTACTATTTGTATCGCATTTCATAGGTTTTCTTTCTGAAGAAGAAAATAACTGTCAACCAGGGACATGCAGTCTCAGAAAACTTGTTCTGGGAAGCACATACTAGCTATCGCAAATTCCAACCACTGGATGATGCACAAGTAAAACATAGGAGGTAGGGACTGAAATGCACCAATAGGAAACTTAGAAAAATAAAGCAAAAATGAGGTAGATTTATTTTACCTAGCTTAAGACTTGCATTCCTTCCAAGATGTGATGTCCAGAACTGCTCTCAATATTCAGAGCATAGTAGAGGTAAAATAAGACTTCCCCTTTCTTGTACTTTAGTCATTAGGTATAAAGTCAAGTATTTCAATGGTCTATTTTAATTACTTTCTGCACTTGTTCATGAAACATTAATAATAATTGTACCTAGACCCAAAGTTTGTTCAGACCTCTATGGTGTCTGGCTTTTCACCATTTAGAAGGTACCTTATTCCAATCTTATCTCCAAAATGGATAAGCTCATATTTCCTACCGTGAAACGCATTTGTAACAGTTCTATCTGTTCAATTAAAAAGTGTTAATACCTCTGGAATTGTATGCATTCATTCACACAGTTTATTATGCTACCAACCTTTGTCACTTTGGATATATGGTCATTTACCTTAAGTTATTAATAGATACAATGTATAGTTGAGACCCCACTGCAGGCCTGAGGTCATATCCTGCCAAATAGAGAAACTGCCCATTACATCTACTCTGTCTTCTACACTATTCAGCCAATTTCCTAACTGGGTTAATAGCTTGCCAACAATTTTATTCACTTCAGTTATCAGATTCTGAGGGCCTTTTGTGAATGCCATCAGGAACACCATATGAAAGATATCCGCAGACATTACCCTGTCCTTGACTTCAGTCACCTCTTCAAAAATAATTCACTAATCTGTCACAAATGATTTACTTTATACAAGTAATGCTGATGCTCTGATCAGTTCAAAGTTTTCAAGATGGCTAGTCACCCTGTCCTTAAACATAGAGTCCTGAGAGGTTAAATGCCCCATAATTCCCTGACTGTGCTCTATAACCTTCTTAAAAGAGTGGAGGAATGGATACAAATTTCTAAATTAAAAGGAACAGTTCCTAAAACAAGATGACTTATGATTACAATTAAGGCATCTGTAATGTTCTCATTTAATTTTCTTAATCTCCGGGATGGAAGTGATCTAATCTCACTCTTCAGTATCATTACATGAGAATAGAAGTTGTGTGTGTTCTGCCTAGAGAATTTATAACAATGGGTATTGGTTCCAGATCAGGGGAAACACATAAGGGCTGCAACAACCAGAAACGTCTTCACTGAAGCAGTCAATTTCCAAATGCAGTAAGATCTGCACAATATCATGGCTTGAGCTGAAAAGAAGCAATAACATTCACACCATACAAATGCCAGGCAATATCTATTGGCAGTAAGAGACAAAGCAACAATCACCCAACATTCAAAGGCATTATCATCACTGAATCAACATCCTGGGGGGTCATCATTGACCAGAAACTGAACTGGACTTGCCATATAATAGAATAGCTACAAGAGGTCAGAGGTAGAGAAATACTAGAGTAAGTAGCTTACTTCCTGACTCCCCAAAGCCTGTCAAACATCTACAAGGCACAAGTCAGGAGTGTGATGGAATATTTCCCATTTGCCTGGATAAGTGCAGCTCTAACACTGCTCAAGAAAGTTGACACCATCTAGCATAAAGCAATCCACTTACTTGAGAAAGGATGTACTGGCACTAGGTTGATCTGGAGTTGAGGAGGTTGGCTTATGAGGAAAGACTGAGTAGGCTGGGATCATATTTGGAAGAATGATGGGGCATATTACAGAAACATATAAAATTATGAAGGGAATAGTTAAGATAGAGGATATTTCCACTGGTCGGTGAAACTAGGACATAGCCTCAAGATTAGGGGTGCAGATTTAGGACTAAATTGAGAAGGAACTTCTTCACCCAGAGAGTTATGAATCTGTGGAATTCCCTGCCCCAATACTACTTCAGTAGATGTTTTTAAAGCTAAGATAGATTTTTTTTTGAACAATTAAGGAATTAAGGGTTACAGTGAGAAGGCGGGTAAGTGGAGCTGAGGCCATGAAAAGGTCAGCCATGATCTTACTGAATGGCGGAACAGGCTCAAAAGGGACAGATGGCTTACTCCTGCCCCTAGTTCTTCTGTTCTTATCTGGCATCACATCCGCAGATATCCACATCCTCCTCCACCAATTCTCAGTAGCAGCTGTGTGTACCATCTACAAGATGCACTGCAGTAATTCACCAAAACGTCTGAGACAGAACCTTCCAAACCCATGACCACTTGCACCTCTAAGGACAAATGCAGTAAACACACGGGAAGACCACCACCTCCAAGCCAAATACCATCCTGATTTGAAAATATACATCAACTCCTTCAATGTCACTGGCACTGTGGGTCTTTCAACAGCACACTGCCTTCAGCAGTTCACCATTAACTCAAGGGCAACTAGAGATGGGCAATAAATCCTAGTAGACCATCTCAAGTGGATAAAAGACTCACCCAGTTGTGTATGTTGTATTTCTCCACTTCAATGGGCCATGGATACTCAAGTCAGAGTATACTCAAGGCTGATTGGTAGAATTTGTGGACACAAAGGGAATCAAGGAATCTGGTCAAGGAGCAGGTTTGAAGGTTAGTATGGCATCCTCCTGCTTCTTATTTGACCCTTAATTAGGAATAGCAGACAGCCTGAAGATTTGGAAAGACAATCAGAACACGCATGTTAAAGGTCAGCCAGCAAACCGAACATGAATGCTGTCTGCTGCTGAGGGAATTGGAGAAGGAGACGGCAACACAAGGACACCATATTGCTGATTTGATCAGAAACTGCTTCATCAGCACAATCACTGATGTAAGTGATAAGCAGCATCGAAAACATTTGTCTAATCACCACAAATGCATCTCATGGTGTGCCAATTTCCTGCACAACTGCAAACACTGCAGCAGTCCAATGCACCATAGGTAACATTCCACAGCTTTCCGTCTACTAATCACTTTGATAATAAGAACAAAGAATAAAGAACAAAACAGCACAGGAACAATCCCTTTGGCCCTTCAGACTGCGCTGACACATTTTGACCTTCAATATTAAAACTACCCTTACTTACAGGATCTATATCCCTCTATTCCCTTCCTATTCATGTATTCCCTCCCCCAGGTGTTTCTTGAATGCTGCTACTGTGTCTGCTTCCACCACCTCCTTTGGCAGGCACTCAAAACTGTTTGTGTCAAAAACATGCCTTGCACATCTCTTTTAAACTTCCCCTTTGCACCTTGAACCGGTGTCCCGTAGTAATTCACTTATTGGCTTCCCATCACTAATGCATGAGTTGCTGCCACCACTCAGAAGTCACCTCCAGTAGAAGTGCTGGAGGCAGGAATATCTCTGCAAACTGGCCTATTAAATCTTTTTAAAAATAATATTCCTCTCTCATTCTGCTCCAAATATGCCCCTAGAATGCTGGGAATCGTTTTCAGAAAGCGCTTTCATTCCCCAATGTCATGCATTGTCTGCACCTCTGAGATGATGTTTCCCAAGACGGAAACATTGACTCACAATATCCCCCAAACATCCACATGCTTCGATTGCAGAACATCAACCAAAGTGCCACCCATACATAAACATAAAGAAGGTGAAATAAATTAACTGAAGGATTAAAAATAAGCTAGCTTAATTAAACACATGGACTAATGAAATAAATAAAGAATTATGTTTATACATGTATAGTCATCAATAGTTTTCTTTATTTTGTCACAGAATGTGTGAGTGACTTAAATGGCTGGCATTTAGAAAGGGGTGGTAGGTACACCCTTAGTGCCACTAGAAAGGAATCATGACTCCGTGGCAGTGCAGGATTGCTGATATAGTTCCATCAAGAATGGATCTGAACAATTTGAAAGGGAACTCACATGTGGTGGTGTTTCCATGTTCCTGTCCTTGTCCTTCTAGGTGGTAGATGCTATTGTCAAAGGCGATTTACTGCAGTGGATCTTTAGATAGTACACATTGTATGTTGGAGGTAGAGTAGAAGTGAATGTGGTGCCAATCAAGAGGGGCAACTTTGTTCTGGATGGTGTCAAGCTTCCAAAGTGTTACTAAAGTTGAACTTATCCAGGCAACTGGAGAGAATTCTATCACGCTCCTGACCTGGGTCTTGTGGATGGTGGAGAGGCTTTGGGAATTTAGGACGTGAGTTACTTGCGGCAGGATTTATAGATTCTGATCTACTATTTTTAGCGAATGTACTTATTTTAAAAAAAAACACACATTTCTCTTCAGTTTCCTGGTCAATTATGAGGATGCTGATAATGGGGGATGATTTGGAGATGCTGTTGTTGGACTATAACCTGGTGTTGTGTGATTTTTAACTTTGATAATGGGGGATGCAGTGATAGCAGAGCCATTCAACATCAAAGAGAGATGGTTAGATTGTCTCTTGTTGGACATGGTTATAGCTTGGCACCTAAGTGGCAAGTAACACTGGCACCCCATCGTTACACCAGGCCTGGATGATCTAATCTTGATTTATGTGGACATGACATTTATCTGTAACATAAACTACCACAAGTAATGGAAAAGCAGCACATTTTTACCATTCTGAACTCAATTTCCAACTTTTGCATGCAGACAGATACTATACAGATTCCTGCTGAAGGGCTTGTGCCCAAAACGTCGATTCTCCTGCTCCTTGGATGCTGCCTGGCCTGCTGTGTTTTTCTAGCACCACACTCTCGACTCAGATACGATACACCCGGTCTGATTTTCCTTTCCACAAATGAACTAGAAATTGGACGAGGTATGCAAGACTATTGGTGTACATTATCCAGTTTGCCACCTGTGTCCAGAGTGAAAATTGCCACATGGAAATTTCACTGAATGGAATGAAAATCAATAATGACACAAAAGGCCAGCCTGATCAATGTGCATTTGAGCATGGACTCAAAAAGAGTACACTGGGAAATGTGAATGGAGATGATGTCATTGCTGAGTTCACACCTTATTAAATATGTAAATAGAATATCAAACAGGTTCTACTATGGACAAACATTCCACCTCAAAACTTAACTCTGCACTACACCCAGATGATCCTTTTTGTCCAAACACAAGCACATACAGAAGAAAATTTATCTCATTAATTTCTCACTAGAAAGTATGAGGAATTGGTGAATATTAACTTACATATAATACCAATAGGTTTAATTGGTGTTCGCCCTTTAAAATTAATGATCTAAATGATGAATTAGTTGAGAAAACATGAAGGCTGTACAAACAACTACAAACAAATGCTTAACAACTAGTCGTAACATCTTACTTGATGACCATCATATAGCTGATAGAAAATGATTCCATGGTATCTTTCAAATACAGAAATAAAGTATATGGAAGCATAACAGAGCAATGTGGAAAAGAAATCTGACATAAGCTGCTTAACTTGGAAATGCTAACAGTGGGATTGAATTTTTTTGGGCTTTTCCTGATCTTTCACTAGAACTTTGGTACAAATCCTGATGAAACACCATTGAAGGCCATTCACACTATTAGGCTCCACATTTTGGCTGCTCTTAGACTGAAGTTAGGGGCTATAGTCAGGAGACATCTTTGGAAATTGTTGGTGAATTTCTCAATTTATGGTCAATTTTAACACCGAAAAATAAAGCAAACAAAATGCCAGTGCTCATTTCTGAAGTGGAAGAAAAACAAACAAACTCTAAATGTTGTTTAAATTCAGTAGTGATTTCAACATTACTGTTTGCTCCCTACAATGGAAGTTGGTGCTTGATGGATGGAGGTTGGAATTTTAACCAGTAGTTCTCTCTAAAATAATACCACTAAGATATAGACTGAAATTGAAAAACCAGGTTTACACCTTAAAACAAATAAATAATAAAGCTGGAAAATTACTGTAGGTTGTAGGAGTAGCCAGATGGTTAATGGCTTAAATAAAGGAGGTTTGTGCTCACATTCAAAACGCGAACAAAGAATGCTGTATGAAGAGCTTAAACATTCAATTATTAATAAAAACTAAAGAAACTTCTGATCTTTAAAACTAGGGAGATAGATTTCAGAATACCGCAGCTTGCAGAATACTGCAGCTTCAGGCAAAAGTAGTGAACAAATAAATGGTTTACACACCTCATGAAGAATTTTACTGGAAATTGATTGTGCCAGCTGCCTCTTGATGGGAATATTAAGCAGTGTTTCCAGACCAGCACTGTACGATGCTAATTGTAGCTCATAATCCTGTTTCACAAATAAGATTATGCATATGAGACATCCCACTCTCACATACAAAAATAATACTTTTCAGTCCATATTGGAGTTTCTTACCTTCACTGATGTTGCACATAGGTCTGCATGTTTTTGGTAGGCTTCGACATTGCCTCTTTTGCCCTTTATTTCAGCATACAACTTCTATTCAACAATAATAAAAGAATATTAACACCAAACTGGAAGACGATATAAAATTAGCCCATTTCGGTAATAATATTCAACAGTAGGCAACTGAATTAATATATTTTCAGAATTGATGCATATTTGAGGGGTACCATATATTTGATTTAAAATGTAAACTCTGTTCCTCTCTCGAAAAATCCTCAGTACTCCAAACAGGCTTTTGACTAAAGGTCAAGAAATTCCTTCCTATACCTTTCCACATGACAAGCACTGTCTGAAACCTTCTTATTTGAGAACTTTGAAACCTTCCTCTTCAACCAGGTTGCTGTCATTTGTCTTAAGTGTCAAAGCCTGACAATACTTCAATAACACACAGTCGGTCATATAACAATGCCAAACATGCCACAAAAGTGCAATTTGTCGAAAACCCCCTGGTTTGTGTTTTCTCATAATACGTCTTTACTAATGCTTCAGGCCTAAAAGGACTCATCAGCAGGCATAGGCCAGTCAGGGTAATGGGGTGCATTTGGTGTTTGGAAAGCTTTGAACTCAGCTGCACTCTGACAGACAATTGAGCCAAGAGGAAGGAGAAATATTAATGTTCATATGGTCGATTTCAAGTGGAAAGATATCAATGAGTTTCCTATCTCATTCCTGGTGCTGTGTAGAGGGATATGAAAAGCTAGACTGGTGTGTAATGGATAACAATGTTAAGTGTGTGTGAGAGAGTGAGAGCAAGAGAGAGCATGAAAGAGAGGGTGTGAGAAAGAGAGAGACACAGACAGAGAGAGAGAAAAAGAGAATACAAAATCATGTGTGTTCATCCCCAAGGTCCTGAATGTATTTTAAATGTGTGCCAGTCTACAATCCATGGTCCATATTTTCGATTGAAAGAGATGGTGAAGCTATGAATGTTTATTGTCTTTCTAAAATACATCAGACAAAAATTTCTGGAGCTTGCACCAATGCAATTAAATCTGGAAAATTAAAACTTACTGCTCCAGCCATGCTGCTCTTCCATTAGAATCAACATAACAGCATCTGACCAACAGACTGAAATTGAAAGCCAACCAAGAATGTTTTCAGCTTTACAGAAATTTTAAAAATTTTAAAAATTGTTTTTGTCTGTTACCTCTCTCTCACACATATATAATCTCATATGCCTTTCTTCTTTATTTTGCTTTCAGAAAATGGTTTAGATTTCCTGGCTTGGACTTTTCATGTCTTGGAGATAATTCTTCAAATTGATTGGTTTGACAAATTGCATCACATGTCTAATACAAGTTCAAAAGCACCCACCCCCCCCCCCACACTGATCTGTAGGTCTCTGCACAAGTATAATGAATCATTTAATAATTCATAGTCTCCAATATAAACATCAAAGCAAAAGGAATACTGAATGTCCGATACTGTAATTAGTATTTTGCAGAAACATGCAGCCATGATTACAATTAGTTTCCACATTGTGATTTAGTACAAGATATAATCTGGAAATTTCATTACATTGGGCAATCTGGATTTAACCCTTCAAAATCGGTTTGTTAAGTAATACAATGAACAGACAGTCATTTTATAAGAAAGCAAATGCTATAAAACGTTAAATGACATACCAACCTTCTGCTCATTTAGCTGATCCACAATTGCATTTGTGTCCCCAAATCTATTGACCTGCAACCCATCCTGTTTCTGTTTTGTTGCATCAATCCACTTGCTCAGATTCTGAAACAAATCTCCATAGTCTTTTAGCTGCCTATATTCCTTGTCTAGGTCCAAGTATCTGCATAATGAAAGCAAAGAAAGTCTAATTCCACAAGAATAATAATACTTTTTTTTTAGAAAATGATTTAACTATTAGTTAACGTGATGAGTTTTCTTGTGAATTATTATGCAACCAAGTTATATTCTGAATGTTTTGCATGACAACCTCAGGAAGGTTGAGGTTCTAGCAAGGAACTACAGGAGATGCAAGTCTGAGAAAGGTCATTTAGATTTGTTAACTTGAGCATGGCTTTGGAATATATATTATGCATTGTTCATTCCAATATTTCAAATTTCCAGTGCAATTACAATTGCACTGAAGTCAATTCAGAATATTGATCCTCTTCAATATACTTAAATTGGGAGTATTATACTTTGAAGACTTTGATCCCTGTTCTGAGGGCTTCAAGAAATTCAGACACCGCTACCTCGACTTTCGATTGATCACAGTTCTAAACACCCTCTCAACCTCTTTTCAAGTATAACATAATTATAGTCAATGCAATTTGAGAAAGGTTCAGGAGTCCACCCATATCCCTCACCTGCATTTCTTCCTGCAAAGCAAGAATGCAAGTGATGAGAGTTTAATTATTTAATTCCTTTGTTAAGAAATACTGAGCTTATATTTTCACATCACTGAATCTCAAGGTCCCTTCTCTGCTGGCTCTATTATAAGAGAACAGCCTAGGGTTGGTTGAGCCTCAAGTCAGTCAAGGAGTCAAAAGAGGACATACAATCAAAGACTAATACTGAACAATTAGTGTGCAAAAAAAAAGTGACCCAAAGCCTCATCACTATGGCTCCAGATGCCAAGGTGGAGACTTTCCTTAAAGCAGGAATTCTTACCTTTTTTTTAATATATGTATCAGCCCCAAAAGATTGACACACAGAAACAAATCCTACATGGAAACATTTTCCAGCAGGATTTGGTGCTGTTACAGTATCTCTCTACATACAATGAAGTAGATTTGGTGCAAACATAATCTAGTAGTTATCTTTTTTGTTTGAACATACAATATAGGAGTATATGCAGGCCATTCAGCCCACCAAATGAGATCATGGCTGATTAATAATCCTTAACTCCACTTTGCTGCTTTTTATCCATAATCCTCAATTCCCTTAATGAATAGCAATTTGCCTATTTCAGCTGTGAATACACTTAACTTCGACAGCCACCTGCAGTAAAGAAATCCACAGGATCACCATTGTTAGAAAATTCACCCACATCTCTGTCTTAAATGGACTACTCCTTATTCTGAGATTATGTTTACCTATCCCTAAGAATTTTATGTTTTTGATTGTTGTGTTTTTAAAAAAAAGTCCCATTCCTCTTAAATACCACTAATCGTTGCCATATTATAGGAGTTTTCTTTCAATTTGATCACGTCCATAACTCCTTAACCATGGTTAACAATGGTTGGCTTATCCACTTCCTAAAATCCTTCTTCCTCTCTGGGATACATCTTTGTTGTGTATTGCATACCTTCAATGTCTCCTCAATCTAGAACTGAAACCTAGATCTTAACACCATAAGACACAGGAGCAGAAATTAGGCCACACAGCCCATCGAGTCTGCTCCACCATTCAATCACGGCTAAGTTTCTCATCCCATTCTCCCACTTTCTCCTAGGAACCCTTGATCCCTCTTGACAAATCAAGAAACTATCTATTTGAGTCTTAAATACACCCAATAACCTGGCCTCCACAGCATTCTGTGGCAGTGAATGCCATAGATTCACCACTCTCTGGCTGAAGAAGTTTCTCCTTATCTCCATTCTAAAAGGTCTTCCTTTTATTACAAGGCTGTACTCCATGATCCTAGTCTTTCCTACCAATTGAAACATCTTCCCAACATCCACTCTGTTCAAGCCATCCAATATTCTTTAAGTTTCAATTAGATCTCCCCCTATCCTTCTAAACGCCATCAAGTACAGACCCAGAGTCCTCAGATGTGCCTCATATGTTAAGCTTTTCACTCCTGGAACCATTCTCATGAACGTCCTCTGAACACGCTCCAGGACCAGTACATCCTTCGTAAAGATAGGAAACCCAAAACTGCTCACAATACTCCAAATGTGGTCTGACGGGAGCCTTATAGAGCCACAGAACTACATCCCTGCTTTTATATTCAAGTCCTCTCAAAATAAGTGCCATCATTGCATTTGCCTTCTTGACTACTGACTCAACCTGCAATTTTACTTTGAAAGAATCCTGGCCTAGAACTCCCAAACCCCTTGCACTTCAGACTTCTGAATTTTCTCCCCATTTAGAAAACAGTCCATGCCTCTATTCTTCCTACCAAAGTGCATGACCTCACACTGTCCTACCTTGTACTCCTTCTGCCCCTTCTTTGCCCACTCTCCTAATCTGTCTAAATCTTTCTGCAATCTCCCCTCCTCCTCAGTGCTACCTCTCCCTTTATCTATTGTTCTATAGTCTTCTTATAGTTTTTGGAAAATTCAGTCTTCCAGGACCCTTGATGACATTGGATTTGAACCTTCAATCTCATCATTCAAGTTAAGGTTGTCACAAAACGGAGCCAAAACAATATAATCAAATAAGTTATTTTCTTTCATAGATTGGCAATACCCAACCTGCTGTCAATTTCTTTGTTAATTCTCTGCCATCGGTCAGATAGCTGCGTGACTTTTTCATTGTATTTAGTGAGGTCTATGTCACACTTGTAGAAAGATGGCATGATGTAATCATTGATCCGAAGGGATTCCTGCATATTTTGCTGCATTGACATGATTAAGTTCTTCTTCTGATCCAGTTCACTCTTCATTTTCTAAAAAAAAGTGCAAAAAAATTAAATGAGTTTTGTTCAAAAAAAACTGGGTACTATTTATCCAACTTCCACATTACTTGATCCGACTTTTCGTTCAAAACATTGCCGCAAGCTAGGTTAGCCAGCATGAAACTAGCAGCGCATGCCTGAGAGTAGACCAGCGAGAGCAGAGGAATCTTATGCGATTTTCTGGACTTTTCGTTCTTAAAAACAACAACCTATTTGTTAGCTGGAAGCACGGTTATTTTTGCTTATTGAATAGAAAAAGGGAGACAGGAATTCAGGTGCTGCACTGCTGCGAGGGTCTGTCTAAAGTAGAGACAGAACTTTAGAGAACTGTAACTAGAAGTATGTGTTGGCAGACCATCTGTAAGCTCCTGGGGTTTTCAGATTCTGTTGTGGACATGCTGGTGGACCAGGGCTGGGATACAAGCAACACCCTTTCAACTTTATAAAGATGCTTGAAATACCTGTTTAACATCTCACTCATGTTTTGTCTGCGTTACTTGGAAGGAATATTATTTTACAAGTACTTCTAAAATTGTAATGGTTCTTAAGTGGCAGTAGAGTTTTGAAATATTCTGGATTGTGACAAATGCTCAAGAAATACAAATCTCTATTTGACAGAAAGAAATCAGAAGGATGTGAAATGTAGGTAAGCCATCCAACCAATCGAGCCTGCATTAACATTCAATTAGATTGCCGCATACCCATACGAAACACATCAAAAGATGCAACGATATTCTTCAGAAATTTATCAATTTTTGTTTTCCCTCATTCTCTGAGGTCGGAGATTCCAACAAATCACCACCCCCTGGGTGAAGAGATTCTTTCCATCTCAGTTTTAAATGACCTATCCTTCTTTCTGAGATTATGTCCCCTGGTTATAGACTCCCTTGCTGGCAAACTGCTCTACCTATGGTTACCTTGTCATTCCTTGTAAGAATTTTGTAAGTTTAAATCTCTTATTCTTCAAAGCTCCAGAGAATACAAGCTCAGTTTCCATAATCTCTTCTCATAAAACAATGCCATCATCCCAGGGATGAGTATGTTGTACATATGTTGCACACGTATAGTGAGTATATCCTTTCTTAGATAAAGACTGCAAATACAATACTCCAGATGTGGTCTCACCAAGGCTCTATACAACTGCTAAAGGCATCTTTACTTCTGTACTCAAATCACCTTGCAATGATTTGCCTTTCGTATTGATTATTGCACCTGCGTGCTAATTTTTAGTGACTTATGGAGTAGAACATTCACGTCCTGTTGTACCACCACTTTCCAGCCACTCAGTATTTATGAAATATCATGTCTGAATTTTTCTAACAAAGTGGATAATTTCTTCACATTATATTCCACCTGCCATGTTCTAGCCCATTCACTGAGCCGATATCCAAATTTGCTTGAAGCCTCCTTGCATCTTCTTCCCAACCTCCACTTCCACATAGTTTTTTTTTGAAATCAGCAAAATTAGACATATGAGAATTGTATTCACATCCAACTTATTAATATAGATTGTGAATTAGTTGTGGATCAGCACTGATCTTTGCAGTATCCTATGCCTTACAACTAACATCCTGAGAATGATCCTACTATATAAAATATATGAATATTTCTCTTGTGTTTACCGCCTGCTGATATCTTATAAAAATACATGTTAACTATGTCACTTCTTTCAAGGCTGTTGAAAAATCTGAAGAAAAATATGTATTTAAAAAAAACAATGATAGCAAAACTTTCTGCGAGGTTTCAGGATGCTTTGGTAGGAAGGTTTACAATCTTTTTTATCCAAAAAAAAAAGCATACATTTGCAACTAAATAAAGAGATTCCCAAACAAAAGAGAATTAAATGTTTAATGGAAATTGTATTTTGTCAGAGATCAACGAGAAACTCACCAACTTAAAAAAGGGGTGCTGAGATTGGATGAGAGAGACAGAATGCTAATGGCATTGGAAAACCCCTTGATCACCAGGCTAGAGAAAGGTAGGAAACGAAACTGACATTTCAATGAGTTGCAATTGCAAGCTATAGCAAGTGAACAAGTGCATGAAAGATTAGGCTTAGCTGCATCAGCTGTCTCAATGAAATGATCAACCAACACAGATTTTGACAGTGTATGAATGGCCATTGTGTCAAGTCATCAGAGATGGCAACATCCATGGAATTTTAATTGAGCATGAGGTGGCATATTTAGAGGATTGGGTAACATGAGAATGTTATGAAAATATAATAACGACCTCAGAAGCTAACAATTTGTTCTTTTGAAATAGAAATACTAAATCCTTTACTGTCCCAACTGAATATTTTATTATGTTAAGATATAGTCTCAATACATATTTGGGTCATTTATGTTCTATGCTGAATTCCAAGGTCAGCAAAGCTCTTGAAATAATTAAACTGAGGGGGATTTGAAATTTGTTACAGATTAATATTGAAAAACAATTAAGAAATCCATTTTATGCTAAAAGATTGCCACACTGCTTCCATTGTTAGTCCTGTATTTGAAACCTTACAACTGAGAAAACCTTTCAAATGCAACTGACATACAATATCTGTAAGATACCAATAAATCTGTAAGCAATGGGTAAAACAGCATTGGACAGGTTAAGAACCATATGCTTATTCTTTTCTGTGGAAAGAAATAGATAAAATAGCTTATATTGTTACTTATATCGAAACCTACACTGTAGAGCCTTTGATTTTTGGTATTTGTATTAACAGTACCTAGCAAGAGCAAGGCTAAATGTCATGGAGGAGGTTATGTGGAGACTGGTCAGCTGAGCATTAAAGCAAAATCATTGTAATAAAAGATTGAGAGATCAACCAGATCTGCATCTGGAGGGTTGAATGTAAAACGCGCATCTTCTATGACTGCATCTTATATAATCGCATTATTAGCCCAAGTATGTTGGTTAATTTAATAAACCTTCAATGACTTAGAGTCATAGAGATGCACAGCACAGAAACAGACCCTTAAGTTCAACTCATGTATGCCAACCAGATATCCTAAAATAATCTAGTCCCATTCACCAGCATTTAGCCCATATCCCTCTAAACCCATCCTATTTATGTACCCATCCAGATGCTTTTTAGATTTGTAATTGAACCTGCCTCCATCGCTTCCTCTGGCAGGTCATTCCATACACGCACCACCCTCTGCCTGAGAAGTTGCCCCTTAGGTCCCTTTTATATCTTTCCCTCTCACCCTAACCTATACCCTCTAGTTTTGGACTCACCTACCTTGGGAAAAAGACCTTGCCTATTCACTGTATCCATGACTCTCATAATTTTATAAACCTCCATAAGGTCACCCTTCAGCCTCTGACGCTCCAAGGAAAAAAGCCTCAGCCTATTCATCCACTCCCTATAGCTCAAACCCTTTAAACCTGGCAAATTCTTTGCAAATCTTTTCTGCACCCTTTCAAGTTTAACAACATCTTTCCTGTAGCAGGGAGCCCAGAATTGAATGCAGTATTTTAAAAGTGGCCTAACCAAAAACCTGTACAACCGCAAAATGACATCCCAACTCTTGTACTCAATGCCCTGACCAATAAAGGCAAGTGTATCAAACACCTTTTTCACTACCCGGCCCACCTAGGACTCCACTTTCAAACAACTATGAACCTGCAACCCAGGGTTTCTTTATTCGGCAACAATCCTCAAGACTTGACTGTATGTTAAATGCATTTTGGAGTAAAGTTATAAACTGCAGTCCATATATGTAATACTGCAAAATTCATATTCTTAACAAACATTAGCCTGTTGTTGATCCACTGACCACTATCAGAATATTTACCTCTGTTCAGTGAGTATAGGTTCAATCTTGGGTGGAACCCTCTGCATAGCTTAAAAAAACTGTACACTCAATATTAAGACTTTCATTCCAAAAATGATCACCTTGTATTGCAGGGGATATGCTTGTCTACTGAGATGTACCTCAGTGATAATTTCTCATAGTAGATTACATTGTCTTTTTAGAAATCACAGTGAATAAAATAGGCAAGTTCCACAATCATTAGACAACTCACTCCAGCAAATGAATCAACCACTTGAAGAAGCAGAAAACTACTTCTAATGTCTTCTGGAAGAGAACTGAAAGTAACATAAGCAGTTTTGATAAGATTCGGTTTACCTTCAGATTGTTTCTGTATGACTCTATTTTATCCAAACTCATCGGGACGGTTTCCTCCTCAGTTAATCTCGCTTCATAAACTTTTATCACATCTTCTGCCTCAAGAATATTTTGGAAGAGTAACTTCAAGGCCTTCATTCTAAAAATAAATCAATGCAATCAGATTAGATTCCCTACAGTATGGAAACAGACCCTTCGGCCCAACAAGTCTACACTGACCCTCCAAAGAGTAACCCACCCACTCCCATTCCCCGTCCCTATATTTATCCCTGACTAATGCACCTAACAATATGGGCAATTTAGCATGGCCAATTCACCTAACCTGCACATCTTTGGACTGTGGGAGGAAACCTACGCAGACACAGGGAGAATGTGCAAACTCCACACAGACAGACAGTCGCCCGAGACAGGAATCAAATTCCGGTCCCTGGTGCAGTGAGGCAGCAGTGCTAACCACTGAGCCACCGTGCCACCATAAATTAGTGCTATCATGCAAAAATATAACAACAAGCAATTAACAATGACTGAGAAAAACATTCCAACATTATTCTTACCAGGATCAGAGATGAAAATCAGAACCCCTGGTGCAGCTGTGGCTTGGGGCCTAAATATCCAAAATAGGCATAGTGGGTCCTGCCCCACACAGCAGACCATAGATCTCTGGATCCTGCTTACTGAGCACTGATGCACCCCACTGACTCAAGCACTGTCTCAGATGTTTTCTAAGAGGTCAAAACAAGCAACTGCAGGATTCGATTTTCTGTTACCAATAACAACGATGCATGGAGTGCTCTGTTGTTGGATATCAGCAAGGGTCTTGCAACTTTTTGATGCACACTGTGGTGTATGAGCTCCAGCTTTACTTCCAAGGGTTCACTTCTTCAAATAGCAAGCAAGAATCCACAATGATTTTAGGTTAAAAGTCTATTAAATATGAAATTATTATGCTTTAAAATGTTAGCCCAGTATTTCTGAGCAAAAGAGGCTTCCTCTGCCAATCCATAAAGGCCATGTTAAAAAAAAAATCAATGGATTGAATCTTCAGGTTGAAAGTTTCTGAAATTTTGTTTTTAAATTAAATCCAAGCTTTTAGCATGATTGATCAGGTTCTTGATCAAAATATTGTAATTTTGAAAAATAGACATGTGGTTTCAAAGGTTACATTTTAAAAATATCGTAACTTTAAGCAAATCTGTTTGATCTAGTTTTCTAATGCCTTTTTACTGCTGTGACTATTTTATACAGTGTGCACTCCAGTGACTGTTAGCTAATGCTTGGTGTCAAGACAGCCAACACAGGAAAGGAACATTGCTTTAACGTAATTGACATTCTCACCATGGGGCTCCCAGTAAGTGATCACACAGATCTGCTCTGGTGAATGTGAAGTGCAGCCTATTTAGGGTTGTTATCTGATTGTTATCAGATTTTACATTTGGAGCTGCTTGACACCATTGATTGGAAAATGATTCCAATCGCAGAAACCTACACTAGACAAAAGATTTAAGCAAAAGAAAGAAATGTATTTTTGACAATTATTCACATTACTTAAAATGTTATAAAACATGGTTAACACTTCCTTCACTCACCTCTCTAAATAGGCAGATGAAAAATCACTGCCATTCTTCAGTCTCTGGCCTATCAGACCAAATTCTGTTTCAAAATATCCTCTTGACTCACTTGATGCATTGGGCGAGTTATACCACGTTTTCTGTAGGCTGACAAAGTCATCATCAATTGTATTCAACTCATCTTGTGCAAGCTGTACAAGTCAAAAGTGAAAATAAAAATTAGAACACAGACAAAAATTCAATGTTCATTTTATCTGAATCTGAAGTTAAATGCAACATATTCTGCAAAAATTCAGAACAGCTTTTGAAGTTAGTGATTGTATCAGGCTTTTAGACTACTTCCAAAAGGTAGTGCACAAAGACCAAGCAACCAGCAAAGGTCTGTTACTTCATTTTTATGTTAATACCCAATTTTATTCTGTTTCTTCTTATTCAGAAGGAACACAGAACAAGTTTAATTTTGTCAATTTTGTACCCATCATGATCAATGTTGCTAACAGTGTCTAACAAAGTATATTCTTATTTTACACCTACCTTCAAATTAGTTGGAAAATCATCCACTTTGGAACGGTAGCTAAATATCAGAATTTCTCTACTCCAAGCCTGTGATTTTGTATTCATTAAATTTAAAGCTGAGTATCAGTTAGCTGTTAGAATAATAAGCAATATTGAGGACCTCAAGATTCAACCTATTTAAAATTAACACCTCCAATAAAATCAGATTCAAAAAACTCATTAAGGGAGCCCAATAATTGAATAATCAAAATTTAAATGTTTTCTTGTCAACTACAAGACTGCTACTGGGAGAATGTAGCCATTTCAATTACAAAGCTCCTCTAATCTGCTACTCCACATCTTAGGACTAATCTAAAATTAGTTCCTTTTTGGAAATAACATTGTACTTCTAGTTCTCATTTCAAGACGGAAGGCTAGTGTTTAATAAAGATGGTTTTACATTGTTGATGGCCTACATCCAGAAGGCTTTGCTTAAGACTGACCAAAATCATTTAACATTGCTGACCTCTGCTCCTTGCAGAAAAAGGAAGGCCTCATTCTATTTAATTTGCATTGAGTTGAGAGGTGAAAAGACTATCTTAATGACAAAAGCTAGAGTAGCAGATGTTCTGTTCTGTTCAGATACAAATGGCACATTGGGAAGAGCAAACAAATGAAAATTAGGCAGGACAGGACAAATGTCATGTGCATAGGAATTGCTTGCTTTCTGTTCTTGGTATTTAATTGAAAGAAAAAAACATGTAGCCTTCATGACTGTCCAACGTTCCCATATGCAGTCTATTCAGTGTTATGATGGATTCACACTTTATCCTTTTTGGGGAGCTTGAGTTTGAAGAATTGCACAGACATATTGGAACTTTAAAAAAAATCAAAAAAATACATTGGAACTTCGCTATTAAACAAAACATTTCTTAGAACCTACATTCAGATAATTACTGCCTTGGTTGCTTGAACTCACTTCAGGAAAAACACCTGACTGTTTTTACAGCTGGGTTTTTTTTGGGCAGTACTAATTGAACTGTGCTTTTGCATTTTGGATTTCAGTTGGAATTGGGGCTAAGGTTTGTGAAACAATCAGTTGCTCAGCTCATACGTTCTGTTTCTACAGCAGCTTTTGTGAATCCAGTATGAAAACAGTTTGTCCTCTTGAAGCATCATTGGAAGGCTCCTCAATACTGTAATCTTCTGAGTAAGCTGCATTTGCCCAGAGCCAAGAGCCTGCTGTCAGCCAATTTATCATCAGCACAAATTAGAGTCAAGTTGGGGGAAGGCTTGTTCTAGTTTTCACATCCATGGCTCATGGAGATTAAACGTGCACATGTTGAAGTGCAGTTCCTGGGAAACACCCAATTTTTATCGGTGTGATGCCAAGCTAAACATGACTTATGGACTTGACACTTCAGTAGGAAAAAATTAAAGCTGCATGATTTGTTTGAGGGATAGGGGAAGCTTTTTGGATAAGTACAGGGACACCATTTGAAACAATAATATCCCTTTGGAAGAGAGTAGATGAACTCCGGGATTGTTAACAGTGAACATGACAGCTGCTAAAAAGTGGATAAACACTTGGAACTGTCAAGCTATTAAGGCATTTAAAACACTTGGCAATTAAATGTTTGAGGAAACAGTCGACAGTTTCAAGAAAAAAAAAGCAATGCTGATAGTTTCTTCTGTCTTTTAACTCAAGTCCAAGGGCATTATTATAGGGTTTGTCTCCAGCACTGATTTTACACCTTGTCATTCTTATAATGAGATACCTGTCAGGTCCAAATGATTATAATTTCTTTAATCTGGGCTATGAATCCAA
The DNA here is from genome assembly GCF_037043375.1 of Chiloscyllium plagiosum. Lineage (NCBI taxonomy): Eukaryota > Metazoa > Chordata > Chondrichthyes > Orectolobiformes > Hemiscylliidae > Chiloscyllium > Chiloscyllium plagiosum. Next base: position 53,167,314 of record NW_028270142.1, read on the forward strand.
GTCTTTGTTTTAATCACACATTATATTGTTGAAGAACTCAAAATGCAGCCTTTTGAATAAAACATAACAAAGTCACCAAAGATGCTAAAGAACTTCATTTTGTTTCATCTCACAACAGGCCAGACGTCAGGCCATGGTGCATATTGTATGAGTATCTCAGCATGGTGCTGAAATCTGCCCGTGGTAGATAATTGGATGGAGGGCACAGGAACAGTAAAGTGTGAATACAGCATAAATCATGAAGGAGTACACAGGTTTCTGATTCTTCACACTCACCTCTAACTCAGACATCCTTTGTGCAAAGTCCATGTGTGCATCAGCATCAATGAGGAGATGTATTTTTTGCATCATTTTATACTCATTCTGTTCCAAACGACGACGTATCTTTTGGAGCTCCTGTTGGAAATTCACGTCAACCTTTGGTGGTGCTAATTGCGGTGGTGCTGCAACAGCTTGAATTATTACTGGTCCTGTATTTCAAGACAATATAAAAGATTGGTATTAGAAAAAGTAATAACTAGGAAGGCCAATATCTTCACAGAACACACAAACATTGCCTCATAGCCAGTCTCATCAAGCAAATGACCATTCACAAAAGAATTCAAATGTCCAGAGAGAAAACAAAGTTTATTTTCTTAACACACCAATCCCTCAAAATGCAAACAATTCTGAAATACTTAATGCAATCTTGCAAACTGTGCAAACCTTTCCCACTCTTTTTGTTAAATGAGGTTCATACAATTCCATCAATATAGCAGCACCCTGCTACATATGGTAATAGATTAACTGAACTATTCTTATCTTAAATTCTTTTAATTCCATTCTTAATCAGGTAGTTACTAAACTGTTTTAATAAGTTAATCTTGATGTCATGACATGACATTTCTTCTTTCTCTAGATGGTGGGGGACATGGGACAAAAGTGACAGAAAACCTGGGAGGCAAGAAATGTTTTGAATTTCAATATGAGGCTAAAATAAAATAAAGAATTCCTGACCTTTCTGCAGAACTAGAATTGAAACATTAATGCTAGTTTCTCTCCACAGATACTACCAAACTTGCTGAGTTTCTGAAGCAATTTAAATTTCTGTTTGCTTATGGCTCGTTGATCTTGCAAGCAACTAAAATACTCTTAAAATTGATTATGGTGGAGAGTTATCTTTCATCTTTGAAATTATACAGGACATTAAAGAAATATAAAGGCATCACAGTGAATGTTACAAACCACGATCATTTTTTCTTTCTTCCTCCAAAACAGTCACCAAGTTTACGTAGTGCGTCTTGCTTGAGCCAAAATCAGATTCTAGTTTTCTCTTATCTGCATCAGTGAAATATTCTGAAGTTTTGCTGTACATCTGGAAAGTTTGAAAGTTCTTTTCCAGATTTTTAATGACAAGCTCATAATCCTCACGAGACATTGTCCGTAACTGAAAAAACACAAAACAGGGATATTAATTGCAAGAGAAAGTTTTTTGATTTAATTACCCTAGCAATTCACATCAGCTTTTCGGTGGGGAGAGCTGTAGATGAGCTCCTCACTATTTATGGTATAAAGATTGGAAAATCAGGAGCAACATAATCTCAAATTTCTGATATGCATTCCTAAAACAGGCAGGCTCTTCACGAGATGAGATCAAAAATGTCCTCATAAGCTGCAAATGTTGAATAAACAGGTTGTGCATTTTCATTTCCATCTCATCTTCCAATTTTTTAAAATTACTTACACAAATATTTTAAGAGCAATCACACAATGGAGAGAATACATGGTCTTTTGACACTACAGATAAATCCATAAACTAACAGAGGCAGGTGATTCACTGCAGCCTAACAGATCATTAGCATGGATCTTATTGTCAATGGCAAAGGAAGGGTACTGTACACTGACTTCAAAAGATCTAGGAATTCTTGTGGTGGGAATCTGGTGCTAAGTCAAAGGGTATATCTTCACATGCAGCAGAGATGTCATCACCAGTCAGACAACCAAGGAAACCAGAATAGGAACAGAGGTAGGCCATTCAGTTGTCGAGTCTGCCCCAACATTCAACATTATTATAGCTGATCAAACGCTTCAACTCCTTTTACTCCCCTATCCCCATAACCATGGTATGCCACTAGCAATCACAAACTATCAAAACTTAAATTAAAAATATTGAATGTCTGAGCTTTCACAGCCTCTGTGTTAGAGAATTCCAAAAATTCACACCCCTCTGAATAAGTGGCACCTCCCTAATTTGTGCCCTCTGACTTTTAGACTCCTCAACCAGGGGAAACATTTTACACATCAATCCCTTAGAGCATTTTATGGATTTCACTGAGACCACCCCTTATTCTCCTCAAATCTCGAGAATACAGGCCCAGCTTGCCCAACCTCTCTTCAGAGGACAGTCCCACCATCCCAAGAACAAATATGGTGAACCTTCATTGCAGTCCCTCTATTCCCTGGAATGATTGGCTTGTCTTATGAGGAAAGATTGGACAGGGTAGTCTGACTTTTAATAGAATTCAGAAGAGAGGAGGGCAATTTGATTTAAATTTAACAGATGGATGTCGAAAGAATATTTCCTCTTGTGAGTGAATACAGAACTCTTTCGAATAGGAGGCATTCTTTGAAGACATAGATAAGGAGAATTTATTTCCTCAGAGATGGTTGAGAATTTTTCGATCACTCTGCTCCAGAAAGCAGTGGAGACAATGTCTTTTAAGGTAGAGTTGAATTGATTTTATAGCGTAACAAGAATCTAAGGTTATTAGAGGTAGAAGGAAATGTGGAATTTAGAATCAGAGATGTACAGCACGGAAATAGACCCTTGGGTCCAACCCGTCCATGCCGAGTAGATATCCCAACCCAATCTAGTCCCACTTGCCAGCACCCGGCCCATATCCCTCCAAACCCCTCTTATTCATATACCCATCCAGATGCCTTTTAAATGCTGCAATTGTACTAGCCTCCACCACTTCCTCTGGCAGCTCATTCCATACACGTACCATACAAATCTTCTCAAAACTCGCTAGTACCACCCTTTGCATGAAAAAGTTGCCCCTTAGGTCTCTTTTATATCTTTCTCCTCTCACTCTAAACCTATGCCCTCTAGTTCTGGACTCTTCCACCCAAGAAGAGACCTTGTCTATTTATCCTATCGATATCCCTCATGATTTTGTAAACCTTTATAAGGTCACCCTTCGGCCTCCGACGCTCCAGGGAAAGCAGCCCCAGCCTATTCAACGTCTTCAATAGCTCAATTCCTCCAACCCTAGCAAAATCCTTGTAAATATTTTCTAAATACTTCCAAGTTTCACAACATCCTTCTGATCGGAAGGAGACCAGAATTGCATGCAATATTCCAAAAGTGGCCTCACCAATGTCCTGTACAGCCACAACATGAGCTCCCAACTCCTGTATCAATACTTTGACCAATAAAGGAAAGCATACTAAATGCCATCTTTTCTACCCACGACTCCACTTTCAAGGAGCTATGAACCTGCATTCCAAGGTCTCTTTGTTCAGCAACACTCCCTAGGACCTTACCATTAAGTGTATAAGTCCTGCTAAGATTTGCTTTTCCAAAATGCAGCAGCTCAGATTTATCTAAATTAAACTCCATCTGCCACTTCTCAGCCCATTGGCCCATCTGATCAAGATCCCATTGTAATTGGAGGTAACCTTCTTTGCTGTCCACTACTCCTCCCATTTAAAACATGATTTTATTGAACTTGAAGGGCCAAATGGCTCCTAATCTGTGTGTCTGTACACCAGAAACAGGAAGTTAAAAGCACTTAAAATACTTTACTATTTATCTAAATTTTCAGAGAACAAAGTTCAATTGTAGAATTGACTGTATTAAGATAACAGGTTAAATAAAGACAGAATTTTTAAAGAATATGTTTTTGCTACCAGGATAATAAATCTAACGTCCCACAAAAACAGAGTAAGCTTTTCAGTGTAGTAAGAGTACATTTAAAAAGTGGTTTTTATAAAGTTAGTATTTATAAAGTGGATTTTATAACAAATCAGTATTTTTTTAAAGTTAGCACATTGCTAAAAATTCAGATACATCCCGTTTCACAATGTGCTAACTTTTACAGTAGGATTAATCGCATAAATGTGGACGTTTTCACCAAATCATGATTGCAGCCCCAGGAACTTTTATAGTGCACCATGTAAATGTGGATGACCCAACTGCAACCTCTGAACTTCTGCATTTACCTTGTGTTCATTCGGATTCCTGAAGGTGCTGCCAGCTTCACTGCAATAATGATGGCAAGTGCTGACAGTATGCCTATTATTAATATTATTATCATTATTTGCCTTTTATTATCGCAGCCAAATCCATAACTATTTCTAGTCTTTCCTTCCCCTAGGAAAAAGGTGCTCCCCCTCCAGTAGGGGTACCATACACAACTAATGTGGAACTTCAGTCTCTCCCATTAAATCAAGAGTGAATGACATGCACTTTTGCCATGTTTGTATGATGTATTACCTTATTTACTTTCATTAACTTCCTCCAAATAAATAAACTTTCAGGAATAAAAATTTATTTTGAAGTTCTTACCACTGACATGGTCCAACTGCGTATCTTTTCAACGTCCATCATGCAGTATTGCCAAGACACCAAGCTCTTCATGTTAATGTACAATTGATTCCACAGAGAAAGGATAGCTTCATAGTATTGATCAATTCTGAATTCAAAAGACATAAAAAGCACCATTTAATAATTAACAAAGCACCCAAAATTGTATTTGAAACTTAGCGTGACATATAAAGGAACAAGGATGGAGTTTCCTACTTGTTTGCAAGGTCAATTGCACCAGAATTTGGAGGTGGGATGAGAAGACAAACCGATGGAACCATCATTTCCATTCCCCCAGGTCCTATCACCCTCCACTTGCTGCGTTGGCTGTTGTCCAATAAAATGCATTCATCTCCCCGATGAACAACCCTCTAAAAGTTGTGAATCAAAGAGAATTACTATATTAGGATTATCACAAAATTAATTTTTTAAAATTACATTGCCTTAAAGTATCCACAAGGGAGTACATTTTATAAGTCCTAAGCATATTGGTTCCAATAAACCACAGGAAACAAAAACCATCCACACAGCACCAGCAACCTGGATTCCATTCCACTATTCGGCACTCTTCTGTGTGGAGTTTACACATTCTCTCAAGTCTGCGTAGTTTCCTCCGTGTGATCCACTTTTCTCCCACAGTCAAAAAGATATGCAGGTTAGATGGATTGGACATGGTAAATTATCCAAAGTGTCCAGGAATGCGCAGGCTCGGTGGATTTGCCATGGCAGATAAAGAGTTATGGGAAATGGGTGGGCTATTCTTCGGTGGTTTGGTGCAGTCTCAATGGGATAAATGGCCTCTTGCTGCACTGTAGTGAGTCTATGATTTACCTATACCAAACACATTTGGTAAAAGGGTTCCTGGGAGATACTTTTAATTTGAATCTCAAATGATTCAATCGCTAACATAAAAAGGTCTAATGCAGTCTATTCCACCTATTCAAAATTGCTGAATTTCAATCACTTGATAATTAAGATTGCATTAAAAATAGTCTTCAATTAAGTTTAATTACAATTACTTATTCAAATTACTGGGCAATTCAAAATCCATAAGATATTGAATTGTACAGTACTTTTGTTTTATACGTACGTGGGTATTGTACATTGCTGGCAAGGCCAACATTTATTGCTAACATAATTGCCCTTGAGTTGAGTAGCTGGCTAGACCACTTCAGAAGGCAGTTAATAGTCAACCATATTGCTGTGTAGACTCAAATGTTGGTATAAGTAGACCCAGGTAAGATTGGTAATGACCTTTCCTACAGGGAACCAGGTGGCTATTTATAACACATGGACAATGACTACATGGTTGCTATTAGACAAGTTTTCTAATTCCAGTTGTTTACTGAATTCACATTTCACCATCTGCCATGGTTGGATTGGAACCCATGTCCCTTGAACATTAGTCTGGGACTCTGGATCACTAGTCCAGTGACATCACCACTGTGCCACCACCTCCCCATTAATGTAATCAAAAAAAGTAAAAACAAAACTACAGACATAACATAAAGCTTAAAAGAATGCATTTATAAATGAATGATACTGTTAGACAATTTGATAGCACAGCAAACAAACATATATGCCACTAACATCATAATGGACTTGATCCAACCTGAGCTTAAAAATGTGTTGCTGGAAAAGTGCAGCAGGTCAGGCAGCATCCAAGGAGAAGGAGAATCAATGTTTTAGACATAAGCCCTTCTTCAGGATTCCTTGGATGCTACCTGACCTGCTGCGCTTTTCCAGCAACACATTTTTAAGCTCTGATCTCCAGCATCTGCAGTCCTCATTTTCTCCTAGTTGATCCAACCTGAGTTAGAGCAGTTTCAGCCTTGAACTGATACTAACTTCAGTATAAATGTGACCTCAAAATTTCATGAAAAAAAAGCCACAAAACTTCCCTGAGTTATGTCCAGTTCACACATTGGTTACTTAGTTATCGCATCCAAAAAGGTTAATTATGTTGTTTGATTATTGCAAAGTCACCATATTTTCATGGTTAATTTTACACTTAAGTGAGTAAATATGGAAAGAATTCAAAAAGGAAATCAAGGTAAATTGAAAGATAACACCTAAATTGAACTTTTCTGGTATTGAGGAAAGATTTGAATAGTTCAAGTTTAAGCTTAAAATTACACAATGAGAATTTCTCATTTTGACTGGACATTTTCCATTTAGACTCACAGAGTCATAAAGATGTATAGCATAGAAATTGGGTCCAATTGGTCCAATTCATCCACACTTTGCATAAAAAACTTGCCCCTTAGGTCACTTTTAAACTTTTCCCCCTCTCACCATAAACCTATGCCCTAGAGTTCTGGACTCCCTACACCCGAGGGAAAAGACCTTTTCTATTTACCCTATCTATGCCGCTCATGATCTTATAAACTTCCAAAAGGTCACCCCTCAACCTCCAATGATCTAGGGAAAACAGCCCCAGCTTATTCAACTTCTCCCTATAGCTCAAAACCTCCAACCCTGGCAACATTCTTATAAATTTGTTCATAGGAAGGAGACCAGAATTGCACACAATATTCCAAAAGTGGCCTAACCAATGTCCTGTAAAGCCACAACATGACCTCCCAACTCAAATACTCAATGCTCTGACCAATAAAGGAAAGCATACCAAACACCTTCTTCACTATCCTATCTACCTGCGACTCCACTTTCAAGGAACTATGAACCTGCACTTCATGGTATTTTTGTTCAGCAACACACCCCAGGTCTTTATCATTAGGTGTACAAGTCCTGCTCTGATTTGCCTTTCCAAATGCAGCACCTCAAATTTATCTAATCAAGATCCCATTGTACTCTAAAGTAACCTGTCCACTACACCTCCAATTTTGGAGTCATCTGTCAATTTACTAACCATATCTCTGATGTATACATCCAAATCATTCATATAAATGATGAAAGACAGTGGACCCAACACCAAATCCTTGTGGCACCCCACGAGTCACAGATCTCCAGTCTAAAATGCAACCCTCCACCACCGCTCAGTCTTCTACCTTTGAACCAGTTCTATATCCAAGTGGCTAGTTCTCCCTGTATTCCATGAGATCTAACCTTACTAACCAGTCTACCATGAAGAACCTTATCGAAAGCCTTACATAAGTCCATAAAGATTACATCCACCACTCTGCCCTCATCAATTCTCTTGGTTACTTCTTCAAAAAAACTTAAATCAAGTTAGTGAGACATGATTTCCCACACACAAAGCCATGTTGACAATCCCTATCAGTCCTTGCCTTTCCAAATACATGTAAATCCTGTCCTTCAGATTTCCCTTCAACAACTTGTCCACCACCAATGTCAGGCTCACTGGTCTATAGCTCCCTGGTTTTTCCTTACCACCTTTCTTAAATAGTGATACCACTAGCTAACCTCCAGTCTTCCGGCTCCTCACCTGTGACTATCGATGATACAAATATCTCAGCAAGGGGCCCAGCAATCACTTCCCTAACTTCCCATAGAGTTCTAAGGTACATCTGATCAAGTCCTAGGAATTTATCCACCTTTATGCATTTTAAGACGTCCAGCACCACCTCCTCTGTATTGTTCCAATGGCTTATGTTAACCGCGTAAATCAAATACATTTCCTCAAAGTTACAATAAAGCATTGTCATTTAATTTATTACAAATATAATCCACTAGTCAGTACCTCATCACTTAAAAACAGAAATCCCACTGTGCAATGGTTGTTTTCAAGATTTCGAAACTGACTGAACTGACAGGGCCATTTAGGAAAATGCTCAGCAGAAACTGTACCTGATCCTGTTTGTAGTCACAAAGAGCCTTGAGAACGATTTGGTTTGAAGTTCGCTGATCAGCACTAATCAGGGGATTGCGTGGTTTCAACTGTACTATTTTCTTGGATTTGTTTACCAAGTTTGACACCTGTCTTTTATATTCATGGATTTTTTCTTTATCCTTCTGCCAAATTAAAACAAAGAAAACATGTATCATAAACAAAAAGCAAAGTGAAGAGAAGAAATAGGTCACAGATGATCACATACTCTTGAAAACGTACCACTGCATTACAGCAAAGTGTTGAGCAGTTATATAGTTGAATACTGGCTAATGTCTCATGTTAGAACATTCCAGAAAGCACGTGAACAAAAGTAACAACCCACAAGGTTAAGTGCTTTGATTTCTCTAATTCCCTCCTCCAACAATCATCACCATTCAAGCTGAGCCATGACAAAGTTGCCGTTTGTTAATAATAACATGCAACAAATCAGATACAGGCCAGTGCCTTAGCAGAGGTGCCCAGAGGTAATTTATTAAAAATAGTAACCTGTTGGAACATGTTATGTAACACCTCCAAAGCAGATGGGACTCGAGCCCAACTTTCTGACCAAGAACATTATCACCATGCCACAAGATCCTTGGATCACGAAAGAGAAGTTAAGGAAGGCACTAATGAGATTGCAGCTGTACATTTCAGCATCAACCTTCCCGATTTATGATTGCTCTTGAACAACAGGGATCAAAGACACTATTCTCCTTGGATTGCCTGTGCAACACTGAAGTGGAGGGGAGTTGAGAAGGGGTGGGGGGGGGCGTGGGGATCATACATGGCAAAGTAGGTATCTAGCCCTTTATACCTGGAGAACAGGCACTCCACAAGGCAAACTGCAGGAATGTTAGGCCTAATGCTTAATTGTCAGATCTTTAAGAAGCCTAACCAATGTCATAATCTGGCAAACATTACACATCCAAAAAAAAAAAGTCTTCATTTTGAAAATCATATTGAATACCTCGGATTCTGTGATCATCTTCTCCAGTTGTGGCAGTGATGTTGATCTATCACAAACAAATTTCTTCCTTAGGGAATCCTGCATTTTCTTCAATGAATTTTCAGTTGCTTGAGCATCCTCAAAAAACTATAAAATGAAGGTAGCATGTGAGTCACTGAACTATTAGCATGAACAGAATCATGATTAATTTGTTGCAGTTGATCACCTAACCATTTATATCCTCGACTTGGCCCCCACCTAAATGCCATAGTTGGACTGATTGAGGGTGCAGAAGTATGTAAGAGGAAAAGAAATGCTGAAAAGAATGATTTCCTTTGGAGGGTGAGGCTTCTGAGTTAATAAACAGAAAGGGCAGAGACATAATGAATATTTTCACAGTGGAGGGCACAGGTACAATCGCAACAGTGACAGGTAATGCAGAGGTTATGTCAAAGGAGGAACGTAGAACAATCAACATCACTAGGGAAAAAGTACTGAGCAAATTATCAGGATGGAAGGCAGACAAGTTCCAAAGCCTGATGGCCTACATTCTCAGGTCTTAAAGGAAGTGGCAACAGGAAAATGGATACACTGATTATAAGATATCTAAATTCTCTGGATAGCGGAAAAGTTTCAGTGGATTGGTACAATACTAATATAATGCTCTTATTCAAAAAAGAGGGCAACAGTACATAGGAAACAGTAGACCAGTTAATTTAACATCTGTCATTAGATATAGTTAAAATCCAATATTAAGGGATATGACCCATCTGGTTGCATCAACTGGGGTCATAACACATCGTAAAGCATGGATTATAATATCTCTACAACTATCCAGACTGATAGGATACTGAAAAGGAAAAATATAGTTAGCTTCTGAAGCAGTTTATATAAGACTAGTATGTTGTCACTGTCTGGAAGGCCCATAGAAGGCTAAGAGGTTCAACAAGAATGTAGCTAGTACCTAATATGGAATTAAAAAGTGATGTCAGTAAATTCATAAGGTATACGTAGCATAACTACAACTGGCCAGTGTGATGTTTTTATACAAATCTCAGTGGAATTGGCCATGGATCATGTATTTACTGCATGAACAGTCTGTGCAGGCTCTCAATTGGATGACTGCGATAATACATTAGTAGGTATTGTAATCGTTGCAAATGAAGCATAAAGCCTTTGCTTGCAATTGAATAAGTGAGGTCATGTTTCAGCTTGGCTGAGACATCTTGTCCTTGCATACATCTGAATGAAGTAATTTGAGGCTTGTCTGATTACTGCAGGTACGGGAGGGTGGTACATATTTAAATTAAATCAATTGATCTGCAGAATTATATAGCATACCTGGAAATAGTTGGAATTTTCTTTGAGATGAACTTCAATGCACTTTGTAAGCTGGAGAATCCAACTCCACTGTGTCTGCAGAGTATCAATGTAGGCCTGCAATTTTATAAAAAGTGCACAGATTTTTCAATCAATATATAAAGCAGATTGTTATTTAATAACGTGGGTAATTTTTGACAACGAAAATTATTCTTATACAAGCTCAGTTATCAATATCATTTTAGGTCCTGGTGCCCTGTCATTTGGAAAAAAGCCTGGCAGATGATCCATCATATGTATATATGATCAGATGTTAGAACTTTAAAAAAATTCCAAAGCTGTATGAACTGAAGATTAGTCTATCCAACCCATTCCCCAAGTTGATGAACTCCTTTTTAATTCCAATTCTTGTTTTTATTAAAATATTCAGCATTTGGTGCTTTGTCTCTGTAGGGTTAAGCATAGAAAAATCAAAACTCTACTTCTTCAAAAACAAATGAGGCTACTTTTTAAAACAAAAAACTATGCAGGCACTGCCAGAATGCAAATCTAATACTTCTGCGTGAGAGAACAGAAATGTCTAGTAAGAATGTAAATTGACAATTTGCAAGGATGCAATTACATTAATTATAGATGCTAGTATATTTTTCCATTGTATTGCAAATGGAAATACTAAAATGGGTTGACAATAGCAGCGACTCTGTTAAAATGCAAGCTGAAGTATTGCAATTAAAACTGTTTTAAATACTAAGTATTAATTTTTTTTATCCACACATGCTGACTTTAAAAAAAATCATGTCCCCATTGAAACAGGATTTTCAAGGCAGAATTGGATGGCAAGTTTTGTTTTAAACTTCTAGGCTTTTAATATGTTAAAATAAATGTGATCAAGATAGGAAATGAATACAGGGAAAGTCTTCGCTAGATATCAAATAATGCAATTTCTATTCCACAAATGCGACCAATGAAGAATTCAGCAATTAACAACAATGATCTCCGTTGCACTTTTGCATCAATCAATTGCCTCCTGTGACATGAGGCATTACTTTAAACACGTTCTTAAGTAGCAAACAAGTCTGATATAAGCATCATCCTGATCAAAGGTTTGGAGCAATTATCACTAACATCTCATACAAATACCTCGGTAATGAACAGTGACAGAAAAACAGCACGTTCTATTTGGGGAGAGAGAGAGAGAGAGAGAGAGAGAGAGAGAGAGAGAGAGAGAGAGAGAGAGAGAGAGAGAGAGAGAGAGAGAGAGAGAGAGAGAGAGAGAGAGAGAGAGGGAGAGGGAGAGAGAGAAAGAAGAAAAAGGGGGCAAGATTACCTGGACTCCAACCATTAACACTGTTTCTCTTCCTACATATGCTGCCAGGCATGCTGAGTTTCTCCAACACTTCCTGTTTTTGTTTCAGTTTTCCAGCACCTTCGATTCTTTGTATTATTTTAGCAATTGTGATCATGCTTCAAATTTTTGAGCTGGGTTGGCTGTAGCAGTCACTTCCCCATCTTTAAACTTAATAGTAAACTTGACTATACTTATTCAAGATTCACACTGCTTCTAAATAATTGATTATCCAGGCACCCCCACCTCAATCTTGTCAGCTGCGGGATGATTATTTGCTATTAGCTGGTCACCATCTTGTTTGAGTCTGTTTAACTGCTTTTCCTTTTCTTCCAACTTGCTCATCATCATCTAACAAAAGCAAGTAAAATTTAAATGATTAAACACAAGGTGCTGGTAAGTAAAGCAGTAAGCAGTCACTTGTTAGTACAAAACGCCAATATTGCCGAAGCTTTCCATTTGGTTCTTATTAGGCCAAACACAAGAATGCCAAATTTTCAATGATCACAACAATTTACACAGAGCAATAGGATAACAGAGCAGTTGTGTTATCAAGTCAACCCTGTCTGAGGCAGTGCTTTGCAGAATGCAACAGAACTACAGGTTCCCCTGGGTAATTCAAAACAAAGATCCAAGGCGTGAATATCTCCCTTTTATTTTCAGAGAAAATAGGGATACATTCACTGACCAAATATGTTTTAAAATAGAGAGGACCATTCTCACTATCTAGACTACAAGGACATTTACAGGTACAATGTGTATAACGCTTGAAGCTCATCAAGTTATCATTTCAAGACAGTTTAGCTTCACCACCATATTCTGTTTTCTTTCAGTGTTCCAGCTCGAGATTCAGTAGTCATTTTTTTAAAAAAAGGAAATCAATTTGCTTTCCATAATTTCCTTTTTTTACAATTAAGAGTAGTTTGCTGTATGATATTCATAATTATGCATTTATTACCAAAGGTTAATTATACAGGATGCAAGCACAACAAAACTCCATGTAGAAAACAAAACAATAAAGCTGAAATATTCCCTCTCCACATCCAATTTTCCCTTACCAAGCAATGTTTCATGCAGGAAGTCAGAGTTTCCAAAGTTAACCAATAGATATAATGATTGGTACCCATTAATTATTCAAAAATATGGAAAATTTTGACTGAACATGTGAAGCTTTTGCCAACTATTTTGGTGGATTAAAATTTCAAATTTGAAAGCATTAAATTTGCCAGTAATTTGAAATTTCACTCACTTTAGAAATTTGAGGAAAGAGGCTGAGAAGACAGAGTACAGGGACAGAAGTAGTAATGTGGCCTGCATAGTCATGTGTGTTTGTTTTTATTCAAATTTGGTTTGGTAAAGCAAGCCAATTATCAAGTGTCAGTCATCTTTTAAAAGTGCTTGGTATTAACTCACATGCATAATTCTGAAATTAACACGAAGATTTCTTTCCAGCTGTGTCCAGTTATCAGAAGGATATTATTATGCTGGAGAGGGTTCAGAAGAGATTTACCAGGATGTTGCGAGTATGGAAGGTTTGAGTTATAAAGAAAGGCTGGATTGGCTGGGACATTTTTTTCACTGGAGCATAGAAGGTTAAGAGATGTGACCTGATATGTGTTTATAAAATAGTGAGGGGTATAGTTAGGGCTAATTGTAATTGTCTTTTCCCTAGGATGGGGGATTTCAAGATGAGGGGACACATTTTTTAAGGTGACAGGAGAGAGATTTTAAAAAGCCACGAGGAGCAATTTTTGTTAACATTGAGGGTGGTTCGTATGTGGACTGAACTTCCTGAGGAAGTGGTGGATGTCCGTACAATTACACCATTTAAAAGACATTTGGATAAGTACATTAATAGGAAACATCTGGAGGGATATCGGCCAGGAGCAGTTAGGTGGGATTAGTTTAATTTGGGATTAATTTGGCATGGACTGGTTGGACTGAAGGGTCTGTATCTACACTATGACTCTGTTAATAGTCTCACCTCACCCAATCCTATTAGTTAAATTACTGGGAGGTTAGAAGCAACGGCTATGAAACACAGAGAACCAATTTGCAATTCTATCTTGTAACTGTAAAGTGCAGCTTTTGTGAGTTTTGTGGTATTCTGAAATATATGAACTTACAGAGAAAGCTTCTTGCTTTTCAGCAATTCTTGTATTTTTATCACTCCAATCATGAACAAGTTCTTCTTCTTCACGGTCATTGATCCACATTATTTCATTTGAAGTTGCTGAAATGATATTCTGGAGTTTTCTCAGTTGTTCAAGTCTCTCTGTGGAAGCTTTCTATTGAGGTACACAAACATAAAACTAAGACTCATTACTTGCTCAACTAAAATACCAAATTCGAAAAAAAAATCTGATTTTATCTTTGTGAAGGCTTTCTGCTCACCAACATACTGTCGTATTCATTTTGCAATGCTTGCATGTGTTCCCTGCTGCTTTCAGAGAAGTTGCCTTGCTACATGAGGAAGACAAAGTAATCAGTATTTCTGAATGCACAATTAGTTTCTGATTTACACATCTATCAGAAGAAAAAGGCATTGGCAATTGCCGTGCAATCCAGATATTGCAATTAATTTAGCAAATTTGCATAAACAAACACTTCTCTAGTTAAGCATTTCCAGCAGCAATCAAGTCTCTTGTGATACTCAATTCCCCATTCAGGAGCAATTAGTAACTTAAATGAAACCTGTTTTCTATCACATCTGCCAACCAGTCCTCTATCCATGTCTGCACACCACCCCCAATCCGTTATGCTTGATTTTTACATGCTAACTTCATTTCTGGGATCTCCTTGAAAAACTTCCAAAAGTCCAAGAAAATCACATCAACCAGCTCCATCTTACCAATTCCACTAATTACTCCTCAATAAATTCAATTAGATTTGTTGAACATGATTTCCCTTTTTTAAAATCAATGCTAACTAGGCTTGAGATTGAAGATGCAAAATCGATGGCATGTATCCAGCACAAGGCTGCACCAAAAGTCCAGCAGCTCAATAAAAAAATGGTGTCTAGTTATAATATTTGCAGTGAGTAACAGATTCCTGGTGCACATAAGAATAAGGAAGGCCCACATATTGACAAACAGTGGTCCCTTTATAGACTGCGAATTAGGACACAGTGGAACTGTAAATTGAGTTTGAAAATGAATGGCAAAATGTATTCTTGACCTCAGCAATTTATGTTGATTTTACTTCCAGTGCAAAGGAATCCTATTTGAGCAGCACATCAATTGCCTTGTAGTAGTTTGAGGGAAGAGACACTTTAAAGCACAAAAGTACAGCTATGTGAATAAAAATGGATTTTGGAGTACATTAGAATATTTATGATATGCACACAATTTTTTATTGACCAGTTAATGCTAAGTGCTCATTCATTTTTTTTACTGTAAAATACATTGCTGAAAATAAGCCGCTTTCATATCTATTTATAAGAATTTTCTCCCAAAGCGTGAATATAAGCTCAAAGAAAACTGTAAAAATTACCAACGGAGGGCAGCATGCCATTTAGCATCTATAACCTTGAAAAGTTAAGACAGTTTTATAGGAATAGTCATCTTGAAAACCTATTGGTGACCAGCAGTAAAACTTTAGTAACGGCTATAACAAAATTCCAGTCTTCACAACCCTGCAAATAAAATTTCCAAGATATTGCTTTTGCTAAGGTAGTGATTCTCATAACAACATAATGCGCTTCAGAAATTAACACACAGACCACTTGCAGCAAGTCATCTCCTTGACTGTAACCATCAACTGCACATCTTTGCTGTCTGCTCAGAATTGTCTTAGCCTAGGGGTACTGCTAGAATCAAGGTCTAGCTTCTTTCCCTCTTCTAATGCAAAATAAAAGCTGTACTTTGTGATGTGGTAATAAATACATGACAACTCCACTCCTGGTTAAGAAATTGCACTGTCCTTAATGGAACAATCCCACATGACTCATAGCAAGGCACTTCTTGGGCCTGTAAATCTCAACAAAACATGAACTACATTGGAGTAAAACGTTGTGCTGTTGTCAAGTACACCATTTCTTAGGCTCGATTTTAAAACATGTTCCTCTCATTCACTTCAGTGTTCTTCATACACACTTCCCACACAAGCTTAATACTTCTAAACACAGTTTCTAACTACACATCATGCTCCTTTTCAAACGCTGAAAATTATAACTGATTGGAGCTTCAAGTACTGTTCATCTAACAAAACAAAAACTCCTCCATCAAAACATAGGCCACGAATTTCTGATTCTGTACTTGCCACAGAAAGATCTTCAATCGATTCACTTTAAAAGAATTCAAATCCCAGTGCCCATGACAGGAGTGGAAAACCTCAGTCACTATACCTTTCTAATGTTGGAATATTTTAAATTCAAGACAGCTACTCAAAGTATAGTAATGGCATTCTTTTACATTTATCCTTTCATTTACAGTAACACAATTTACTTATTTATACAAAATACTTAACAATTACTTTGTTTAATTACCTGTTCCATTCTAGCTTTATCTATTTTCCAGCGAAAGTCTTCGAGGTTCCTATGGTAATTTTGTTGTTCATTTATCTGACGCTCTACTGAGGTTGCATCTACTCCCCAATCTTGCATGTCCATCAGACTCTGTTTGGAAAATGGAATACCACATTTTTGTAATATTGACATTTTATCCCCTTTTTTATTGTGATTTAAATGACTTTAACTTTAAAGGAAATATGGTTGATATACTGCCTTAATATAAGACACATCAAAATGGCATCAAAACTAAAAACAAACAGGCACAGTTCCATCACATGGTTCACAAGATTCCGCGTAAAATGAACACCAATGATATTTTCTATATGTAATACACAGAGCTGAATAAACTCTCCTTTACCATCTAAGGACTATAGACAGATGCCTGCCCTTTAATCTTCCACTCAAGCCACTTTACATTGAGATGAGAACATGAATATGGCCCACCACCTCACAGTAAATGGTAACATATAATAACATTCTCATTATATTCACTTTGGGAAAATGTCTAATTTGTATCTAATCATAAAATCCTGACAGTGTAGAAGCAGTCTATTCGGCACATCAAGTCCACATCAACCCTCTAAACAGCATCCCACCCAGTCCCACCCTATCCCTGTAACCCTGCATTTTCCATGGCTAACCTACCCAAAATGCAAATCCCTGAATGCTACGGGCAATTTAGCATGGCCAACCCACCTGACATGCACATTTTTGGACTGTGGGAGGAAACCAGAGCACCTGGAGGAAACCCACGCAGACATGGAGAGAATGTGCAAACTCTGTTGCCAGAGGGTGGAATTGAACCTGGATCCCTAGTGCTGTGAGGCAGCAGTGCTAACCACTGAGCCACCGTGTTGCCCAAAACTCTAACTGATCCAAACACCAACATCAGCTAATATCCATTCTAATATCTATTACGAATTATTCATCATCTTTGGTGCACATTTTAAATTAAATAGAGGGATCCATAGACAGATGTCTGTCCTTAAACCAAATAGCCACTGCAAAACATATCTAAATAGCCCAACAGACTAATATATACTGTGTTTTTTCAAAAGTTTTAAAAACACCTTAAGAATCATTGTGTAGATGGACTTAGCATAATAAGTACAAAGTGATAAAAGTTGATATTGCAGAAACATATAACATTATCATCTGCAATTCCATGGCAATCATACTTGGAGTAAGAGGATGATGAGGCTACATGCTTGAGAAGAAGGAAGCCAAGAATGGACAGCATATTGAACAAAGGGAGCATCCAACTTGTGAGTACAGGCACCAAACAGTTGACAAACCAAAGAGTTCCTTATCTAGGGTTTTCTTATCGGCATTGTATGAGTTCCCTATCCCTCAGCACATAAAGTGAGATTTGTCAACTATTGGCACTTGACCTGCAGCTTTTGGATACAAGGACACAGCTGCAAGTGTGACAACTACTATAACTTGTTAATTCAAGAGGGGTCAGGTAATAGTCAACAAGCAACAGTTAAAATGTGGGCAGGAATACACTAAAAGGGTACAAGGGAGCAACAGAGAAATCAATAATTTTTTTAGCGTGAAATCCTACAAGAGCAGTGTACTTATGTCAATGTGGCAATTAAGGTCTCATTTGGAAATACAAGTCCAATGGTGTTGATTACCATTGAAGTTAATTATTTTATTCTGCACATCAATGAACATTATGCAGGAAGCAGCTGCAATTCTTTTGTTCTCAGACCACCTGCGATACTTGAAACATAATCATAGCAACATGACCAAGAATGATTAACGACACCTCTCTGTCAATCAAGGACAAAAGCTGTAAACAATGATCTATTGAGTGCTATTTGATTAATAATTGAGGTTCTACAGACATTTCAATGTGATAATGTTTGGCAATGCCAGAGTCCCTCAAGTTGTCACTCAAACATTTCCATCTTTGGGTTGAGGAAGTGGAGTAAGGAATGATATGAGGGAAATCTTATAAAGGATAAAGTGAATGAGTCAGTTATTGGTCATAATACATGGAGAATAACGGTAGGAGAACTCTATCTCTTCTTCAACCAAGACGAGTATCTTCCACTCAAGCCACTTGGTATCGAGATGAGGACTTGAATATGGCCCATCATCTTATAATAAATAATTGCATATCTTCAGATGTTCCCATTATATTCACTTTGGAAAAAAAAAATGTCCAATTTGTACCTAATTGATGTAAACACAAATATCATATAGTTATAACATAACTATAACATTTATTATGATTTATTCATTATTTTCTGTGCAATTTTTAAAAATAAACTTACAATTTAGGGGATTAGTAGTATAATGCAAGGACAGAAAACTGTGAAAAGAAATACTAATTTAAAACCTTGAATACAAAAATGCTAATTCCCCTTTTCATTATTGTGTAAGTATTTCAAAATGTTTTAATGCTGCAATTAGACTTACCTTCTGCTGATGTAACCAACTGAACAGCTCTTTAGTTGATCTTGAGAGCCCTTCATCCCAGGATCTTTTGGATCTCTGGGACCTTAATGTCCTGGTGCGGTCAACCATTCGTTCAGTGATTGCTTTTGAAATGGCACGCATTTGATTACGATGGAAATTCACACTGCACAGAGTTTTGAAGATAGTGAATACTAATCAGTAAATAGCTGAAGAGGACACCAACAAATTATCATACTGATCCTCCACTCTTAGTTTTTAAATTGCATTATCTATATCAATCTTATGTGGATTAAACTATTCCAGCAATTTTGTGGATTCAAATTTTCATCTTTGCTTTCTAGGTGTAAAACATTATGAAGCAGTAAAGGGGCTTTGGTATAGGATGATAACATGTTGATAAGAGAGATTGCCTGGCAGGGCCAAGCAAAGAGAGGATTGAGGATAACTTAATTACACATCCTCCTAAAGAACTCAACTGATATTTCTTTTAAATCTCACTCATCTCCACGTTGTCCAGTTACTACACTGTCACCAAGATGAGATCATAAATTTAAATTATGCTCTTGTTCAACTGTAGCAGGAGCCTCAGCTGATTTGAAAATTTATGCAAGATAACAGCCTGAGATAATGCCTAGTGATAAGTAGATTTTACTTTATCTAAACTAGTTTTCTATTCTCATTAAGTGAGGGGAGTTAAAATTGGCCCCAAACAGGGCAACAACAGATAGTCATGTTATCACAATGCAGATCAACTTCCAACACTAGAAAAACTAAATAAACAACAATGTGGCCCAGTTTATTTTCTGTTAACCCTGCTTATTGTTGGATTTCCATAATTACTTTGATTTGAAACTAATTTGTGATTACGTCAGTAATTTGAGGTCATCCAACATCGTCCTGTCCTGGCAACTAAATTTAATAGTAAGTTCAATTAGAAAAAGCTGAGCATGCAATGGAAATAAAATGTGAAGTAAATCTCCACCCAGCAGCTTTTTGAGTTGGAATTTTTAAACTTTGTCCTACCAGCCAACGTTTGATAAGTTGTATCACAGTCTGACAGATTGGATCTCTCCTACAATGATTGCCTTATCTTAAACAGACTGTCAGAGGGATGGAGTAAGATTGTTAGAATACCAGTAAACATTCTAACAATATGATGTAGCAGCATAACAAGATACAGAACTGAGATAATTAGTGTTAATTCAAAACTAAATATTGGACCCTGGCTAAAGAGAATCCTTTTTAAAAGGTTCACGTCCATGATCTTTCTTATACTCTGTACAGTTAAATCTGTTCAAAGTTTGTGCGAAGATTTGTAGCTCGGGTGCTCGTTGCTGTGGTTCTGTTCGCCGAGCTGGAGTTTTTGTTGCAAACGTTTCGTCCCCTGGCTAGGCGACATCATCAGTGCTTGGGAGCCTCCTGCGAAGCGCTTCTTTGATGTTTCCTCCAGTGTTTATAGTGGTCTGTCCCTGCCGCTTCCGGTTGTCAGTTTCAGCTGTCCGCTGTAGTGGTTGGTATATTGGGTCCAGGTCGATGTGTTTGTTGATGGAGTTTGTGGCCTAGAGGCATGGCATTCATCCACAAACTCCATCAACAAACACATCGACCTGGACCCAATATACCAACCACTACAGCGGACAGCTGAAACTGACAACCGGAAGCGGCAGGGACAGACCACTATAAACACCGGAGGAAACATCATAGAAGCGCTTCGCAGGAGGCTCCCAAGCACTGATGATGTCGCCTAGCCAGGGGACGAAACGTTTGCAACAAAAATTTCCAGCTCGGCAAACAGAACCACAGCAAATCTGTCTTGGGCTGTAAAACTGTCCTGATATTGTGTATCAATCATTATGACCTCAAAGTCTATTTGGGTTCTATCACGACAGCATTCATTATTGGGCAAAAGGTTTATGAAGAAATAGCTTTCAAAATTTCAAAGTTTTATCATTCAGATTCATTATTGAGCTATTTACGATAATAAAGGTGGTTACTTAAGGTATAAAAGATGCTAAAAGAAATTGATGAAGCAGACAGAAAAGATGTTTCCACTTGTGGGGCAATTTAGGATAAAACCTCAAAAGTTTTAGGTCATAGAGTGGCTGATTTAAACAGAAACGAGGACAATTTACTTCTCTCAAAAGGGTCGAGAGTCTGTGGAAGTCACTATGCTATACTGTGGTGGACACGGGGACACAAGCAACAGTTTGAAGAGTTGTGGGGAATGAGCAGGAAAGTGGAGTTGATGCCAGGATGAGATAAACCATGATGATGTTAAATGACAGAGCAGGCTCCAGGGGCTGCACCTAGTTCTTATATTGATAGAAATAGCCCATTGGATAACAACCATTAACAGTAATGGCAAAAAGGGATAAAGAAAGTAGGGTAGGGACAGAGAGAGGAGGACCAACAAGGAGATCGGAACTAGTTTATTTATTAAAAACATAGTATGCATTGAAATCTTTCCAGTGCAATTTTTCTTTTAATACTAATAAATCATCTAATTATAATGTAGGATTTGTTTCACAAAATGAAGTACGTCAAAGGTCATCTTCCTAAAGTTATAGCATAACATTTTCTCTTCCTGTTGCTTGGCATTCACTTAACTATCAGTATTTTGTTTCATTACAGTGTGTTGGGCTACTGAAGTTTGTGCTAAATCAAACACCTACACTCTGACTTGTCACATTTTGAAACAGTGTACAGGTATCCCCCGCTTTTCGAAAATTTGTTTTACGCCACTTGGCTTTTATGAAAGACCTACATTGGTACCTTTTTTGCTAAACAAAAGCAATCCAAAGAGGATTTTTGCTTTTACAAAAAATGGCAAAATTTTTCCAATATAAATTAATGCTTCTTTGTTTTACGCCATTTTGGTTTACAAAATGTTTCATAGGAATGTTCTGCTTTGGGAAAGCGGGGGATATCTATATCAGTTTTTTTTAAAGACAGTGTATTAAAGGATCATTTTATTTCAATCAATGCAAAATAAATTACTTCTTTTGAACCTCAAAGTCTTCAATATATTTTTTGCATAGTGAAAGCGGTTTCCTGTCTCATTGCCCAAAACGTTGGTGGATGGACAATGTGGCTTTACTTGCATAAGGATTAGATTTCCATGCCCCTTTTGGGGGAAACTCCTGCCTTAGAATGCTGCTGGCCAATTGGAGGTGTAATAATTGTTAGCCCAGTCATACCAGTTTCTCGTTCTTAAAATGGGAGACAGGTCAGGAATGAGCAGTTAACACACATGCTGTATTTTACAAACTATCATCCCCTTCCATCACCTTCAAAACAGCCTGCGAGAGATCGTAAAATTCTACATAATAAGTCCCAAATTTTGCTTTGTCTAGACAACGTTTTCTGTTATACATCACAAGATTTTTGTGAACATTTTAACAGGTTTGGAATGACACATAATCGAGCAAGAGCTCCACCATGATCAGTGAATAGTGGAGTAGGGCATAAGGCTGCAAACAGCACATCCTTGTGTGACTGAACAAGATTTCCAGTATATTTCAGTTTTTAACTCAAAGCAGTTTTCCTTACCTTTTTTGGATTGATTCATAAGGTTTCCCACTGCGTTTTAAATCATTAGCATAGCCTTCAATTATAGCTAGTTGCTCCCCAGCCACTTTCAACAATTCATCAATTTCTATTCTGTGTCTTCCATGCAGCCCAACATCAAAAGCATCCAAATCCTGTAAATGAAATAGCGTGAGAAAGAAAATTGAACTTCTGAAAGTTTTAACCAAGGAAAATTCTACTCCACTGCAACATAACTCAAACAGATCTCTCATTCTTCTGAACAGTTCATAAAACATGGCCCAGAAATTCCAATCAGCCAAGTGAAGTAGAATACTGCATGCAATTCTGGTTTCCTTCCGATCGACAAGATGTTGTGAAACTTGAAAGGGTTCAGAAGGAATTTACAAGGATGTTGCCAGGGTTAGAGGCTTTGAGATGGAAATGTGTTGCTGGAGAAGCGCAGCAGGTCAGGCAGCATCTAGGGAACAGGAGAATCTTCTTCCTGAAGAAGGGCTAATGCCCGAAACGTCGATTCTCCTGTTCCCTAGATGCTGCCTGACCTGCTGCGCTTCTCCAGCAACACATTTCCATCTCTGATCTCCAGCATCTGCAGACCTCATTTTCTCTTTAGAGGCTTTGAGCTATAGGGAGAGGTTGAATAGGCTAGGGCTGTTTTCCCTGGAGTGTCGGAGGCTGAGGGGTGACCTTATAGAGGTTTATAAAATCATGAGGGGCATGGATAGGGTAAACAGACAAAGTCTTATTCCTGGGGTAGTGGAGTCCAGAACTAGAAGTCATAGATTTAGGGTAAGAGGGGAAAGATATAAAAGGGACCTAAGGGGCAACATTTTCACGCAGAGGGTGGTGTGTGTATGGAATGAGCTGCCAGAGAAAGTGGTGGAGGCTAGTACAATTGCAACATTTAAAAGGCATCTAGGTGGGTGTATGAATAGGAAGGGTTTGGAGGGATATGGGCCGGGCGCTGGCAGATGGGACTAGATTAGGTTGGGATTTCTGGTCAGCATGGACAAGTTGGACCGAAGGGTCTGTTTCCGTGCTGTACATCTCTATGACTCTAAGTCTATCTTTTAATTGGATCTCCCTTTGTTAATATGGTATGTGTGGTGTGGGTGGGTGTAATGTTTGCACATAGAGAATTAGAGTCCAACTTAACAGTTTAACAGCAGGTTTTGTGGATAACTATTAAGCTCTAGTCAGTCAGAGCCCTCCAAAATCTCTAACTCTCTACCTGGAGTTGGGGTCGTTTTTGGTGGTTTCTAAACACATGTCAATTCCCCAAGGAAATTTCAATTTCCACTGAGTCAGCCCTGTGGGGATCTCCAGGTGGTCCTAATGCACAACTCCAATTCACACTCGTGCAACAACAATACGATCAATGGATTTTCTGGGCCAACACGTTATCATTTTGCAAATAATTATTTGAATATCTGAAGATGACATTTTACTGCTTCAGTTAAACTAGGAACTCAAACTAATGTTATTTAAACACATGATGTATTTTGTGCAGTTTTTAGATGTTGCACAAATTCTTGACTGTATCCTGAATTAGGGGAATACAAGAACACAAGAACTAGGAGCAGGAACAGCAGCAGACAATTCAGGCACTTGAACATGCTCCACCATTTAATATGATCATGGCTGACCTCATTTTAGCTTCAACTGTACCTTCATTAACACTTCATCCCATTACTAATTTTAAAAATCTGTCTTATTTTCCTTAACCGTATTCAATTTCCTGGCATCCACTACTCTTTTGGACAGTGAATTCTACAGTTCGCAACCCTTTGAGAGAAGTCATTTCTCATTTCCATTTTAAATCTGCTACCCCTTATACTAAAACTATGATGTCTCATTTTAGAACATCCCACATAAGGAAACATCCTGTCTGTAACTACTTTGTCAATCACCTTTTGGCATCTCATAACTCAAACAGATCTCTCATTCTTCTGAACTCCAGCACAGTATAGGCAGAAACTGCTCAATCTCTCTTCATAAGAATGACTCATTTCTAGATGGTCCATTTACCTAACCTATCCTTATCTATTTATGAATTTCTTAATTCTTCATTGCAACTTCCTTGCCCATCTATGTTAGTGTCATATGCAAATTTGGTAATATTACTTTCTGTAGTGGTTATAATGAGGTCAGTCAGGTGGACCTCATAGAACAGGAGTTTCCTAGTTAGGGCTGTTAATCTAGTCCACCAATCAGGGAGCCCTGGCTGACAGATATATAACAGGAGTGAAAAAGAAAAAGAAAAGGAAAAAAAAAATAAAATAAAATAAAAAAAAATATATATAACAGGAGTGTGAAGACCTCCTCGTGGGTCTGCTCCTGGGCCTGACCAAACTGGCCATTAACAGGTCCAGGCAGCGGGCCGTGGAGGGGGTCGTTAGGGCCGACTGCCTGCGCCTCTTCCGCTGTTACGTTAGAGCCCGGGTGTCCTTGGAGAAGGAGCACGCGGTGTCCACCAACACCCTGGTGTTGTTCAGGGAGAGGTGGGCGCCGCAGGGAGTGGAGTGCATCATTTCTCCCTCCAACTCTATTTTGATTTAGTCCCTACCCTCCCCTTCACTGTTTTGATCACACAGCACTGCCCTCTGATGTGAAGGGCAGTGTTTGTCACTGGCCACCCGGGTGTTTTCCTATTTTCCTGGTGGTGGAAATTGAATAAAGATTTGTGCACTGTGTCTTACACGTATACACACACACCATGGGTGCTGGGGAAAAAAAAATAAGCAAAAGAAGAAAAAAAAAGAAAAAGAAAAAAAAAACAGGAATGTCTTCACTGTGTCTCAAAAAAAAATAAACAAGAGGGGAAGAGGGCAAAAAAAAAATATATAAATAGGGATTGGAACAGGTCCAGGCACCGGCCAAAAAAAAATAACAGGAGTGCACTGGCCACTCGGGTGTTTTCCTATCTTCCTGGTGGTGGAAATTGAACAAAGATTTGTGCACCTTGTGTCTCTCACACCTACACACACACACACACCATGGGTGCTGGGGAAAAATAAGCACTACCGCAGTTAGGCGGTAAAGAAAACAAAACAGTATTGTCTTCCGCGGTTACGAAAAAAAAATATAACAGGAGTGTTACAGGTTCTGTTTACTCCGAGAACTAGCTCCGAGGGAGCCAGTCAAGTGTAAAGTACTAAGCACATGTAGATAAGAGGGTGACGTAGTGATGGGATACCAGTCTTTGTAGAGTTATTCCACTTTCTACCTGTATATCCAAGTCATTAATGTAGGTGGTAAATAGTTGCAACCAAAGGACTGAATAATCTGGTACTCCACTACCTGTAGTTACATTTTACAAATCAAAAAAAGATTAATTTATCTTAACTTTATTTTCTGTTGGTTAGCCAATCCTCTATCCAAGCTAATAAATTACCCCTAACTCAATGTGATATTAACGTGTATATTGACCATTTGAGCAGCACCTTATCAAATACATCCCAGAAATACAGATATACTACCTTTACAACATCCCCTAATTCACCTTGTAAAACGAGCAAATTAGCCAAACATGATTTAGCCTTCATAATATTAAGGTCTCTGATGGACTGTGTTTTGACTATCCAAATGATCTGTTATTACTTCCATAATCCATTCAACAATTTCCCAATGGCTCATCAAACTAACTGGTCTATAGTTTCCCGCTTTATGCCTCCATCCATTTTTGAATAAGGACATTACATTATTATTTCCCCATCCATTGCAACATTTCCTGCATGCAGAGAATTTTGGAATATTATAACCAATGGATCCAATATCTCTGCTGCCCCTTCCTTTAAGGCCCTAGGATGTGTGCCATCAGCCTGCGGACTTGTCTGCGTTCAACATCAAAAATTTGCTCAGTACTTTTTTCCCTAGTGATGATGGTTGTTCTAAGTTCCTCTTTCCATAATCTCTGCATTATCTGTTACTATTGGGATTGTACTAGCATCCTCCATCGTAAAAAAAGTAACAAAATGTTGACTGTGTGACCCCAACATTTCTATGCTCTCTACTATCAACTCCCCTGATATCAGTCATTCACTGCAGCAAGGTGGCTCAGTAGAAGCCAAGAAAATGCAGTTTCAAGTGACTCTCAACGTTAGTCAAGTGAAGGGTAATAGTAACCTGGTGGGAGGCAACAACTGTAGGATTAAGTTCCATCTACCATGGTGGCTAATAATTGGCCTGGTTTATACAGTGTATTGCAAGGTTTGTGATTTTTATATATTTTAATATAATTTACTATAATTTAAAAATCATTCACATGCCTGGAAAAGAAAATGCTTAGTGGACAATCTATTCACTATTAACCAAATGTTGTGGTGTTCATGAACTTACATAAAATATGGTTGCTGTGTAACTCACTTTAATATGTTACTACCGTTAATATGATATAGAAATAGTGTTAAGATAATCTGAAATAGATTGTTCTTTGGTGGATGCAGAAGTGTCAGATTCATATACATTTTAGGATATCATAATACAGAGTTTGGATCTTTGAACTATATCATATGTAAGTAGTTTGGTTTATTTGATTTTTTGTTCTGCAAAATAAACTTATGTTTTGTTGTTAAAACCAAATCTGCAGCATTGTGTACTTGTGCTTTAGTCAGAAATCACTTATTTGAAGAAGAAAATATAAACTATTAAGCCACAATTCATTCTGGGATCTGAACTGCCCAGTAATGGCAACAACTGGATCATAAGGATTACAAGCTTCAAATAACGGGTGCCCACGCCAGGCAGCAGCACCTCCATATCCTTGGTTCTTCACAAGGATAACAAGCCCCATAAACAATGCGTGGGCTACTGTCCACCACCACCTCCCCCCAGTACTTCACTTGGGGTTTTGCGGAGTTTGCAACCTGAGCTTTGCTTATCAGCAAGAGGAATATCTTAAAATGAAAACAGAATGAGGGAATTATGATTATTCTCCAGGAGAAACGTACCTCACTTCAAGTGGTTATGCATCCAGCATTGTGGATCGAATGGACAATGAGCTAATTCTGTAAGATATGACCGAGAATAGGAATGAACTTGTATGGGAAAACCATCAGTTAAGGACTCACAGCAATGCTGTTGAGCGAGTCCTTTCCTTCGTTTGTTCTGTACCTTTTAGCAGTCCCTATAAAAGGACTGTTATGATCACTGCAGAACTGGAATAACTTGTCACAACAAACACAACACATACTCCATCTTTATTTGTTTTTACACATTTTATGTAACAGATACGTGAAGCAGGTGCAGAATCGTTCCTTATACTTTAAAATTGATCTAACACCATTTTGAGATGGCCATCAGAGATGCCACTAAACAGTAAAGATCAATAATGTGACTGTTGCGTAACTGACTACAGGCTAAAATAAATTTCATGCCCAAACACTGACATATGACAACTTCTAGCCCAAGATGTCCAACTTATATTTACTGAATGTGACTAATCCCTCAGGTTTAGAAATCAGATCTAAAAGACAATATTTCACACAGCAGAAAATTTGATATAGCACTGAAGTAGAAATTTATTTTCCAGGGCACAAATCAGGCTATAAACATTTTTATTGATTAGCTTTCCACACACACAATGGGCAGAATCTCAGAGGAGTCTGAATGATGTGGTCTATGGCAAGATACATTGCACAATCAGCCAACAATTGCAGAGAGACCCCTCTCAATGCCAAGATTATCGCAGTCCATTGTTTACACTTTCAACAAGGGGTCTGCACAGATACCATTTGACAGGGATTAGCACTCGTACGAGTCACAAATCGCTCATTAATATTCAACCGCCCTTCGTATCAAAGTTGTCAAACAAGTGAAAACCAGAGACAGCACCTGAAGGATTCAGCTCAATGCTTGCTTCAATCACCATCCATGTTGGGACACTGGGCACCAAAGTCTAACAGTAAACCCCATGAGCACAGGCCACTCCATGGATTCCATAACCATGAACATCTGACACATGCCAACCTCACAGAACCCACATGGCTGACGTTCCCTCTAAGCTGCACAGCTGGAAAATTCCATACACTCCACTTCATTTCCTGATCCATTTGCCTCTTCTTCCAGAAGGCATGGCCATTCATAAATTTCAGAGGTCCACATATTGGAAAGAGAGGGAATGTTGCTCATGTACATCTCTATTCCACTTACAGGATGCTGCTGCACTTTAATGCTGCAATGGCATCTATTGTTACAATGCTGCAAAAAGGACACTCTGTGCTCAGGAACACTGAGATTGTGGTCTGAACTGTGTTGCATCTCTGGGGTGATCACAACATCCGTTCCTTGCATGCCTTGCCTCTGTTTTACCCGTTCAGCCAGATACACCAGACTCATTAATACAGCCTTGCTTTGCCATTTAGCACAGGCACAAAGGCAGAAAGCATGTCATGGTTGCCAGAGACATTGGTTAGGTCAAGGAGCATTGCCTTTGCTCAGCAGCTCCCAGGCAGATTCTGATACCAGTCCAGGCTTTCTTGATGTGGTCAAAGTCACCAGGTGAGAAGCTGAATGATGGGCAGTGCACCATTAGAACAATCAGAGACAGACAGAGGTTGAAAGTGGGTGGCACAGTTGTTACTTCTGGTGCAGGTGGGGAGGTGTCCTAAGTGCAGAGGGCATGCAGAAATTAGTGGTGTTGAGATGTATGAGACGGAGTGGAAAAGTTGCAAGCAGCAGTGATAGTGGTGGAACATGAGACTTACTGGGAGATGGCTACAATGGCATACAGTGAGAGAGGGGTTTTGGAGAGAAGATGTTGATGGGTTTTACCCGGGCTGAGTGGAGAAGGATCTTACATTCATGGGTCTTCCTCTAGGTGACTGCGTTCATGGAATACATAGAAATATAGATACTAGGAACAGAAGGCCCTTTAAGCATGATGTACCATTCAATATGATCACAGCTCATCCTTTATCTTGATACCATATTCCCACTTTCTGCCCATACCATTTAATGCCTTTAAAACCTAAAAAAAAGAGCTATAATCTATTTCTTGAATACATTTAGTGACATGGCTGCCACAGACAAAGATTTCCACAAGTTCACTACTCTACAAAAATATGTCTCCTTATTACTGTATTGCTAAATGGTCTACCCAGTAACCTGGAAGTGTGGGCCCTGAAACTGGACTCACCAACCAGGGAAAACATCCTTCTTGTGTCTGATCTGTCCAACCCTGTTAGAAGTTTATGTTTCAATGAGATTACCTCTCATCCTGTAAGCTCTAGTGAATACAGGCCTAGGTGAACCCATCTTTCCTCATAGGATTTCCAGTATCAGCCTCGAAGCCCCACTGTATTCCCTATATGGTTGTATATCCTCTCAAGTAGTGAGACCAAAATTGCAGACAGTTCACCATGGCCCCATATAACTGCCGTATGACATCGCTACTTTTGAATGCAAATCATCTTGCAATGAAGGACAACACACATTTGCCTTCCTAATTGCGCTTGACTGTCTATTTGGAAAAGGAGCAAGTCAAACAAACAGTCAGGGAAGACAGGAACAAAGCAGAGAACAAGGTCGGACTGATAAAATGCAATAGGAAGAATACAAAGGGGAGACAAGAGAGGAAGGGGAGTGGCATTTCTGATAAGGGATAGCATTACAGCTGTACTTAGGGAGGATATTCCTGGGAATACATCCCAGGAAATTATTTGGGTGGCTTTAATTATAATTATGCCAATGTTAATTAAATCAACATGTTCTTTTTTTTAAAAAAGCTGGGGGACAGATATTTGTCTTGGTGCTTGGTATTTTGTTGCATAGCTGAATGACCACCTATCATACGCAATACATGATATTTATTTTTATTTCTATTTTGAAGGATAAGCCAAATTTGATGTGATGTCTAACAGCTGACATTTTCTGTACTGTTGTTTTGTACTGTCATCTTAGAATGCTTTTGACTGCTCTACCTCTAAAGAATATAGTAACAATTGTAAAGTTGAAGGTTGGCTGAATTATTATAGATCTAATAAAAGAACATTCAAAACTTTATGGAGGGTGAAATGAAAACAATACACAGTTATTTGAAAAAACTCTAGAAAAATAACTCTGGAAAGTTTTAAGGACACAAAAAACCTCGTGGTGATGCACCAGATCAAACACGGAGCTCATTTGTGAGTTATTTTTGATTTTTGCTAAATTGAGTGGACAGGGACGTGAATATAAATTTTTGTTGTAATGTAAGTTCCTCTTATAACTTAATAATGATAGCTTTTGATCAGAACAAGAATTTACCTCTTGGAGCAGAATCTCAGCCCGATTAAGATTGTTCGCACATTCATCTGTCATCGCTTGAATCCAGTTATGTTGTCTTTTAAGTGAGTCCATTTTACTTCAAGGAAAAGAAAGTGTGCATTATGTAAATACATTTATCAAAACTCATTTTACTGTGCTAATGTACACATGAATATCTTTAAATTATTGCATTTTACCCTCATCACTCCTGTCTTCACATCTATGCTCATTTCTCTCCTCTGCACTCATTATCGGATCACGTCTTGATCTGTTCCCTTAAAGCTTGGGACTTTGCCGGATGAGCATCCATGTACCATTACAGCTTTCTCACCAAGATATTTTCACTGCTTCCATCCTTTATCCTCTGCCTGAAGTGGTTTCTCAGCCTCAGCAATTTCAATCTCCACTCATGTTTTCTTCTAAGTTCATTGCCTTCTTAATTTCTCCCTCCATGTAAAACACCACAGCCTATATTCATCACCACCCCCTCAATGCGGTCATCATATCAAACATAGGTAAGGCAATTTCTGATCACTCCATTAGATCATTGTCCACTCTCATCTACCCACTCCAGCCTATGGCATTAAATCTACCTGACAAAAAATTATTTTTAAAAAAATACAACTGTCTAGCCTCAGTCTCAAAAATAAACTTTGTTGCATCTAACATACCATCACCTTCAAAATTGATGCTCCAATTCTTAGTGAAATCGTTGTACTCTCTCTCACTCTGACTGCTGTGCTCCATAAGGACAGGGATATAGATAGGGTGGACAATGGGTATAGCCATTCATTACCAGATCAGGTTAGATGTCAGCACCCCATTGAAATTGCTCATTATACTTCAGGATGATCCTGAAATAAAGAAAAACCTAGGTCCTTTTCTCAACAGCAAATCTTCTACTTAAACCTTTCTCCAGTCTAATCCAGGGAGAAAGTGAGGACTGCAGATGCTGGAGATCGGAGTCAAAACGTGTGGAGCTGGAAAAGGACAGCCGGTTAAGAAGCATCCGAGGAGTAGGAGAGCTGATGTTGAGCATAAGCTCTTCAGCATGACATTCCTGATGAATAGCTTATGCTCGAAATGTCAATTCTCCTGCTCCTTGGATGTTGCGTGACCAGCTGTGCTTTTCCAGCACCATACTTTTTGACTTTAGTCTATTCCACCCTTGTCTCCACCAAGTGCAATTGAAAGGAGTCCATGGGCATGTTGGTCACATAGATTGAGATCATCCTATCTGCTGCTTTTTGTCACCTAACCCCCTATTCCATACCTCTCCACTACCTTCACCCACAATGCCCACTCTGAGCTCTTCTTGTCCACAAGACTCACCAGTGAGCCTACTGCTAAAGCATTGACCACCCAATTTCCTTTTTGGCTATCTCAAGCTTCTCTTTCTTCTAGTACTGCCACAGGTCCCCAAGCTAAATCTGCTTTAATTATCCTTTTATTAAAAAGGACTAACCATCTTACCTCCTTTCTACCTTCTTTTCTGCTCTCATGTGTGATCACCTCTTGAAAGTTTCCAACTTTTACTTTACTAAAACTGCTAAAACTGCTTTCAAAGTCATAAACAATATCCTGCTTTAACTTGATCATGGTCAAACAGTCTGATCAGTCTCAAGCTGTCTACAACTTTCCACACAACTGACCACATCCTCCTCCTCCAAAACCTCTCCACCATTATCCAACTGTGTGGGACTGCACTAAATGAGGTCAGTATCACTCAATAGCTTACCTTCGTATTCACATATCATAATCTCTAATGTTAACATCAATTCTCATCACCACAGCACCCTTTCGTCTACGTGTTGTCCCTCAAATATAAGAATATTATTTACCATATTCAAGCTAACATCACTTGGTTCACATTATTTCTCTCAATGGTGTGGGTTTCCTCTGGGTGCTCTGGTTTCCGCCCACAGTCCAAAGATGTGCAGGTTAGGTGGATTGGCAATGCTAAATTGCCCATAGTGTTAGGTGCATAAGTCAGAGGGAAATGGGTCTGGGTGGTTACTCTTCCAAGGGTTGGTGTGGACTGGTTGGGCCAAAGGGCCTGTTTCCACACTGTAGAAAATCTAGTCTAATCAATTTGTACACTCTGAAAAGTCAGATTCCTTATTTCACAGCCAGTAATGATTGAAGGAATTTTCTATTCAAGCAAATATTGGGAAGAGTGAAGAAATTGGCTGCAGTGTCCAGCAGAGATTTCACAACCTAGTCACTAACTCCACCCTTTACTCTGGCAAAGATGACACTGAACCAGAATAAATACAACCTCAATATCATGTTTAACCCCCGATACATCAGCAGGACTACCTGTCACCACTTCTGTAGCATTACTGGGCCTTGTCAATGCCTCAGCTCCTCTGCTGCTGGAACTCTCTTCCCAATCTTTCCTACTTCTCAGCTTGACCATCCCTATTACACCCTTGGCTGGTGTTCCATATTCCGTTCTCCCCTCCACTCAAAACCAGAAGTCAATTAAAACACATCTGCCCATGTTTGAATTTGCATAAAAAGTTTCATTCACTAGTTAACTCCGTGCTCACTCGACTACATTGAGAGGTTTCATCAATGAAAGTCAATTTTTAAAAATGTTTCATCCTCAATTTGAGATCCATTCATGGCCTCACCCTCTAACCTCCATAATGTTCATATCAGGTACTCATGAGCATCCTTAATTTGAATTAGCACACCTTCAGTTGTTAAGGTTTTGAGCTTGGAAATTCCTTCAAACCACCTCACTTTTTTCCTTTAAAAAGATCTACATCAGATCAAGCTTATGAACATCTCCCTTAAAATCTCTTGGCTTACTTTTTTGGGCTTTATAATGCTTCTGTGAAACACCTTGTGACATTTTATTACAGTAGAGAGTCTGCGCAAGTATAAGTTGTTGTTTCCCTTACATGCTCATACATTTCAACTCTTATATGCCACAATACAGTTTGAATGTTGGAAATATTTAGATCAGCAATTCAAAGTGCTAAGACAAAAAGGTTGAATGCAATTGTTCAAAAAAAAGGTGCATGAAGTAAACAGCACACCTAACCATATTTGAACTGAGAAAATTAAACATTTCACAATCCGCCACTCAAACAAAATAAAGTGAATTCAGGGAGAATGACACTTTCAGCCTTTGGTTCACAATGGGAGAGGAGAGGAGGAGGAAGAGGACGAGGAGGAAGGGTTATCAATAGGTTGGAAGATCTTGGAAGATCACAAGCACACGAGATTTCTGACTACTCGTTTTACTCTCATGGTTGGGTTCATGGTAGGAAGTGAGGAAAAGAATTGTAAAAGAAAAAGGAAATGCCTTCCTCTCGATAGTCAACAGTTGTTTATTCATTTGGGCAAAAATTGCTCAGAACATGCAGCTTTTAGGTAGATTTTAAATAAGTTACAGTTCTCATCTCGTCATCTCATTTGAGGTTGGCTCAGCGGTTAGCACTGCTGCCTCAGTGCCAGGAACCCGGGTTCGATTTCAGTCTGGGTGCATACTTGCCCCATGTCTGCATGGGTTTCCTCTGGATGCTCTGGTTTCCTCCCACAATCCAAAGATGTGTAAGTTAGATGAATTGCCCAGCGAGTTCAGGGATGTGTAGGATAGGCGCATTACTCAGGGTAAATGTCGAGTAATAGGGCAAAGGAATGGGTCTGGTTCGATTACTCTTCGAAGGTCGGTGTGGACTTGTTGGGCTTAACAGCCTATTTCCACACTGCAGGGGTTCTATGATTTCTATGCTGTCTTCCCTCCACACACAAAATGTGAAAGAATGAGTAAGGAGAATGAAACACCAGGATATTTATATTGTCCCTTTAACATTTCTGAACACTGCATAGAAGAGTTATGAAGCTTTGACACCAACTCAGAGGAGGAGTTTATGGCAAGTAATCAAAGCATCTTAGGAGGTAGAATCAGAGGGACATTGTTAAAAAACAGAGAAAAGGCGACATAAAAAGAGCCTATGAATGAAATTGCAGACATTAGGACCTAGGCAGTAGAATGTACTGGCATCAGTGGTTGAAGCATTACAATAAAGGATATGCAAGATGCCAAAACTGGAGGCGTGCAAAGATCTCGAAGATTGTAAGGGAGGAGATTAGACAGATTGGGTGTGGTAAAACCATGGAGGGACTTAAAACTAAATTTAAATTTTAAAAAGTTAAGTTATTGCCAAATCGGAGCCTAAAAGGTCTGCAGGCACCAGAATCACAGATGAATGACATTAGTGCAATTCAGGATACTGGCAACATGATTTTGGATGAGCGTAGGTTTATGTTTGTGAAAGAGAGATGGCAACAGTCATGAGCCCACAGGGAAGAAAGACATGGTTCCTGCAGATGAGCTGCAGTAGGGTAATGACAGGCAATGTCACGGAGATTAAATTAACCTTCCCACTTTAAAATATCTGAAAGTATTTATAGCCAATGAACTCCTTTTGAAGCATAGTTACTGTCCTAATACAGGGAACAAACAGCTCATTAGCATATGGCATAGTCTTATAAATCATCCTGTAAATGTCGAGTAATAGGGCAATAGATCATCAGGGGTGGCACAGTGGTTACATGCTACCTCAGTGCCAGGGACCTGGGTTCGATTCCCACCTTGGGCGACTGTCTGTGTGGGATTCCTCTGGGTGCTCCGGTTCCCTCCCACAGTCCAAAGACGTGCAGGTCAGGTGAACTAGCCATGCTAAATTGCCCAGTGTTAGGTGCATTTGTCAGAGGGAAACGGGTCAGTATGGATGACTCTTTGGAGAGTCAGTGTGGGCCTATTGGTCCGAAGGACCCATTTCCACACTGTTGGGAATACAATCATTAGATAAATAGTTTTACTGGTGAGAGCTGAAGGATAGACATTATCCAGAACAAAACAAAATCCGCACTCTATAGTACTTATTTATGAAAATGCATCACTTTACAAAGTATACAATAAAATTTGACCAGTCATAGCGAGAGCTATGCAACAGTAACAGACCCTTCAGTTCAACTTGTCCACGCCAACCAAATATCCTAAATTAATCTAGTCCCATTTGCCAGCATTTGGTTCCTATTCCTCTAAACTCTTCCTATTTATGCACTCATCCAGATGTCCTTTAAATGTTGTAATTGCGCCAGCCTCCACCACCTCCTCTAGCAGCTCATTCCATACACACACCACCCTCTGTGTGAAAAGATTGCTCCGTAGGTACCTCAAATCTTTCACCTCCCATCTTAACCCCGTGCCCTCTAGTTTTAGACTCTCCTACCCCAAGGAAAAGACCTTGGCTATTCACCTTATCTGTGCCCCTCATGATTTTATAAAGTTTGACACGCCCAGTTACAGGTGAGGCTCTCTCAACCCCCAGTGTCCATTTTGAAGCAGTAAATACTGTACTTCCTACTTCTCTCATTTTCAATTTTTTCTCTACCCGCAGCATTAAAAAACAAACAAGATGGCATGCAATTTTAAAAAAAAAATCCAAAACTTCACCACAAAGTTGGTTAAATCGCTCGGGAAGGAAGAGTGATTCATTTTGTCTTTACCTGGAGTACGGAGCTGTCTCGACCATGTTGTAGCTTCTGGACTCGGAGATCCGGGGGTTCTTGGAGGGATATGTCATTCGGGTGGTGGTGGTGGTGGTGGCCCCGAGCAGTTCACCACCGCCGCCAATCCCTGAGCCCAGACCGTATGGATGTTGCCCAGACAGGTGGAGGTCACCCCCGCCAGCTCCGTACTGCAGGTGGATCGGAGACGTGAAGACATCGCCTGCCCCGTCGCTGCGGGTGGAATAGTCACCGGACGATCGGAAGGTGTAGTGTCGGTCAGACACCGAGCGGCGATTCAGCGCCGTCTGAGAACCGTGCAGACTCATCCCCCTCCTCCGCCAACTGTTAGTTAGCTAACCCTCTGCAGCACTCCTCAGGTCCAGCCGCGACTGGAGAGACAGGGATAGAAATTGAAAAAAAAAATCCAGCCTTTGGCTCAGGACGACGGACAAGCCCAGCACCTCCACACCTTCCCGCAACACTGCGAGCAAATCGCAGGAAAAATTCCCCTTTGGCTGCAGAAACTCCGCCTTGAAATTTGAGGGCGCGACACAGTTACACCCTCTCGGCATCCGCCCATACCTGAGTGAGGCCCAACCGGTGTTTGTGTCCTCGAATCTGAAACGCCTGAAGCAGTAAAGTCTAGGGTGTGTGTGTGTCTTTAATGTATATATTTAAATAAGACAAAGATCAAACCGCCGCTCTCTCTTATTCTTTTTTCCCCTATAAACCAAGCGGAGCATTAATAAGAATTTAGTGAAATAAAACTGGACACGACTGACTGTTGTGAGGGTGCTGGTATCTCGTTGTTAATTATTTACTGTGTGGGGGAGAGGTCTGTTTTGGCGATAAAGTTACGCAATTCATGAGTGACCTGGGTTGTGATCGAGCTGTTTGTGGAATAGCTTTAATCAGGAGACAAACTTACACAGATCTCTGTTGTCAGATCTATCCAATGATCCAATTAATTTAAGCTCCAGTTGTTAAAACTGTAATTTGGAAGTTTAAAACTTTCGATTTCGACTGATATTTACTCCGATCAAGCGACTTCGGGTCGATGAAGTGCACAGTTTTCCTGTAAAACAAAATCCAAGTGGAGGTAGTAGGGCGTCCAAGATGTTGGGTTGTTAATAACCGATCGGCTAGAATTTGATCTGGAACAATGTTTCGTGCATTCGTAATGTAATTACTTTCACACTGAAAATGATCCGACATTTGGGAGAATGAAGGTTGTTTGTGTTTTGACTTTAAAAAGTAGAATGCCTCAACCCCCTGGCTTTTCGAAACCTTTTGCAGTGGAGAGCCAGTGGGTGGAGTGAGACCGGTTATGTTTCAATTTAACTCGAATTTACATGTTTTATGTCGCTACTCTAATGTGGCCGTTTGCAAGCATCTGTTTTAACCTGATTTTTTCCCCCCAAAAGTACGTCGACAGTAATAAACACTGAGACGTTTACACGAATGTAAATGCGTCACAATTAATTGCAGTTTTCCACTTCCGGTTTCTCATTTCAGTGTCATGCATTCTCACCCAAAATGTAGGAGAAACTTTGATTAGGTGCAGGGTAAAGGGTGAACAACTTGGTTAGGCTGAACTATGTAATAGTTTCAATGCAACACTGCTCTAGTTCTGATGTGGAGGAGCCGGTGTTGGACTGGGGTGGACAAAATTAAAAATCACACAACACCGGGTCATACTCCAACAGGTTTATTTGGAAGCACTAGCTTCCATAGCACTGCTCCTTCAGGTCGTTGTGGAGACACAGCATTTATAGCAAAACATTAGTGTCATACAGTGATATATTGAATAAACCTGCAGGTTACTGTTCATTAATATGTAAATCCCAGACCTTCTTTGAAGTAATCTTCTCAAGATAACTTAAGGTTCCACTTCAAAAGGTGACATCTCAGCTCAGACAATGCATTAAAAGTGTGAGATCAGAGTCTGTCTGTATCCCAATCTTGAGTCAGACTGGTCCTGTTTCCAAAGTGGAATTTATAAAATATTACATGTATTGACTGCCTGTAGATTGTATTTTGCTTAAAATGCACAATGTGTCTGCAAATATAATTCTGCAAATACAGATTCACCCCATATACTTGTATGTGTGTATGTATGCATGAGAAAAGTGTGTGTTTGAGTGCATGTGAGAGAGTGTTTGGATGTGTGAAAGCTTGGTAAAGTGTGTATGTGTGGGTATGATGGAGCAAAGGCTGTGCGAGGGTGTGTGTATGAGAGAGAGTCTGTGTGAGTGTGTGGGTATGTAAGAGTGTGTGTGCACGTGTGCCTGTGTGTGTGTGAGACAGTGTATGGTGTAGTGGAGTTACCTGTAGCATGAAATGAACACAAGATCCTGGATGAGGTCATCCTCATGGGTACTGAACTTGGCTATCAGCCTCTGCTCAGCCACTTTGTGTTGCTGCCTATCCTGAAGTTCACCTGCTCCAGTTCGTCATCCTCGTCCCTTAACATGAACACTCCATCATTCCATTATTCACACCAAGTCCTTTGGAACTTCATCGAGACTGATTCAACCAATTTAAATAGAAATTTACCATCTGCAAAATGGAGGTGACTTTCATTTTAGATTAATTGTGAATTTTAGGCAACTTTCATTTCGGATTAATTTTGAATTTTAGGGTGCCTTTTCTATCCTAGTTCACCTTACCTCAATGTGAATATACTTCAATATGATGAATGCAAAGGAGTTGGAACTTTTAGAGTAAACTTACATCTGGTTTCTGCTTTGGAATTTTTTTTTGGAACTTTACTGATAATCTGATTAATATCTTTTGTATACTCTAATGTGGCCGGCAAACATCTGTTCAAACCGGATTTTTTAATAAAAAAAGTCAGAAGTAATGAACACTGAGCCATTTGTTATTACAGTCCTGATCTCTTGCTAGAAGACAGCACCATGAACAACGATCAGATCCAGGAGTCCACTCAGAATTGTCTCCAGGTAAAGAGTGACTCCAACTGTGTCTTAAATGCTCATCGGTGTCCTTCTTTGTGCAGTAAAGAATTTCTTCTTTGATCAGAGCTTGAGTTAAGTTTCTAATTATATATTGTGTCTCTGTCTGAAGTATTATGAGCGCTGAAGCTATGTTCCAACCTATGGCCCTGAGTGAGATACTGGTGAATCCAACAATTAAATAAAGAAGGAAAATGATAAACATTGATGACAGAGGCCACAGTCACGGATTGGAGTTCTATGTCACCTGGTGACCAGTTTAAGTGAACCGCCAGTATAGATTTTAATGCCTTTTGATATACTGTGTTCTGCAGTGAGATAAAGATTGTAATAGCAATTCTGCTATGTAATGGATATTGAAGTGTATCAGGACACATTCCATTAACTTCAGTTCTGCCACATAGAGTCAGAGAGTCATAGAGGTGTACAGCATGGAAACAGACCCTTCGGTCCAACCTGTCAATGCCGACGAGATATCCCAACCCAATCTAGTCCCACCTGCCAGCACCCGGCCCATATCCCTCCAAACCCTTCCCATTCATATACCCATCCAAATGCCTCTTAAATGTTGCAATTGTACCAGTCTCCACCACATCCTCTGGCAGCTCATTCCATACATGTACCACCATCTGCGTGAAAAAGTTGCCCCTTAGATCTCTTTTATATTTTTCCCATCTCACCCTAAACCTATGCCCTCTAGTTCTGGACTCCCCGACCCCAGGGAAAAGACTTTGTCTATTTATCCTATCCATGCCCCTCATAATTTTGTAAACCTCTATAAGGTCACCCCTCAGCCTCCGACGCGCCAAGGAAAACAGCCCCAGCCTGTTCAGCCCCTCCCTATAGCTCAAATCCTCCAACCCTGGCAACAGCCTTGTAAATCTTTTCTGAACCCTTTCAAATTTCACAACATCTTTCCGATAGGAAGGAGACCAGAATTGCACACAATATTCCAACAGTGGCCTAACCAATGTCCTGTACAGCCGCAACATGATCTCCGAACTCCTGTACTCAATACTCTGACCAATAAAGGAAAGCATACCAAACGCCTTCTTCACTATCCTATCTACCTGTGACTCCACTTTCAAGGAGCTATGAACCTGCACTCCAAGGTCTCTTTGTTCAGCAACACTCCCTAGGGCCTTACTATTAAGTGTATAAGTCCTGCTAAGATTTGCTTTCCCAAAAAGTAATGACTTGGTGGAGGAAAGCAGTTAAATATGCAGATGACACAAAAATAAGTGGAAAGGCAGGTTATGACAGGGATAAAACAATTGAAAGAGAGGTATTGATAGGTTAAGTGGTAGGCAAAAAGTTGGAAATGGTATGTAATGTGGGAAAATATGAATTTATTCATTTTGAAAGAGAAAACAGAAAAACAAAGAATTATTTTAATGAAAAAGAAACTGCAGAAAGCTGCAACACAGAGTCTTGCACACTATGATATAATAGAGGGCGGTCACAACAAATTATTTTACAGTCGAAGAATGTGCCCAAAAGTGGCAAAATGCAGAAACAAAAAAAAGCTTTGCTGGCAGAATAAAAAAAAGTATGCATAAAACACAGACAACTAATACACAGATGCAGCAGGTAATCATGAAGGCTACTGGAACATTGGAATATATGTCTTACTGCTATTGTACAAGGTACTGGAGAAACCACATCTGGAGTACTCTAAGCTGGTTTGGTTATTTAAGGAAATATATTTGTTTAAGAGAAGGCTGATAACTCAATCACTCCATACTGAGGGTTATGAGCAAAGACTAAACAGGCTAGGAATCTACTCCATAGCCTTTAGAAAAATGAGAGGTGATCTCAATGAAACATATAGGGCTTGATAGAGTAAATGCTGAGAGGATGTTTCCCTTCATGGGTGAGTCTAAGTCCAGAGGGCATAGACTCAGAATTAAGGGGTGCCAATTTAAGATTGAGATGAGAAGGAATTTCTTCTGTCAAAGGGTTGAGAATCTTTGGAATCCTTGTCACAGAGACCTGTGGGGCAGAGACTTTGTGTATTTTTAAGGCTGAGATAGATTCTTGATCAGTCGGGGAATCAAGGGTTGTGGAGAAAGGGTAGGACACCAGGTGAAAGGAGTGTCAGATCAGTCATGATTCTATTGAATTGTGTATCAAGCTCAAGGGGTCGAATGGCCTATTCCTGTTCCTACTTCTTAGCATTCTATGGGAAGCTGATACCCTTGATGCACACTATGACATAATAGAGGGCGGTCACAACAAATTATTTTATAGTCGAAGAATGTGCCCAAAAGTGGCAAAATGCAGAAACAGAAAAAATATTTTGCTGGCAGAATAAAAATATTCAAAGGATATTCAATGGAACTAGATAATGTCAGAAAGTTATTACAGGCTATAGGAGAACAGCTTAGCTGAACTTGTCAAATGCAGCAGGGATGATGCTGAAGGTATAAGCAGGGATAATGTACTGTGGATGCAGTCCAGAAGATGAAATTTGTGATTTTGGTCAGGGTAATCGTGGTATTACCAACAGGGCAGACAAGACAAATAGATTCAAATGGTGAATTGCAAGAGTTTAAACATGCAACCAACACATTCAAGTAACTCAAAGAGGAAAGGGAGAGTAAGGATGGACCATTATTAGGATTCATTTCTTTCTCCTGTCATTGCCTTCACATTCATCACTTAACTGCACCTTCCCAGCCCAATGGACAGATTGATAATGGATGCTATTTGGACCTGGAAAAATTGAAGGAGGGCCATGGAGGTTTTGAAACAAGTAGGAGTTGTATTCAAACAATGAAACACTAGAAGATTGCCTGTAATTTCACCCTTACCTGTTTGAACATACCAGGAAATACTCTCAATGACAGAAAGTCCTGTTGCTCTTCCAGCTTTCACGAACCCCTTTGCACAGTCTCACAAACAGTACAGTGGTCTTTTGGCACAGAATAATGATCGGGAGAAACCCTTATAAAGTAAGAAAGAGTACTCGAACATCCAAGTTACTTTTAGAAGAGACAGATGCTCCTCACAAAGCTCAGATTTTTGCATATTAGCAATATTTGTTTAATTTTTGGTTAGGATTCATTCATAAAATATCTTGAAAAAAATAAAAATCACACAACACCAGGTTATAGTCCAACAGGTTTAATTGGAAGCACACTAGCTTTCGGAGCGACGCTCCTTCATCAGGTGATAGTGGAGGGCTCGATCGTAACACAGAATTTATAGCAAAAATTTACAGTGTGATGTAACTGAAATTATACATTGAAAAATTGATTGTCTGTTAAGCCTTTCATCTGTTGGAATACAATGATAGTTTCACTTCTTTCATGTGTAAATCACAAACTTTTTTTTAAGTTGCATTCTCAGGTTAGCTGTTAACAATGGTGATAGCTAGACAATATGTTGAAGGTGTTAGCCCCCTGTGTTCTCTGTCTATGACCTGATGTTTAGATTGATTCTAATCTAAAAAGTGAGATAACAGAGTTTTACATAAATTCATGCAGTTTTTGAGCTCAGAGTTCTACATGAATGTATACAGTTTTTGAGCAAAGTACAATGTAACTCTGCAAGTACAAATTCACCACACAAAATATATGTGTGCATGTGGGTCTTTGTCTGTCTGTGTGTGTCTGTCTGTCTGGGGTGGGGGTTGTGAGTATGAGAAAGTGTGTGTGTATGTAGTGAGTGCAGAGTGTCTTAAGTCTGTGAGGAGGTGCATGTGTGGATGTGGGAGTGTGTGTGTCTATAAGGGTATGTGTGGATGTCTGTGTGCGCGTCTGTGTGTACCTGTGTCCGTGTGTATGTGAGAGTGCGTGTGTGTAGGAATATCTGTGTGTGTGTGTGTGTGTAGTGCAAGGGTGATCACCTGTAATGTGACATGAACCCAAGGTCTCGGTTGAGGCCCTCCCTATGGGTACCGAACTTAACTATCAGCCTCTGCTCGGCCACTTTTCTCTGCTGCCTATCCCGAAGTCCACCTTGGAGGATGGTCACCCGAAGGTCCAAGGCTGAATGTCCTGGACCACTGAAGTGTTCCCCAACTGGGAGGGAACCCTCCTGTCTGTTGATTGTTGTGCAGTGCCCATTCATCCGTTGTCGTAGCCTTTGCTCGTTTTCACCAATGTACCATGCCTCCGGGCATCCTTGCCTGCAACGTATAAGATAGACAACGTTGGCTGAGTCACATGAGTACCTGCCATGTACAAGGTGGGAGGTGTTCCCATGCGTAATAGTGATATCTATGTCCACAATCTGACACGTCTTGCAGTGTCCACCGTGACAGGGGTGTATGGAGTTGCCCTGAGAGCCGGGCAGTTTGCTACGAACAATGATCTGTTTGAGGTTTGGCGGTTGTTTAAAGGCAAGTGGAGGTGTGGGGAAGGTCTTGGTGAGGTGCTCATTCTCATCGATAATGTGTTGCAGGTCATGAAGAACATGGCATAATTTTTCAGCCCCCGGGAAGTACTCCAAATCTTGAAAAAAAGTACTTACCATTCTGGATGCCTGCTGAGCAATCATGTAAACTGTCCAGCCATTGGCTACATTTTCCAATTGTTGTTTTATTACACTTTTGACTTCAGAAGACAACGTTTTCTGATTGTCTGCATTTTTGTAGCCAATGCTACCAGAAGTTCTTGTTACATAAAATTAAAATTTTACTGTAAGACTTCCAATGCATTTTCAAACCATGTTTTGTTCACCAGTTTAGTGTATGTTCATATTTATATGAACGAAGCAAGTACCTTTTTACT
Source organism: Chiloscyllium plagiosum (assembly GCF_037043375.1). Lineage (NCBI taxonomy): Eukaryota > Metazoa > Chordata > Chondrichthyes > Orectolobiformes > Hemiscylliidae > Chiloscyllium > Chiloscyllium plagiosum. Next base: position 53,211,258 of record NW_028270142.1, read on the forward strand.
ATTGTAAGTGAATTGACTTGTTCTTGCCAAAATAATCAATAGATGGAGTAGGGTATAGAAATCTGAGAAGCAGCATTACTTCATTAACACAAATGTAACAATAAGATTATCAATGTAACAATAAGTAGTATGTAAAGTTCTTGTTAATTTATTTCATTAGCAAGATTTAAGCATGACAGATTAATGTGGTTATCGCAATAACTAAACATCATTTATTTAATTTCGTGTTGGAGAAATGTACAATCAATATCTGATATTAAGGGTATTAGCTAGGCTCTTGCAATGTTATTTCTCCTCCCATGTGGACCAGATCCACCACAGAACACACCAGATGGCCTCCTTCTTCAAAGATCGCAATTTCCCCTCCTAAATGGTCGATGATGCCCTCCAGTGCACTTCATCCACTTCCTGCACCTCTGCCCTCAAACTTGACCCCTCCAACCACAACAAGGACAGAACCCTCCTGGTCCTCACCCTCCACCCCACCAACCTTCATATACATTACATCATCCTCTGCCATTTTTGCCACCTACAAAACGGATTCCACCACCAGAGATAGATTTCGCTCCCCTCCCCTATCACTTTCCATAAAGACTATTTCCTCCGCGACTCTCTTGTCAGGTCCACAACCCCACCAACCCACCCTTCCCTCTTGGGAAGAGCGAAACTAATGTCATTTACAAAATACCTTGCAAGAACTGTAACAATAGACAATAGACAATAGACAATAGGTGCAGGAGTAGGCCATTCAGCCCTTCGAGCCTGCACCGCCATTCAATATAATCATGGCTGATCATTCCTAATCAGTATCCTGTTCCTGCCTTATCTCCATAACCCTTGATTCCACTATCTTTGAGAGCTCTATCCAACTCCTTCTTAAATGAATCCAGAGAGTGGGCCTCCACTGCCGCCTGTGGCAGAGCATTCCACACAGCAACCACTCTCTGGGTGAAGAAGTTTCTCCTGAGCTCTGTCCTAAATGGTCTACCCCGTATTTTTAAGCTGTGTCCTCTGGTTCGGCACTCACCCATCAGTGGAAATATGTTTCCTACTGCCAGAGTGTCCAATCCTTTCATAATCTTATACGTCTCAATCAGATCCCCTCTCAATCTTCGAAACTCAAGGGTATACAAGCCCAGTCGCTTCAGTTTTTCAGTGTAAGGTAATCCTGCCATTCCAGGAATTGACCTCGTGAACCTACGCTGCACTCCCTCAATAGCCAGAATGTCTTTTCTCAAATTTGGAGACCTGAACTGCACACAGTACTCCAGGTGTGGTCTCACCAGGGCCCTGTACAGCGGCAGAAGCACCTCTTTGCTTCTATACTCAATTCCTCTTGTTATGAAGGCCAGCATGCTATTAGCCTTCTTCACTACCTGCTGTACCTGCATGCTTGCCTTCATTGACTGGTGTACAAGAACACCCAGATCTCTCTGTACTGCCCCTTTACATAAATTGATTCCATTGAGGTAGTAGTCTGCCTTCCTGTTCTTGCTACCAAAATGGATAACCATACATTTATCCACATTAAACTGCATCTGCCATGCATCTGCCCACTCACCTAACTTGTCCAAGTCGCCCTGTAATCTCTTAACATCCTCATCACTTTTCACCCTGCCACCCAGCTTTGTATCATCAGCAAATTTGCTAATGTTATTGCTGATACTATCTTCTATATGATTAACAGATATTGTAAAAAGCTGTGGTCCCAGCACGGATCCCTGCGGTACCCCACTGGTCACTGCCTGCCATTCCAAAATGGAGCCGTTTATCACTACCCTTTGTTTCCTATTAGCCAACCAATTTTCAATCCAATCTAGTACTTTGCCCCCAATACCATGCACCCTAATTTTACTCACTAACCTCCTGTGTGGGACTTTATCAAAAGCTTTCTGAAAGTCCAGGTACACTACATCTACTGGATTTCCCTCGTCCAACTTCATAGTTACATCCTCAAAAAATTCAAGAAGATTAGTCAAGCATGATGTCCCCTTCATAAATCCATGCTGACTCTGTCCTATCCTGTTACTACTATCCAGATGTGCAGTAATTTCATCCTTTATAATAGACTCCAGCATCTTTCCCACCACTGAGGTCAGACTAACTGGTCTATAATTACCTGCTTTCTCTCGCCCACCTTTCTTAAAAAGTAGTATAACATTTGCCACCCTCCAATCCTCAGGAACCGACCCCGAATCTATTGAACTCTGGAAAATAATCACCAACACATCCACGATTTCCCGAGCCACCTCCTTCAGTACCCTGGGATGCAGACCATCAGGCTCCGGAGACTTATCAACCTTCAGACCTAACAGTCTCTCCAACACCAAATCCTGGCAAATATAAATTCCCTTAAGTTCAGGTCCTTCAGCCACTGTTACCTCAGGGAGATTGCTTGTGTCTTCCCAAGTGAACACAGATCTGAAGTACCCATTTAATTCCTCTGCCATTTCTTTGTTCCTAGTAATATATTCCCTTGTTTCTGTCTTCAAGGGCCCAATTTTTGTCCTAACCATTTTTTTGCCTTGCACATACCTAAAAAAGCTTTTACTATCCTCCTTAATATTCTTGGCCAGTTTACCTTCGTACCTCATTTTCCCTCTGCGTATTTCCTTCTTAGTAATCCTAAGTAACAAACACTACATTGGACAAACAGGCAGAAAAGTAGCCACCAGGATATATGAACATCAATTAGCCACAAAAATAAATGACCTACTCTCACTAGTATCTTTACATACAGCTAAGGAAAAACTCCACTTTGACTGGGACAACACATTCATCCTAGGACAAGCCAAACAGAGACATGCGCGAGAATTCCCAGAAGCATGGCTCCAACCGGAACTCTATCGTCAAACATATTGACTTGGATCCCATTTACCACCCCCTGAGAAAAAGAACAGGAAATGACATTACCAACCCAAGGCAACCTAAACATATAAATAAAAAGTGTGACATACCACCAGTCCTTCACCGGAGGTTCACTAGTTACCTAGTATGGTGACGAAACATCTGAAAACGAACCTTCCAGCTTAGCGAGCAAACTTACATCCAAGTAATGAAGAGGATTGATGAGGGTAGAGTGGAATATGTGATCTGGGCTTCAGTAAGGTGATCAACAAGTTTCTGTATGGTAAACTGATTAGTAAGGTTAGATCACATGGAACATAGGCGGCACGGTGGCACAGTGGCACAGTGGTTAGCACTGTGGGCGGCACGGTGGCACAGTGGTTAGCACTGCTGCCTGACAGAGCCAGAGACCCGGGTTCAATTCCCGCCTCAGGCAACTGACTGTGTGGAGTTTGCACGTTCTCCCCGTGTCTGCGTGGGTTTCCTCCGGGTGCTCCGGTTTCCTCCCACAGTCCAAAGATGTGCAGGTAAGGTGAATTGGCCATAATAAATTGCCCATAGTGTTAGGTAAGCGGTAAATGTAGGGGTATGGGTGGGTTGCGCTTCGACGGGTCGGTGTGGACTTGTTGGGCCGAAGGGCCTGTTTCCACACTGTAATGTAATCTAATCTAATAGGGAGAACTAGCCATTTGGATAGGGAACTGGCTCAAAGGTAGAAGATAGGGAGTGGAGGTGGAGGGTTGCTTTTCAGACTGGAGACCTGTCACAAGGATTGGTGCTGTTTTCCCTCATTTCCTCATTTTCCTAATTTATATAAATGATTTGGATGTAAACGTAGGCAAATGACACCAAAATTGAAGGTGTAGTGAACAGAAAGAAGATTACCTCAGAGTACAACAGGATCTTGATCAGATGGGCAAATGGGCTGAAGAGTGGCAGATGGAGTTTATAAATACAAGGTGCTGCGTTTTGTAAAGGCAAATCAGGCCAGGACTTATACACTTAATAAGGTCCTGGGGAGTGTTGCTGAATAAAGAGACCATGAAGTAAAAGTTCATGGTTCCTTGAAAGTGAAGTTGCAGGTAGACAGGATAATGAAGAAGGTGTTTGATATGCTTTCCTTTATCAGTCAGAGCATTGAGTATAGGAGTTGGGAGGTCATGTTGCAGCTGTACAGGACACTTTTGGTAAGGCCACTTTTGGAATATTGTGTGCAATTCTGGTCTCCTTGCTATAGGAAGAATGTTGTGAAAATTGAAAGGTTTCAGAAAAGATTTATAGGGATGTTGCCAAGGTTGGAGGGTTTGAACTATAGGGAGAGGCTGAATAGACTGGGATTTTCCCTGGAGCGTCAGAGGCTGAGGGGTGACCATATAGAGGTTTATAAAATCATGAAAGGCATGGATACAGTGAATAGCCAATGTGTTTTTCCCAGGGTGGGAGAGTCCAAAGCTCGAAGGGATAGGTTTCAGGTGAGAGGGGAAAGATTTAAAAGGGACCTAAGGGCGAACCTTTTTCACTCAGAGGGTGGTGCATATATGGAATAAGTTGCCAGAGGAACTGATGGAGGCTGGTACAATAGCAACACTTGAAGGCATCTAAATTGGCATATGAATTGGAAGGGCTTAAGGGAATATGGGCCAAATGCTGGCAAATGGAGCTAGATTAATTTAGGATATCTGATTGGCATGGAATTGGACTGAAGGGTCTGTTTCTGTGCTGTATAACTCAATGACACAAAGTTCTAAAGATCACAAAAGAAATGGACAGACTGGGCTCTTTTCTCCAGAAAACAGTATGAGGAATGATCTTATTTGAAGATTTAATATAGTAAAAAGTTTCAATAGGGTAGATGTGGAGAAAATGTTTTCACTTGCAAAGGACACCAAATCTAGACCCATAATTATAAGATAGTTGCTAATAAATCTTATAGGGAATTCAGCAAAAACTCCTTTAGCCAAAGCATGGGGAAAATGTGGAACCTGATAGTAGAGATGGCCAATATATTTGCTTTTAAGGGGAAGCTAAATTAACAGATAAGGAAGAAAGGAATAGAATGGGTTACTGATGAGATGAATAAGTGTTGGTAGGACGCCTGTGCTTAGCACAGAGACATCAGGATTGATCAGTTAGATCAGAATTTATGAAGTTCTGTAAGACTCTCAAATGCTCAGGATACAAGAATTGAGCACAGTTCTGACGGACATCTTCAACATCTCCCTGAGCTGCGCCATCATTCCAATGTGCTTCAAAGCTGCTACCATCGTCCCCATGCCGAAGATGTCTTCAGCATCCTGTCTCAATAACTACCTCCTTATTGCACTTACACCTATCATCATGAAGTGTTTCGAGAGTTTCTGTGCTTTAGTCTTGACTAAATTCGTATTACAACTTGATTATTCATTTTCCTTCCTGGGATATTTGTCCCAGAACAGATTCACGAGGCAATCACACAAAACCTTCCTTAGCTGATGTGAAATTTATGATGTTCATAATCATTGAAGAAAAATTAGTTAGGATTTGGCTTTTTTTTTACTCTCAGTTTTTAGCTTGGACAAAATATTTGTGCTTTTTTATGTATTAGGGTTTTATCCTTTACTGCAACTCTAGAGTCCATTCAATATGGTTCAGCATCCAGTTTAATTTACTTTAGACATATAATTCCGTCTGTATATTGCAAGTTTTATTAGCTGAATTTTACATTTCACTTCTTGGCAATAAAGAGTTAAAGCAAAAGTGAAGATGAGCAAAAGATTTTCATTTTTTAATTTATACTTTCAACAATCATGAATTACTCAGGTGGGTGTATGCACCTATGGAAATGTTGAAGCAGCAGTCCTTTTTTGTCTTCAAATCCAGTATCCTGTCACCAACAAATTATTTTGACTAATTCTCTACCTGAAACACACCCTCCCACTTCAACACAGAAACCCTACTCCACCCATGTGAAGATTTACGTTTGGTTCAGCTTGATTTAGTTTAAGCCCCAAGTTATCACTCAAGTTGGCTTTACTCCCAGCACCCTTGTAGTATTTTGGTACAGAATAAAAATCCCACCAAAGTAGATTTTAATTGTATAGTAATTTACAGATGGTAACCCAGAAATGCTATTTTGTCTCTATCCATATTAAAGAAGATGAAAAGAGTATAAAGGAAGTAGGAGTATACTTAAGAGGGAAATCAGGAGGGCAAAAAGAGACATGAGATAACTTTGGCAAATAGAATTAAGGAAAATCCAAATAGTTTTTACAAATACATTAAGGACAAAAGGGTAACTAGGGAGAGAATAGGGCCCCTCAAAGATCAGCAAGGCAGCCTTTGAGCCGCAGAAAATGGGGGAGATACTAAATGAAATTTTGCATCAGTATTTACAGAGGAGGAAGTGCTGGATGTCTTGAAATGGGTAAAGGTGGATAAATCCCCAGGACCTGATCAGGTATACCCGAGAACTCTGTGGGAAGCTAGAGAAGTGATTTCTGGGCCTCTTGCTGAGATATTTGCATCATCGATAGTCACAGGTGCTGGAAGACTGGAGGTTGGCTAACGTGGTGCCACTGTTTAAGAAGGGGGGGGGTAAGGTCAAGCCAGGGAACTATAGACCAGTGAGCCTGACCTTGGTGGTGGGCAAATTGTTGGAAGGAATCCTGAGGGACAGGATGTACATGTATTTGGAAAGGCAAGGACTGATTAGGGATAGTCAACATGGCTTTGTGTGTGGGAAATCATGTCTCACAAACTTGATTGAGTTTTTTGAAGAAGTAATAAAGAGGATTGATGAGGGGTGAGCAGTAGATATGATCTACAAGGACTTCAGTAAGGCATTCGACAAGGTTTCCCATGGGAGACTGATTAGCAAGGTTAGATCTCATGGAATACAGGGAGAACTAGCCATTTGGATACAGAACTGGCTCAAAGTTAGAAGACAGAGGGTGATGGTGGAGGGTTGTTTTTCAGACTGGAGGCCTGTGACCAGTGGAGTGCCACAAGGATCGGTGCTGGGCCCTCTACGTTTTGTCATTTACATAAATGACTTGGATGCGAGCATAAGAGGTACAGTTAGTAAGTTTGCAGATGACACCAACATTGGAGGTGTAGTGGACAGTGAAGAAGGTTACCTCAGATTACAACAGGATCTTGACCAGATGGGCCAATGGGCTGAGAAGTGGCAGATGGAGTTTAATTCAGATAAACGCAAGGTGCTGCATTTTGGGAAAGCAAATCTTAGCAGGACTTATACACCTAATGGTAAGGTACTAGGGAGTGTTTCTGAACAAAGAGACCTTGGAGTGCAGGTTCATAGCTCCTTGAAAGTGGAGTCGCAGGTAGATAGGATAGTGAAGAAAGCATTTGGTATGCTTTCCTTTATTGGTCGGAGTATTGAGTACAGGAGTTGGGAGGTCATGTTGCCGCTGTACAGGACATTGGTTAGGCCACTGTTGGGATATTGCATGCAATTCTGGTCTCCTTCCTATCGGAAAGATATTGTGAAACTTGAAAGGGTTCAGAAAAGATTTACAAGGATGTTGCCAGGGTTGAAGGATCTGAGCTACAGGGAGAGGCTGAACAGGCTGGGGCTGTTTTCCCTGGAGCTTTGGAGGCTGAGGGGTGACCTTATAGAGGTTTACAAAATTATGAGGGGCATGGATAGATAGGATAAATAGGCAAAGTCTTTTCCCTGGGGTTGGGGAGTCCAGAACTGGAGGGCATAGGTTTAGGGAGAGAGGGGAAAGATATAAAAGAGACCTAAGGAGCAACCTTTTCACACACAGGGTGGTGTGGGTATGGAATGAGCTGCCAGAGGAAGTGGTGGAGGCTGGTGCAATTGCAACATTTAAAAGGCATTTGGATGGGTATATGAATAGAAAGGGTTTGGAGGGATATGGACCATGTACTGGCAGGTGGGACGAGATTGGGTTGGGATATCTGGTCAGCATGGACTGGTTGGACCGAAGGGTCTGTTTCCATGCTGTACATCTCTATGACTCTAAGTGCCTCCAATTCTATTTAATTGTGCCATGATAATGATGAAAATGTACTGTGGATTTTCAAATTCTATCATCCAACTGTATGTCTGTGGTTTTCACGGATTGTGTCACAAAGCTAGTCCCTTTTTTCCCTAAAAGCTGTTCCTTGGCTCAAGGAGACTCTGTCCTTGAATTTTTTCAGAGGGGCAATAAACTTGGCTGGACTCCAATCAGTCTGGTTTGGGACAGAGATGAAAAGGATTTTCAGAGGCCTTTTGTTTATATATAAACAGATGAGACTTCGGGCCAAAGTGGTCATGCTTTAGAAGTGACTGTATAAAGAGAGGGGAGTGGTCAGCTCTCCAGCTAGCTGAGCTGACCTGAGCTGAGCAGTTTTAGTTCAGTCCTAAACTAGGAAGTTCAACAGGGAGCTGTGTGGAAACTCCCTCTCTTTTCTGCCCTTCAACTTCAACCTGTAAGCGTGTGTTCCATTTATACTGTTTTTTAAAGCGAGTTTGCTTATTGGAACTGTTGTGTGTATTTAGAACAGTATAATTAAGTCTCGATGGATAGGTTGAGTTCTGTAGGGGTTCTTTATTCTGTTTTTTGTGTTTCATTGTGTAATTTTGTGAATACATTTTTTGTCTGTTTTAAAATCTAGTGGTCAACCTAGCTACTGTACACTTACCAAAACAAATTGCAAAGTTAGGTCTAGGGATACCTGCTTAAGAATGTTTTGAGTGGTCTGGCTTAGTCCATAACAATTGAAATAGTTTTAAAAATGAAAAATGCCTGCTAAAAATGGCCAGAGCAATCAGATGTTCACAATGGTTGGAACCAACATGAAATAAACAAAATAATCTGAACTGAAATTTTAAAAATATATCAAAGCTAGTCAATCCAGTCAGGCAATGCAGAAATCCTAGTCTCCTGTTTTTATTTACGCCATATGATAAATTTCACATATTGAAGCTGAAAGACATCATCTGCAATCATCAAACACAGAAGCAGTGAATATTTATACGAAATGTATAAACAAATTTGTATTTCAGAGAATTGATTTTTGCAGAGCAGGGGTAATGATTTGTTGCTGCAGAACTGAGAATGCTCTCTCTCTCTCTCTCTGCCTCTCAAAGGACAAAGCACCCCATTACAACACAAAGTGGAGAAAAACAAGTGGACATCAAGAACGAGCTGTTTTTTTGAGAAGATTTGTAGCTCAGGTTGATGTTCTGGATGTAGGTTTGCTTGCTGAGCTGGAAGGTTAATTTTCAGATGCTTCATCACCATACTCGGTCATATCTTCGGACGAAGCTTCGCCCGGAGGCTCACTGAAGATGCTACCCAGTATGGTGATGAAACATCTGAAAATCAACCTTCCAGCTCAGCAAGCAAACCTACATCCAGGACAGCAAGAATTTAAGAGGTTCTATAAGATTTGCAAGTGCTCAGGATACAAGAATTGAGCACACCCCACAGTTCTCACAGACATCTTCAACATCTCCCTGAGCTGCACCATCATTCCAACATGCTTCAAGGCCGCTACCATCGTCCCTGTGCTGAAGCAGTCTCAGCATCCTGTCTTAACAACTACCTCCCTGTTGCGCTTACACCCATCATCATGAAGTGCTTCGAGAGGCTCATGATGAGGCATATTAAGATCCTGCTGGACATCCTGCAGTTCACGTATCGACCCAACCGCTCAACAGATGATGCGATTTCCACCACCCTCCATCTGGCCCTCACCCACCTGGAGAAGAAGGATACCCACATCTGATTACTGTTCATAGACATCAGTTCTGCATTTAACACTGTCATTCCTCAGCACCTGATCGGGAAGCTGAGTCTGTTGGGCCTAAATATCTCCCTGTGTAACTGGATCCTGGATTTCCTGACTGGGAGACCTCAGTCAGTCCAGATTGGGAATAGGATCTCCAACACCATCACAACAAGCATGGGGGCCCCCCAGGGTTGTGTGCTCGGTCCACTGCTGTACACCCTGCTGACACATGACTGTGCAGTAATGCATAGGTCGATGACATCATTACGTTCGCTGATGATACGACTGTAGTGGGTCTCACCAGCACGAATGATGAGTCAGCATATAGAGAGGAGGTGCAGCAGCTAACGGACTGGTGCAATGACAACAACCTGTCTCTGAACGTGGACAAGACGAAAGAAATGGATGTTGATTTCAGGAGGGCACGTAGCGACCACACTCTACTGGACATTGACTCCACTGAGGAGATCTTGAAGAGCACCAAATCTCTTGGCGTACACCTGATGAAGAATCTCACCTGGACCCTCAACACCAGCTCCATAGCCAAGAAAGCCCAGCAGCATCTCTATTTGTGTGCAGCCTAAGGAAAGCCCACCACCCAGCCCCCATCCTCACCACGTTTAACAGAGGGTTCATCGAGAGTACTCTGAGCTGCTGCATCACTGCATGGTTCAGGAATTGCACAGTCTCAGATCGTAAGACCCTGCAACGGATAGTGAGGATAGCTGAGGGGATCATCAAGGTCTCTCTTCCCTCCATTACAGACATTTACTCCACACGCTGCATCCGAAAGGCTGAGAACATTGTGGAAGACCCCATAACCCCTCACTCAAACTCTTCTCCCTCCTGCCATCTGGCAGAGGATACCAGCGCATTCAGTGTCTCACAGCCAGATGTGCAACAGTTTCTTGCCCCAAGCCATCGGGCTCCTTAACACAGTTTAATTGGAAAGAGTCTGATCTGAAATTCATTCGTATTGCTGGTAGAAAAATGTCTATCAGTCACCATTTTTCTGTTACACTGTAACTTGTGTGTTTTGTAATTTATGTTGTACAATTGTGAAATTTGTTCTATCCATGTAGCACCTTAGTTCTGGAGGAATGCTGTCTCATTTTTACTGTATCTGTTGCATTTGGTAGAAATGACAAATAAAAGCTACTCTACTATAAGTCTCAGGTTAAAACAATTATGTCTCACGGAATTTAACCTTTCATCTTTTGTGGCTTCTTTTGGAATATTGTGTGCAATTCTGGTCTCCCTCCTATTGGAAGGATGTTGTGAAATTTGAAAGCGTTCAAAAAAGGTTTACAAGGATGTTGCCAGGGTTGGAGAGTTTGAGCTATAGGGAGAGGCTGAACAGGCTGGAGCTGTTTTCCCTGAAGCATTGGAGGCTGAGGGGTGACCTTATAGAGGTTTACAAAATTATGAGGGGCATGGATAGGATAAATAGATAAAGTATTTTCCCTGGGGTGGGGTAGTCCAGAATTAGAGGGCATAGGTTTAGGGTGAGAGGGGAAAGATTAAAAGGGACCTAAGGGGCAACTTTTTTACACAGAAGGTAGTGTGTGTATGGAATGAGCTGCCAGAGGAAGTGGTGGAGGTTGATACAATTACAACAATTGAAAGACATCTGGAAGGATATATGAGTAGGAAGGGTTTAAGAGGGATTTATGGCAAGTGCTGACAAATGAGACTAGATTAATTTAGGATATCTGGTCGGCATGGACAAGTTGGACCAAAGGGTCTGTTTCCGTGCTGTACATTTCTCACACTACTGAACTCTTACCCCGCCAGTGCATTTACAAGCTTAGTGTTGTATCATTTTTCTTCTCAATGTTGACATAATAAAACTGGAGACATAGAGAGTCCTGCATGAAAAGAGGCTCACCATGTCCATAACTGTCATCAAATGTCCACCTATTCTAATCCCATTTTCCAGCACTTGGCCCGTAGTTTTGCATGCTATGGCATTTCAAGTGTTCATCCAAATCAATTTTAAATGTCGTGAGTGTTCCCACCTATGCCACCATTTTTCTCATCAAATCCAGGTATCTATAAAAATGTTTCATTAAATCCCCTCTAAATCTCCAGCTTTTTAACTTAAAAACTGTGTCCCCTGGTTATTGACCCCTTTCCGGGGAAACATTTCTCCCTAGCTACCCTGTCAATGCCGTTAGAGCTTGTATACCTTAATCCAATGCCTCCCTCAGCCTTCTCTGCTTTAAGGAAACAAGCTGAAAATGTGTTGCTGGAGAAGCGCAGCAGGTCAGGCAGCATCCAGGGAACAGGAGAATCAACGTTTCGGGCATAAGCCCTTATGCCCGAAACGTCGATTCTCCTGTTCCCTGGATGCTGCCTGACCTGCTGCACTTCTCCAGCAACACATTTTCAGCTCTGATCTCCAGCATCTGCAGACCTCACTTTCTCCTTTAAGGAAACAACCCCAGGGTAATCTCTCTTCATAGCTGAATCACTCTAACTGAGGCAGTGTCCTGGTGAAAATCATCAGTATCCACTCTAAATTGCACTTGCATGCAAAAAAACTCTGAAATTGACACCTTACTGACAAATAGACATTGGATAACTAATGAAAGAGAGATGTAATTTTCTGCTTTAAAAAATGTAAATCCCTCCTCACCTGTTCACAACAAGATCAGGGAATAACTTTGCAAGTTAGTTCATACAGATCTAGTGAATGAATTAGGGGGAGAGAATGAATTTTGTTGAAAATCTATTTTTAAACAGTTACAAAAAAGCTTTTTTGGGGCCCATACTATTATAGTTTTCAGATGTTTATTTTTGAAGTTAATAATTTCATAGAACAGGACAAGGTAATTTACAAAGAATTAAAAGCCTTGGAAGAACCAAAAGATGCATTTTTGTACTTAAAGTCAGAGTTCTGCCCATAAACCAGGAAAAAACGAAACTGTAAAATGGGTAGTGAGACATTAGTAGTGGAAATTGAGACAGAATTAGAGAGGTGGAAATCGGAAATAGACTTCAAAAAGAGGGAGAAGAACAGAAAATAAGATACGGGGAAAGAAAGGAAATTTAAGGAAAGGTAAGAGTGGAGGAGGAGTTGGGAAAGCAGAAGGAAATTTAAATTGAAACACGTGTTGGGGGGGGGGGGATGTTAGGTGAGAAAAGAGTCTCTACAGAAGGTACCTCTGGTGAGGGAATTACCCCTAGAGCAGCTCTAAGGACCAAGATATTCAATTCCCCTATTTAATCGCGAAAGTTTAACAAAGACAAGTTGAGCACCTTTATCTTTTTCAAATAAGATCATAAGACTAGAATCAGAAATTAGGCTATTCAGCCCATTGAATCTGCTCTGCTATTCAGTCATGGCTAATAAGTTTCTCAACCCCATTCTCCCACTTTCTCCCCGTAACCCTTGGTCCCCTTATAATCAAGAACCTATCTATATCAGCCTTAAATATATTCAATCACATGGCCTTCACAGACTTCTGTGGCAATGAATTCCATGGATTCACCACTGTCTGGCTGAAGAAGTTTCTTCTTATTTCTATTCTAAAAGGTCTTTCCTTTACTCTAAGCCTGTGTCTTCGGGTCCTGGTCTCTCCTACCAATGGAAACATCTTCCCAACATTTACTTTGTCCAGGCCATTCAGTATTCTGTGTGTCTTAATCAGATCTCCCCTCATCCTTCTAAACTCCATTGAGTATAGACCCAGAATCCTCAAATGTTCCTCATATGTTAAACTTTTCATTGCTAGGACCATTCTCATGAATCTCCTCTGAAAATGCTTTCAGACTAGTACATCCTTCCTGAGATATGGCTCCCAAAGCAGCACATAATACTCCAAATGTGGTCTGACCAGAGCCTTATAGAGCCTCAGAAGTACATCCCTGCTTTTATATTTAGGTCCTCTCAAAATAAAAGCCATCATTGCATTGCCTTCCTAACTACTGACTCAATCTGCAAGTTTACCTTGAGAGAATCCTGGACTAGGACTCTCAAGTCTCTTTGCGCTTCAGACCTCTGAATTTTCTCCCCATTCAGAAAATAGTCCATGCCTCTATTCTTCTTCCTAAAGTGCATGACCTCATACTTACCCACATTGTACTCCATCTGCCATTTCTTTGGCCCCTCTCCTAACCTGTCCAAATAGTTGGGAGAGCAATTAAAATGGCCAATCAACTGTTGTAGAGTAAGCAAACAAAAAACAAAGCTCACAAAGTTTACTCCTTCTTGCTTGAGAATGATGCAACCAGCTATGTGGCAACAAAAGGGGCTTTTTAAGTGCCTGCCTGAAGGAAACCAGTAAAAGCTCCTGGAAATGGCCTAACCAGATATACAGAGAATTTGAATGCCTTAAGTAACTTTCTTTTGATTAGTGGCAAAACACACTTAAAATTAAGGGCACCTTCATCACTTAATTCTTTAAGGAGTTCAAAGACATCATATCTTTTCTAATCCTGACACATGTTAAGGAGCAAAGGGTAATAGGGCCTGGAATGGCTACCTTTCTATCTGACGATGGATGTCAGAGTACAAAAGGACCTTGATAAAATAGGCCGAGGAGTGGCAGATGGAGTTTAATTTAGATAAATGTGAGGTACTGCATTTTGGAAAGGCAAATCAAGGCAGGACTTAAACACTTGATAGTAAGGCCCTGGGGAGTTTTGCTGAACATAGAGACGTTGGAGTTCCTTGAAAGTGGAGACACGGTAGATAGGATAATGCAGAATGCGTTTGGTATGCTTTTCTTTATTGATCAAAGCATTGAGTATAGGAGTTGGGAGGTCATGTTGCAGCTGTACAGGACACTTTTGGTAAGGCCACTAATGGAATATTGAGTGCAACTCATGTCTCCCTGCTATAGAAAGGATGTTGTGAAACTTGAAAGCGTTCAGAAAAGCTTTACAAGGATGTTGCCCGGTTGGGGGATTTGAATTATAGGGAGAGGCTGAATAGGCTGTGGTTGTTTTCCCTGGAGCATCGGAGGCTGAAGGATGACCTTACAGAAGTTTATAAAATCATGAGGGGCACAGATTTGGTGAATAGCCAAGGTCTTTCCCCCAGGGTAGCGGAGACCAAAACTAGAGGGCATAAGTTTAAGGTGAGAGGGGAAAGATTTAAAAGGAACCTAAGGGACAACTTTTTCATACAGAGGGTAGTGTGTGTAAGGAATAAGATGCAAGAGAAAGTGGAGTAGTTTGGGAACCATGGCAACATTTAAAAGGCATCTGGATGGGTAAATGAATAGAAAGGATTTAGAGGAATGTGGGCCAAATGCTGGCAAATGAGACTAAATTATTCAGGATGTCTGGTTGGCATGGATGTGTTGTACTAAAAGGTCTGTTTCCATGCTGTTCATTACTATGACTATATGACTCTATGCTGTTGCACAACTCTAGAACAGGTAGAACTTGGATCTTCTAGCCCAGAGGTAGGGACACCACAACAGTGACGCAACGGCCCTTAGGAACTCAATGTTTTAGATATTATTAAGTCAACCACATCCACAACTATCTACTCCTTCCACCACCAACAATGTAATAGCAATATCAAAATGATGCACTGCAGAAATTCACCAAAAATCCTGAGACAGCACTTTCCAAACTCATGGCTACTTCAATCTAGAAGGACAAGAGGCAGCAAATATATGGGAACACCACCATCTGCAAATTAATAACCATCCTGACTTGGAAATATGTTGACATTCTTTCACTGTAACTGATTCAAAATCCTTGAATTCCCTTCCTAACAGCATTGTGGGTCTATCTCCAGCATGTGGACAACAGATGTTCAAGAAGGTCGCTCACCACTAGATTCTCAAAGTCGACTAGGGATGGGCAATAAATGCTGGTATGCCAGTGGCAACCATATCCCATGAGTAATAAAAAAGACAAGTTGAAGTTTCACCTTGTGGAAGAGCCACAAGGAATATCATTGACCCTGAAATTTTGCCTGAGAAAAGTAGTGTTCCAGCGAAAGCGGAATGGATTAAGGAAAAACCCAGTTCATGCCCCAAAGTGGGCACTACTTGTGGAGACCAACAGAGACATAACAGCGAGCTGAAAGATCAAATAAACAGAACCAAGTTTCAAGCCTCAACTAGTACAGTTGGGTTCAGGTAAAGTTCAGTGCATTTGCAGATGCACATACAGGCATTGAATGGGATGCAAATGTCAGATCACCACGCACTAACCTCCAAGAAATCAAATTTGAAAAAAATGTCAGAATCTAGTACATGGATTGATGGATTGGGCAGTGGAGTTTTAAAACTCAGACAGATAGCATCGCTCAGGGAACATCTCTAGCTACTATTCGCAAAGCAGGTTTTGAACTTGGGCTAGAAAGAAGAGAGTGAAATTACAATGTGTGTGTGTGTTATTTCTCCAATTTCTGTATCATTATTTCATTCTTGTCTTGAAATGGAATGCTCAACATAAACAGGAAAGAGAAGTATTGTTCGCATTCATTAGTCATGATGGGCAAGTGTTGTGATAGTGATAACATATGGACTATTACTTTAAAGGTTCATCATTAATTTTAATGCCTAGCATTTTAATGGACTGAAATGGATTTGCAAAGGAAAACCATTGATTTTAAAAGTAAACAGCTGATCATACAAGTGAAGCATACTTCATGAAACCAAAGTGGAATAACTGAAATCAACTCAAATGAAATTTAACTTATATCAACACACACTGCAACTAGCTCATTCCATCTTCCATTTTATTTACTCCTGTGTGATAGGCTTTACATCTTGAAGATGAAAAATATCACCTGTAATATTGAGTTTGGAAGTGGGCTCAAACATTGAAGTTCACAAATCTGCTAGTATTTCAGAAAACCAATTTTTGATGAAGATAGACTTGTGATTGCAGAACTGGATAAAGCTCTTGGTTTCTCTCTGCCTCTCAAAGGACAAAACACCTCTTGACAAAATAAATTGGAGATAAACCTAGACATTAACAACATATCCTCATGCTACTACTAAGGATGTAAAACAGTGGTAAAAAAATCAGGGTCTCAGGTTAAACCTTTATTCATGAAGAATACCTTTAGGACATTAGACTGTGTATTCCTTTTATATTTTTAAAATGTATTCATGAAATTTGGGCAATACTGGCTGGACTAGCATTTATTGACAATTCCTAATTGCCCAGAGGCCAGTTAAGAGTCAGCCATGTTGCTGTGAGTCTGGTGTCATGTGGCGTAAATTGAATTGGCTGAAGACTGGCATCCATGATGCTGGGGAACCCCGCAGAAGATCAAGATATATAATCAATTTGGCACTTCTGTCTGAAGATTGTTGCAAATGTTTCAATGCTATCTTTTTCACTTACATGCTGGATTTCCTTGTATGGGGAATAGGGACATTTGTGGAGAATCCTCCTCTGTAGAGTTGTTTAATTCTCCACTACTATTTCTGACTGGATGTGACAGGATGGCAGAGCTTCGATCTGATCCATTGAGTATGAAATTGCTTACCCTAGTCTTTCCATTGCTGCTCATACTAATTGGCACATAAGTAGTCCTGTGTTACAGCTTCATCAGATTAACATCACATTTTTGGAGTTGAAAAGTGTGGCACTGGAAAAACACAGCAGATCAGGTAGCATCTGAGGAGCAGGGAGTCGATGTTTCAGGTATAAGCTCTTCGTCAGGAATGGGGGGGGAAGGGGGCTGAGAGATGAATAGGAGGGTGTGGGTGGGAGTGAGGGGAAGGTAGCTGGGAAGGTGATAGGTAGATGTAGGAGGGGGTGATAGTGATAGGTTGGAGGGGAGGGTGGAGTAGATAGGTGGGAAGGAAGATGGACAGGTAGGTCAGGTCAAGATGGCAGTGCAGAGTTGGAAGGTTGGATCTTGGATGAGATGGGGGGGAGGGAAGATGAGGAAACTGATGAAGTTGACATTGATGCCATGTGGTTGGAGGGTCCTAAGGCGGAAGATGAGGCGTTCTTCCTCTGGGCATCGGATGGCTAGGATTTGGTGGTGGAGGAGGCCTGGGACTTGCATGTCCTTGGCGGAGTGGGAGGGGGAGCTGAAGTGGTTGGCCACAGGGTGGTGGGATTGTTTGGTACATGTGAGCTAGAGATGTTCCTTGAAACGTTCTATGAGTTGGCATCCTGTCTCCCAATGTGGAGGAGACCACATCAAAAGCGATGGACACAGTAGATGAGGTGTTTGGATGTGCATAAAAATCTCTGCTGGATGTGGAAGGATGCTATGGGGCCTTGGACAGAGGTGAGGGGAGAGTTTTGGGTGCAGGTTTATTACCTCTTGCGGCAGCAAGATATGGTGCTGGGAGTGGAGGTGTGTTGGTGAGAAATGTGGACTTAATGAGGGAATTGCGGAGGGAATGGTCTCTGCAGAATGGTTTCTGCAGAATGCAGATAGGGGTGGGGAGGGAAATATATTGCTGGTGGGGGGTCTGATGATAGGTAGGGAAAATGGTGGAGGTACATTTTCAAATCTGAGTGCTGCTGCACCTGGCATGCCCTCCTGCATTTCTCATTGAACCAAGATTGATCCCCAGGCTTGATGGTAATGTAGAGTAGGGTAGATGCCATGCCATGAGTAGGTGCAGTTCTGTTGCCAGTTACATACAGTGCCTCATAGATGCTGTTATGCTTCGCTGGCTTAAAATGCTGAAAATCAAGCCTTGCTATTTACAGAGTTCACAAAATTTAAAATTAATTTTATGACACAAAGATTCTTAATATTTTTGAAGGATGTAAATGTGCAAGACTTGATGTATTTCAATTATTGTGGAAATATCTGAGGTAGTTTCTTTCAAAGAGTTTGTTGAAAAGTCACTATGGACATTGGAGTGTTTAATCAAGGCTTCTCAGAAATCACACAACTGGTGATAACTGCTTGCTTTGCTGTGGATCCTGAATAGTTTGGAGAAGGGTCACTGGACTCAAAAATTTTAACTCTGATTTCTGTAATTTTCTGTTTTTGTTTAAGATTTTCAGTATTGTCAGCTCTCTGTTTTATTATCCTGACATGAATTGGCTTGGAGAAAGTGCTTTTGTATCTGAATGACTTGAGGACATGAAGTCTGTTAGGAAGGTCCGCTCCACTGATTTTTTTTCTATTTCTGAAAGAATCCTCTTTTGAGCTTAGGTTGAAACCTATTTGTTCTTCTGACAGAGTTATTGGAGAAATTACACAATATTGTACTTCCTGAGCAAGCTGTGCCCGAAAGTCACCAGAGACGATAGTGCGATTAGTGAGAGTCAGATGTCCCAGAACAACAGTTCAACAAATTTTGGAACATTTTATGCATTATTCTTCTTTGCATGAAGAACAACCATCTTTGACCAGACAGTTTTTTTATGTTTAAAGTGAATCACTGTAAACAGAAATCTATTGTTTTCCCTCTTTAATGTGTGGTTATTTTGCAAATATTTAGAGTGATAGCATTTGCGCTTTTATATCACTGATTGTTAACCACTTATGGTATTTAATTGACTGTTTTATTTGATAATAAACCAATAATTGTGTTCATTAAGAAACTTGATTGATCAAACTTGTTGTTTAAAATCTGACGTAACCTATTTAATTGGCCACCTTGATAACTGGAAAAAGTACTTATATTTTATGCAATAGTGTAACTAGTCAATATTGCACTCTTCTAGCCTTGATCATAACAGTACGTTTGATGTTGAATCTGTACTGGAACAGATTTCCTGGTGAGTGGCAAGCTCATGTAGATTGCTATTCAAGCTGGTTTTATTAATGAATATTGGAGACTTTTTTAAATCATGGCTTCCTGAAAATCACATGACTGGTGATAACTGTTTGCTTTGCTGTGGATTCTGATTTGGACTGGAGAAAGGTCACTGGACTCAAACTTGAAAAAGAGAAAAGCATTTCTGAGAAAAGATTCCAATCAGCTCTCCCTCAGAAATGCAGAAGCGTACTTGCATTCTGATAGTTCTTTCCCAGTGTAGACCTGTCAGAGGCAAGCCATAGGCTCTTTTGACAGCAGTCAGCTGTCATAATCAGGAATGTGAAGGTACTGACAGCCACTCTGATAGCTGCTGTCAAAGGCTAAGTACACAAGGTAAGAGTAATGTTCAGGTGCTAAGAGGGTTGGATGCTGGATGGATAGAGGTTTGGTGTACCAGGTAAGTAGTGTGCTATCTGGGGTACAAGATAGCACTCTAGCTGAGATGGGGGGTTAGTGTGCCACCTGGCTGTGTTAGGATGCCAGCTAGAGAGATGTCAATTACAGGGGGGTAGGGTGCCAACATAGAGTGCCATGCACCAAGGGAGCAAGTAAGTGTTTCAGATATGTTGGGGAGGCTGGAAAATTCAGGTCCAGTAGGAGTTGCAGAGGCTAGGTGTCAGAACTGGGGGACTTCAGGTCCAGCGTGGAGAGGTGGTAGGTGTTGGGTACGGCCAACGGGCAAAGGGGAATGGACAGTTGGGTCCAGCGACAGGAGTTTGAAGTCACATTGGGTCCAGTGACAGGGGAGTCAGTCTGGCGGAGGTAGAGTTCAGCTGCAGAATGGGTGGGGGTGTCGTTTGCAGGAAGGGGTGAATGTCAGGTCCCTGGCACATAGTGAGGGCCAGATCTGGTGACAATAGCATGTGGAGTGTTAGGAGTTGGGGGGTCAGGGAGGGTCTAACAGAAGGTGTTTTGGGTGGTGATGTGGGGTGGGGGTGGTTCTGTCAGTTCCTGGAGGTGGGCAAATGGAACTATTTAGTACCAAGAAAGGTAGGCGGAGTGTCAAGTCTGGAGGTGAGTGGCTGTTAAGTCAGGTTTTGGGGATATAAGGTGGCTTGGGATGTGTGAGTGGGGTATGTATGGTCTCTATTTAATAGTTACATGCGAATTATATGTATTTAATAGACTAAATTTTCCTGAGTAACAGTTTTACTTAATTATATTAGAATCATCTGAAGTCTCCAGATTATATAGACTTCCATGGGTTTTTGGTATAGTGGGAATTGCCCAGCAGAAAATTCAATTTCCAGGTGAATTCCTTTGGAGTCTGCTAGGTTGGGGATTTCAGTGTCTCCAAGTACAACATCAATCCCTGCTCACCATCCCACTATTTGGCCAGTGGAAAATCTGCCCAATTGTTTACTCAGGGTTAGCAGATGATAAAAAATCTTTCTTTCACTCAAGGAAACTTTGCAGTTGGCTCTTCACTGATACAGTAGACATTGAGTATTACACTTTTATTAGCCTTATGCTAAAAAGAATATACTCAGAAGTTTGAAAAGTGAGGAGAAGATATACTCTTTCTCATTTGGTCACAGCGATAGATAGTTAGCAAATAACGCAAATAATTTTCACAGAAACTGTACTTCAATCAATTACTATTCTCTTGATCAAATTAGTGTATTATTCCTGAAACCTAGTTAATGAAGAAATGGATTGAGATAAGGAGATAATTACATTGGTTACATTTCTTTCTAAAGCTTTAAATCAGACTGCTTACTAATATAATATTTGTGCTCACATCTGAGAATGCAGTTAATCAATCATTCACTCGACAAATTCAAGGTTGCCAAAAGCTAATTACTAATTCCAATAACGTGATAAGGTAAACCATTCTTCAACTGGAGCCCGGCCCAAACTTGGGCTAGACCCAAAGTCAAAGTTCAGCCCCAGCTGAACCATATCCCATATAGAGACCAGCCTCACCTTAATTGTCTGCTTCTAGCACAATTTTTTTGGAATATACTCACATATTCCTGCACAAGTTAGGATTAATATTTGCATTTTGCACCTTTAATGCAAGGCAGACTTTCCAAGTATTTGGGCAATATGAAATTGGGTTTAGATATTTTTAATGAGATTTTGAGAAATCTGCTATACATTGAAACTCACAGAAGATCAAAATATCCATATTATGCCAATGCTTTATTCATAATTGCTCTTTATTTTGAATTATAAGTCAATTCATGTTTCTGCTTAAAATGATGCCATTTGTACCTGTGTTAATTAGTCAGATAATCTCAATTGAAATAGAATTTACCTTTTGCTAATCATCACAACCCAATATTAATGTAAGGATATATTCACTTTCAACTTATTAAATAACCTGAATAGACAAGATGTTCATTTCCAGTCCTTTAGTGTATTGTTCTTTGACAACGGCATCTCACATTTATAAAGGCCAATGTAATGTATTGAAACATCCAAAGGTCTTTACAGGAGCTTTATTTAAAGCTTATGCAAATGGGCATCTTGAAGAAGAGGGAGGGATTGAGATGGAGTGGTTTAGAAAGAGGATTTCCAAGCATAGGACCCAGACTGCTGAAAGTACAGCCACTAACAGTAGAACAACTAGAATAGGAGAAGAGCATAGATCTTGGAAGTTTGTGGGACGAGAGGAAAAGGGATTAGGGAGCTAAATAAACAGATACAGTGGTAAGAAGAGATGAGATCATAAAGTGATTTGAAAATATGGATGAGAGTATTAAAATCGAAATATTGCTGATGACATAGCCTATGTAGATATTTTTAATCATCTTACTCCAGATGTGTTACGACACACCTCTGCACATGTAGAGCAAGTGGGACTTGAACCCAGGCCTTCTTGCCCAGAGGTTAGGGCATAGCTAATGTATTTTAGTGAGCACAGGAGTGATAGGTGAACAAGCCTTGGTGTGAGTTAGGATATGGACAGCAGTGTTTTTGATAAGAGTATGGAGAACAGTGGATAGGAGATAAGCCAGAAGTACATTCGAATAGTCAAGTATAAATAACAACAAATACATAGATGAATCTGGGGTGATGGCAGGCAATGTCAAGGTGCAAGGGGTCATGATGATTGAGTGAACATGGGATCTTGTGGTCAGATGAGATGTGAAGATGACAAATTGTGTGGTTCAATCTCAGAGGGCAATGAAAGAGACGGACAGATCTGGTAGCCAGTGTTGTCAGAGAATGAAGACAATGGTTTGGATCTCTGCAATATTTATTTACGGGAAATATCTGCTCAGCCAGAGATGGATGGTGGACAATTTTTTAATATATATTCACTTGTGGGATGTGGGCATCACTGGCTGGCCAGCATTTATTACCCATCCCTAGTTGCCCTTGAGAAGGTGGTGGTTAGCTGCCATCCTGAACTACTGCATTCCACCTACTGTAGGTTGACCATGATGCCATTAAGGAGGGAGTTCCAGGATTTTGACCCAGTGACAGTGAAGAAATGGTGATACATTTCCAAGTCAGAATAGTGAATGGGTTGAAAGGGAATTTAAAGATGGTGGTGTTCCCATATATTTGTTGCCTTTGTCCTTCTAGTTGGAAGTAGTCATGGGTTTGGAAGCTGCTATCTGGGGATTTTTGGTGAATTTCTGCAGTGCATCTTGTAGATAGTACACACTGCTGCTACCGAGCATTGGTGGTGGGTTGTGGCTGCTTGTGGATGTAATGCCAATAAAGCGGACTGCTTTGCCCTGGATGGTGTCAAGCTTCTTGAGTGTTGTTGGGGCTACACTCATCCAGTTAAGTGGGGAATATTCCATCACACTCCTGACTAGTGCAGTCTAAATGGTTGACAGGCTTTGGGGAGTCAGGAGATGTGTTACTCGCTGCAGTATTCCTAGCCTCTGACCTGCTCTTGTAGTCACAATGTTTATGCAGTGAGTCCAGTTGAACTTCTGGTCAATAATAATCCCCACTACCAACATCCTGGGAATGCAGTAATGGTGACAGCATTGAATATCAAGGGGTGATGGTAAGATTATCTCTTATTGATGACAGTCATAGACTGGTGTTCGTGTGGCGGGAATGTTACTTGGCATTTGTCAGCCCAAGCCTGGACATTGTCCAGATCTTGTTGTATTTGAACATGGACTGCTTCAGTATCTGAGGAGTCATGAATGATTCTGAACATTGTGCAATCATTGGCAAATAGCCCCACTTCTACCCTATGATGGAGGGAAGGTCATTGATAAACCACCTGAAGATGATTGGGTCCAGGATGCTATCCTGAGGAGCTCCTGCAGAGGTGTCCTAGAGCTGAGATGACTGACCTCAAACAACTACAGCCATCTTCCTATGTGTCAGGTATGACTAACCACCAGAAAGTTTGCCTCCTGATACCCATTGATTGCACTTTTGTTAGGATTCCTTGATGCCACAGTCAGTCAAATGCCACCTTGATATCAAGGGATGTCACTCTCACCTCACCTCTGGAATTCAGCTCTTTTATCCATGTGTGAACCAACGCTGTAATGAGATCAGGAGCTGGGTGGAACTGGCGGAACCCAAACTGGGCATCCCTGAGCAGGTTATTGCTGAACAGGTACTGCTTGATAGCAATGGTGATGATAACTTCCACCACTTTACTGATGATTGAGAGTTGAGTGAAGGGGTGGAAAATAGCTGGGTTGGATTAGTCCTGCTTTTTATGTACAGGACATACCTGGGCAATATTCCACATTGTCAGATAGATACCAGTGTTGTAACTGTACTGGAACAGCTTGATTAGGGGAGCAGCAGGTTCTGAAACACAAGTCTTCAGTACTATTGGTGGAATGTTGTCAGGGGCCATTGCCTTTGTAGTATCCAGTGTCTCCAACTGTTTCTTGATATAAAGTGGAGTGAATTGAATTGGCTGAAGACTGGTACAGTAGCGCCTCGACATACGAACGACCCCGTTCACGAACAAATCAGTTTACGAACAGGATTGTATGTAAAATTTTGCTTCAACATACACATGAAATTCAAGGTACGAACGAAGGTACGAATGCAAAAAGCTCGTGTGCGACCACGTGGTTTCATTGTTCTGCTTTGCTACGCGCTTGTTGAACGCAAAAGCTCTCGGGCCCCGTGTGATCTCATTCAGTTCATCTTTGGCGCGTGCGCTGTGGACAGCGTTCATTGCCACGTCCAAGCATTCTTACACTATCCAAACAATGGGAAAAATTGATTCAGTTCGCGAACCGGGTCCTGGAACAGATTAAGTTCGTAAGTCGAGGCGCTACTGTATCTGTAATGCTGGGGATCACTGGAGGAGGCCGAGATGGATCATCCAATCAGCACTTATGGCTGAAGATTGCTGCAAAAGCATCAGCCTTATCTCTTGTGATAAGTCAGAGACAGTGGCTCAGAGAAATGACAGTCAGGTAGAGCTGGATGTTATCAGTATATATTTGGAGTTGTATTTTCAAATTATATTGCCAAGGGATAACATATAGTTCAGAAATAGGAGGCACCAAAGGCAAAACATAAATTGTTGTATATTTCTCATTTTAAATAAAATAATACTTTGATAAATCCTTAATTTTTGTATTTGCTTTGGGCCAGTTTTTGCTGCAGAAGAGCATTTAATAGAGTCTACTAACTTGGTCTTGCATTCTTCAGCTCAAAAATGTTTTTGGTCACAAACTGCTGAAAATGAAGGTGATAACAGGAAGCAGGAAATCTAAGACCCAAATAAGCACATTAGTGCCGAACCAAATAAATTGTAAGATTGGGAAATAAACACAGGAATATTGACAAGAAGTTTGAATTGAATTTGTCATCTTACCTAGAAAGTGAAGTAAAGGGAAGGAAATAAAGATTAAGGGAGAATTAAAAGCATAGGAAGAAAAAAGATCTTTTGATTGAAAAATGTAAAGATAACTAACTTCAGAATGAAGAATTTTCAATGTAAACTTTTTCCCACACAAAATAAAAGTAAGCAAGAAGGAATCAAAATATATTTCCAGGAGTGAAAGCATGTTAGTTTATACCTCTTACTATTAGACAATCAGTTTTTGTGCAATCATGAAGACAGATTTGCATTAACATGGAACCTTTCACGTCTATTGGATGTCTTAAAGTGCATTATAATGAATGAGTTACTTTTGAGGAATAGCATTGTTGAAATGTAAGAAATACGACAACTAATTATGTACTCAATAAGTTCCCACGAAGAACAATGACCAGATATTAATACCTTGTGATATTTATTGAGGGATAACTATTGGCCAGGACCGGAGGAATTGCTCCCCTTCATGCTTGATGTTTAATCTGGTAGACAGAACTTGGAACAGCATATAAGCCAGTCAAACTTGCATTGGGTTGGGTGTTCAACCTTGTTTCTTAAGCTCAAGTGGAACTTGAGCCTAGAACATTCTGACTCATCAGTGCTCGTATCTGCGCCATAGATATCGCTGAAGTACAGTGAGACTTGAGTGTGGGAAGTTAACAACTGCAGAAACCACAATGATCTATACATTAATTCCTGGGTGTGGCAGCCAACTTGTAATGTTTGTGACCTGGCAGAGGCTTCACTGAGTGAATAGATTTACAGTACTTCACAAGTAGATTTAAAAGATAAATGTTTGCCAACAAAATGAAGTATAATGAAACTTGCATTTTTTAAAGAATGAGTTATGCATACTCATATTTTATGTCTTAAAACATGTAGTTGTACAAGCACTCCAGGTGTCATTTCAATGGCTGCAGTTAACCTTCAATGCCAATAGCTAAAACATTGTGTGTTCATTCTATTATGGAGAAAATTGTTACAAAGGTACTTCATATTTAGTATTTCTTGGAGGATGTAGGTTTTGAAGAGCTGTGGAAAATGGATTTATATCATATTTTGAGGAAATATCTGAAGTGCTTTCCTTAAAAGAGTTTATTGAATGGTCACTGTAGTCATTGGAAACTTTCTTTCAATCAGCCTTCATATGACTGGTGTTAATGGTTCGCTTTGCTAGCCTGGAGAGCTTTTGGTTTGATTTGGTCTGCAGTTGAGGGAGACAGGGAGGGGAGGGGAGGGGAACTGCCAGATAGAGCTGCCCAACCTTTTCTGAAAAGAAAATCTGTTGTTAACTTCAGCTTGAAACCAGCTTTTTTTTTTCTGAAAGAGTGATTGCAGGAACATCACAATATTGTATTTCTGAGCTAGTCTTGTTGATAGTGACTCCAGAGACAGACATGCATATTCATGACTTGACCATATGTCCTGCAACATTAGAACAACAGATAGCAGATCATCTAACCATTGGCCAAATAGAGTCAGAGAGTCATAGAGTGGTACGGCACAGAAACAAACCCTTCAGTCCAACTCATCCATGCCGACCAGATATCCCAACCCAATCTAGTCCGACCTGTCAGCACCCGCCGCATATCCCTCCAAACCCTTCCTATTCATATACCCATCCAGATGCCTTTTAAATGCTGCAATTGTACTGACCTCCACCACTTCATCTGGCAGCTCATTCCATGCATGTACCATCCTCTGCGTGAAAAAGGTGCCCATTAGGTCTCTTCTATATCATTCCCCTCTCACCCTAAACCTATACCTTCTAGTTCTGAACTCCCCCACCCCAGGGAAAAGACCTTGTCTATTTACCCTATCCATGCCCCTCATGATTTTATAAACTGCTATAATGTCACCCCTCAGCCTCCAACACTCCAGGGAAAACAGCTCTAACCTATTCAACCTCTCCCTACAGCTCAAATCATCCAAACCTGGCAACATGTTAAATCTTTTCTGAACCCTTTCAAATTTCAAAACATCCTTCTGATAGGAAGGAGACCAGAATTGCACGCAATATTCCAACAGTGGCCTAACCAATGTTCTGTACTGTCGCAACATGATCTCAGAACTCCTGTACTCAATATTCTGACCAATAAAGGAAAGCACCTTCTTCACTCTCCTATCTACTTGCAACTCTACTTTCAAGGAGCTATGCACCTGCACTCCAAGGTCTCTTTGTTCAGCAGCACCCCCAAGGACCATACCATTAAGCGTATAAATCCTGCTAAGGTTTGCTTTCCCAAAATGCAGCACCTCACATTTATCTAAATTAAACCCCATCTGCCACTCCTCAACCCATTGGTTCATCTGATCAAGATCACATTGTAATCCAAAGTAACTTTCTTCGCTGTCCACTACACCTCCAATTTTGGTGTCATCTGCAAACATACTAACTATACCGCTGAAGCTCACATCCAAATCATTTATGTAAATGACGAAAAGTAGTGGACCCTGCACTGATCCTTGTGGCATTCCACTGGTCACAGGCCTCCAGTCTGAAAAACAACCCTCCACCATCACCCTCTGTCTTCTACTCTAAGCCAGTTCTGTATCCAATGTATGTTCACTGAGTGAAAGGATTTACAGTACTTGGAAGTGTATATGTGTTTGCTTGTGCATGATGAGATTTGGAGGGTTAATCATTTATATTTCTATCTAGTCAACAGTATGTAGTAACCAGCTATTGTGTTTTCATTGAAAGTTGCTAGAGTTGGAGGGTTTGAGGGACAGGCTGAATAGGCTGCGGCTATTTTCCCTGGAGCATCGGAAACTGAGGGATGACTTTATAGCAGTTTATAAAATCATGAGGGGCATGGATAGGGTGACTAGCCAAGGTCTTACCCAGGGAAAGAGTCCAAAACTAGAGGGTTTAACATGAGAGGGTAAAGATATAAAAGGAACCTAAGGGGCAACTTTTTCACACAAAAGGTGATGTATATATGGATTGAGTTGCTAGAGGAAGTGGTGGAGGCTGGTACGATTACATTTAAAGGCATCCAGATGGATATATGAATAGGAAGGGTTTAGAGAGATATGGGCTAAATGCTGACAAATTGTACTAGATTAATTTAAAATATCTTGTCAGCATGGACGAATTGGACTGAAGGATCTGTTTTCATACTGTACAACTCTATGACTCTAAAACTTATGCTTTGTCTAGATAATAAACCAAAATATATTTTCATTTAAAAAAAACTGATTTATTTAAATACAAGCAAAGTCCTGTGGCTGCTGGAAATTTAAAATATAAACATAAACTCTATGCATCTGACAACATCTGTGGAAAGAGAAGCAGAGTTAACAATTTGAGTCTGATGTGAGTCCTCTACAAAATTGAGGGGCTCTGAAAAAATGATGTCTGTTATACTGTTGAAACAGGGGGGAGGAGAAGCAAATTAAACAGATGGTAAGGCATCCTGGAACAAAAGTCAAAGGGAATCCTGATGATAATGGAGAAGCTATATAGATGAAGAATAAGTGTTATTCCTTTGTCATAATAGGAGGAAATGGATCAACTCTGTTGAGAGTAAAATGCATTCCAACAAGGCACTGGATGAGGGAGAGGGGTAATGAAAATGAAAGGCAGAGTTCATGGTCTGAAGGTACTTATATCAATGTCGAGTCCTGACAAGGAAAGGAAAAATGAGATGCTGTTCCTCGAATTTGCATTGGAATTCTCTGGAACGCTGCAGCAGACCTGGGAGAGAAATGTTAGTCTGAGAGTGAGTTGATGTTTTGAGGTGAAAAGTGACCAGCAAGTTTGAGCCAGAATACAAGTGTTGAGGCCCCAGTACAAACACTTACAGGACTACACTCATTAATCATGCCAATCAGACAAAGACCAATTTATGCAGACACTCTGTTTTCTTCCAGCCAGCTAATCTTCTCTCCATATGAGTCGAGAGTGTGGTGCTGGAAAAGCACAGCAGGTCAGGCAACATCCGAGGAGTAGGAGAATCGACGTTTGGGCATAAGTCCCTCATCAGGAATGAGGCTTGTGGGCCAGGGGTCTCATTCCTGATGAAGGGCTTATGCCCAAAACATCGATTCTCCTGCTCCTCAGATGCTGCCTGACCTGCTGTGCTTTTCCAGCACCACACTCTGAACTCTGATCACCAGCATCTGCAGTCCTCAGTTACTCTTTCTCTCCATTTGACTGTGTTACTCACTTCATCATGAGCTTTAATTATCCACAATAACATTTAATATGGCTCCTTATGTAATGCCTTCTGGATGTCAAAGTGCAGTACATTTGTAGATTCCCTTTTATCCATAGCACATTTTACTCCTTCAAACAACTACAATAAGTTGGTGAAATTTGATTTTCCTTTCAAGAAACCATGCTAACTTTTCCCAATTATCTTCAGATTTTCTAGGTGTGCAGCTTTAATCTCTTTAATTGTTGCTTCTAACACATTCCCCGCAGCAGACAATAAACTAACTGGCTTATAGATTCCTGCTTTCTGCCTTCTTGAATAGAGGTATTATATTTGCTACTATCTAATTCAATGGATTCCTGAATCAAGCAAACCTTGAAAAATTTACACCAAGGCATCTACTACCTTATTAGTAGGACTACCTCATCTTTCTCGAGTCATGCTTGCTTGGGACTCAAGTACTTAAATGACCTCCATATCTGAAATATTGCTGCCACACCTATCCCTATTAAGTTCCACTATCCATTTATTCCAATATATATTAGTTCCTTGACCTGCAAAGCAACAAATTAATAATTCTCCTTCTTACTCTAGATTATTTATTCAATCACAAGCTAGGTGTGCCACTGGGAAAGCCAGCATCTATCATTCATCCCTAATTACTCTTGAGAAGATGATTGTCATGAGCACACCAAATGTATCCTCAAGGTAATTGGTGAGCTCCAAATTTGTCTCAGTCATACATAGCATATTTTCAGTTTGAACATTTTAATTTAGAAATAATCAGCAGCACAGTTCTGTGCTTTAAACAAAAAATAAAAGTTAGTTTACTACACAACTATTCTTAAAAATGATTTAAATAAACATTTATGGGGCAATTGGTAAAATATAGATACAAAGAATCAAAGTAGGTAAAGATGAAAATAAAATCAGTCTATAAAATCATTACAGTTTGCTAGAAGCTTTCTGATTCCAAAATGAAAGGGGTTGAAAGTTAGAAGTTAGATTCAGCAGCTGCACTGGCTTCTGAGGTAAAATAGCTGGAGGTTGATCCAATGGGTGGACTGAGTAGTACACGTTCTGGGAGGGAGCGAAGGTTCCTTTACTTCACTTTCACTATTTATTTCAATTCTGCTTCAGTACCATAATCCTTCAGTTGGTTTGTTTTCCTTTCCCTCAGTAGTCTTTCTCATGGATTCTGCACAAACTCACTCAGCGCCCGTCCTATACAGAGCAAAAAAATTAAAATAGCTGCTATCTTAAAACCAGCAAATCATGCTTTCATATTAGGTATTAGACTAATCCAATATATTTTCAATCAAGGTAATTAATTTTATTTTCACTATCTCAGCTATTAACTTGAACAGTTCTCAGTGTCAAGTTGTATAACTTTTCATCTAGCTTTTCACACCTCCAGAGAAACCACTATCAAGCAGTTTCTGTTTACCTTTGGAAAGGTTCATAGAATTTCAAAGGGTCTCTATGCTTTCTTCCTGAGCTAAGTAGTGTCTTCCCATTTGCAGCTCAATCCGCAAGTGTAAGTCATTTGATTTCTGGGGTCTTTTTAAAACATTTTTTGTCTATTTAAAAGACAGATAGACTGACTTTCTTGAGAAATATAAAACTTTTATAATTATACAGTTGTGACAGTATAGGTGCTGTCATCTTGAATATAAAGGAATGCTAGGTAATTTCGGAGAACAATTAAGAATCAATAACATATCTGAGTTGGAGTCACATGTAAGATTTGACCAGCTAAAGATAACTGATTTTCTTCATTAAAGGACATTATTGAATCAGTTGGGTTATTGCAAAAGTCCACTAGTTTCCCGGTCACCATTCTTGGTACTACCTTTTAGAAATTCCGTAACTATTTCATTTAACTTCAGCCATCATTGTGGGATTTGTCACTACACCATTAGTCAAAACCTTTTAGTCCAGTAAAATAACCAATATGCTATAGTTTCCCATATTCCTCCATGCTTTTGTACCACACTAGTTTTGCATTATACTTTCACTCTATTTGCTCTATACTTTCGGTCGACAGTACTTTTTACCTTCTCATCTCCCATTATTGGAAGCAAAGCTTTCAACCTTTTATGGCCCAAGTTCTGAAGCGCCCTTCTTCTATAACTTCCTTAAAGGACTTTATTGATACCTTAAAACCATGAAAAACAATCTTTTCATAAATTCTCCCAATTCTACCATTTTTTTCCTTGTTCTCACAGATAAAACACTGAGATATTTTATGAAATTACTATTATGCTAATGTCACTGGACTAGTCATCTAGACTCTTTACTGTAATGTTCTTTTTTGTCTCTTTCACTCCAGCATGATAACGAGAAACCTTGTATGAAGTACTGTATAATTTGTAAGTCTATAAAAAGTACAAGTGTGCTGGTAAGTTATGAGTGGCTTAAATGGCTTGTTAAAATCATGACAAAGTTTCTGCTCCACAGAGCCAACCCCAGTTCATCTTATGAACTGGAAACATTGATGTCAGTCCCATCAACCTTCAAGATTTAGTGCTATCAACAGTACAGAATAGTGTATGATCCACAATATCCATATCTGATCCTAGAAAGTATGTACATTTTGTTGAATTCATTGAAGATTTTTGTGTAGCAAAGCAAGCCACATAAAAATGGAAAAGTGAAGTGGCTATCAAATGATAGTGTGGAAACACAATTTGCAGTTAGAGTAGATTGGCAATTCCTCATAAACTTTAAATGTATTATCCAAAGGAAGTTGCTCCTATTAGGTAAATAATTTATAACTTCATAAATTATAGATTCAGCATTCTACAGCTGTTAAATGTATTCAGGTGAATATTGAAAGAAGCAAATACACAAACCTGAAAATCATATCATGTATATCTCATCTTTAACACAACTAATTTACTTTTCAAATCATCCAGTCCTCCTCAGCAGAATTATCAAGATCCAAATATCTGATGGGGAATTCTCACAATAACACAGAATATTTTTTAATGAAAGTTCATATTAGACATTGAATGAAGTCAAAAATTCCACATGAAACCCAAATATCTTTTAAAATGTTTAGATGTGTATAAAAGATTTGTTGTAATGTTAAAATAGGACATTTCCTCGTGCATAGATATTTGTCATCCAAAACAGTAATCAAAAACAAGTAGGCTATATTACTGGAACAGGTTGACACCTGTGAAGGGTTTTTGAAATCACTTCATAAACACGTATGAGATGCACACACCTAGTATTAAATTCAATGCATATCTCTCATTGTAGAATTTGTAAGCAGAAAAAATAAGCTAACAGTTCCAACCAAATGCACAACAGTCAGGTTAGGTTTTGTGTGAAAAGTCACATTCATAATGTAATCAAATCTACTGACAAAAGTAGTTTGATGGTACAAGTGTATTCAACATGAAATAGCAAAAAATATCACCTTCCATGCAGAAAAGAAAATAGGTCAATATATAGAGGGAAATATATCAAGTTTCATTCATCATATTATGAATGCAAATATAAAGTGGACCTGAAAGAAAGGTGCAATTATGACATTTGAATGTGCAGGAAGATGTTAACATAAAGTTTCCAAGGGAATTCTTGAGTATTGAAGTCAGGTATCATAGCTTTGTTAAGCATACAGTCATAGTACTTAAACATGCATTTAAAGATTGGAATTACAACCGCATCTGAAAACGGTTTGGACATTCAGACCAGTCCAAAGAAGAACCATAATGGATTTAAAAGGTTAACACAGTTTCTCTTTCCACAGATGCTGCCAAACCTGCAGAGTTTCTCCAGCATTCTGTTTATATTACTTTACAGGGAAGTTCCACCATTTGCATGCCCACCCTTCTCAAGTTCACTCATCCACACAAAACCTACTCTGCACCTTTTGTCGATTGAGATCACTCATTCTTGGTTTCCTGGGAGTGAACTTGCACAATGTACATGCATTGTATATGCGCATTCGAAAATTATTGACTGTGATGGTTCTTCAAGCATGCGTCCCCTTGTAAACAGCAAAGCGTTACTGTATTCTATAGTTAAAAGCTCAGTGCCCTTAGCCTTTATGAATGTTAACAGTTATTACATGTTTCCATTTCTTATGAGTTTTTTATACATTCCTTGTCTCTATGAGACAAACCAAATTTCTATGTTACATAATTTGACAACTTTGTAAAAGAAAAAATACTACTCATCACTTATCAATAACTGTACTTCTCCTTACTTAATAAGTTTTTATCCTATGGATAAAAAGAAGTTAACTCCTGAAATTATCAACAATAATTTCACTCACTTTACAGATAATTGTGACCATATTTACCAGGTGAAGTCTGTAATTATAAGTCTATTTTAGTTTTGTAAAATAGTACCAATTGCAAAGTATTATGTATACCGAGGCATTTTCCTTTGTAAAACAAACTGTTCTGCCGCACTTGTTATCAAATAATTAAAATTCCTGCAACTTATGACATGATATGCAATAGCATGTCTTTGATTAAGTTGGCCATTGGCATAGTATCAGCCTTAGTTCAACAATCCATTGCTCACTGGTTTAACATTGACTATACCCTTAAACTTAGCAGGCAAAGGCTAAAGGTGAATATTACAACAATGTAATCATAATTAACTAGTAGCATAGTATCGATAGACATGGTCAGTCTGAATAACCTTATTCAAATAGCGTTATGAAAATATTGCTTTCTTGAAAAGCTAAAGTATGGGCAGTTGAATTAGATATTGAGGAAAGCAGAGGGCATGAAGAAAGGAATCTCAGCAGAGTTCATTCTAGGGATAAGTTGACAATTCATAACTTATACAAATACAATTTAGCTTTTCTGAATTCACAAATGAGTAACTGTGCATGTTGTTTATTAAATTCAATAGCAATACATAGTGTGTGCATTGCATTTCAGTCTTACCAATGTACTGTGATTTATTTGATAGATCTTGACAGATTTCACATACTCTGAGCAAAGTATCCTACATCATCTACTGTCAAATGCATTCTTGGCTGAGAAAACAGCCTTACACCCTCTTAGAAAACAGTCAAATGTTAGCCCTTTCGTATCATTGTATTCCATTTCTGTCCTGTCAGTTAAGTTTTGTAACTTCAGTTTAAGGTAGGACATGGAGGAAAATCTAACCTGTATGTTGCCTCATGTAACAGGGTTGGATTTCCTGAATAACTTATCAATGTGGCTACTCTGTGTAAATGAAAGATACAGTAACGAGTATGAACCTGACTGCTTCAGTTAATTCAAATTTAATACTTTAAAGCATAATGTTTTACAGTAAGCAGAGCTGTCAATATGCATACCACATGTTCCTTAAAGCAATGTGGAATATACAATAAGTTGTTTCATCTGTGCATGTCCTGAGACATCTCTCATACATAGAAACAATAATTTGCAAAATATTGTGGAGTTTGTGTAAATACCTAAAATCTGTGTGCATCTCCTGTATATTCGGGTGGCACGGTGGCTCAGTGGTTAGCACTGCTGCCTCACAGCGCCAGGGACCTGGGGTTCAATTCATACATTGGGTGACTGTATGCATGGAGTTTGCACATTCTCACTGTGTCTGCTTGGGTTTCCTCTAGATGCTCTGGTTTCCGCCCACAATCCAAAGATGTGCAGGTTAGGTGAATTGGCCATGCTAAATTGCCCATAGTGTTAGGCGCATTTGTCAGGGGTAAATAAAGGGTAGGGGAATGGGTCTGGGTGGGTTACTCTTCGGAGGGTCGCTGTGGACTTGTTGGGCCGAAGGGCCCGTTTCCACATTGTAGGGAATCTAATCTAATTATGAACAGGAATGAGAAACATTGACATTTACTCAAAAATAATGATGTCAAGCAATTATTTTATAAGAAGGGCTCTTATCTCAGGATGAAGGTGGATTTTAGTTCACAGCATTTAACACCATGGTTAATAAGAAATGTATACTATTTATTCATGGGCCAAGAAAATGTAAGTACTACTACAGGCTCCAGAAAACCTAGAAGATCTATTACAAAATCCTGGGGTAGATACTTGCTGAAACATCAAGGGTCTCACCTGTTCGCTGCAGAGTCAGCAGGAGACCTATATGCTGTTTTTGAGAAGACCCACTGAAGCCAATGAAACAGTGATGACAAGGCCACTATCATCCCTCTCTTGAAGACGCAGGGTTAGAAGTCTTGCCGGCTGAGAAGAACATGTGTGAAGTTGCGACACAGGGAGGGCCGTGGCTATAGCAGGAGAAGTACCATCCAGTCCCAGGATCACAGATGGGCCACAAGGGGTGGGAGAGTCCGAGGGGAGGTCATGGGGTGAAGGACACAGGGCCTTTCACTGTAGAGATGAGATGTTCAATGTTCAATTTTTAACTGCCATGAATGCCAACTGGCAATTGCATGAGGTAACACGAGGTATTTGAACGGTCATTAATTTGCCAGTTAAGGGCCTTAATAGGCATTGGTGTGGGACCGTTGACCATGGACCTTCTGCCTTGCACTTAATACTGACAGAGGCAGGAAGGAGCAGGGTTCATGTGTACTACTATCCTAAATAATTAAGAGTCTTCCCACCTCCAGGCTTGCTGTGGATCCTGTCCATAGAATTATTACAGCACAGAATGAGGCTATTACATCTATGCAAGTACTTTGTATTGCAATCCAGTCATTTCTATTCCCTCATTGTATCCTCATAAACCTAGTAAGCTTCTATCCCTCAAGTGCCCATCCAGTTTTCTTTTGAAATCATACATCTTCTCCATTTCCACCACTCCTTGTAAGCAGTAAATTACATGAACTCTACATGCATTATGAAAATCTCCTCTGCATTGTTTGACAAAGATATTAAATTTCTGCTCAGGCCGAATCCTTGTACAATCGGCAAATGGGAATAAATTGCTTTTGTTTATCTTTTTTAAATCTGGTGGCAACCATCCATCTCATGAGAGAATAGTTTGCACCTTTGGTGGTCAGTTCTGTGTTAAGTATCATCTAATGTGGCTCAGGAATTCCAGTTTGGCAAAGTAGCCTTTGTAGTGTTTATTGCAGAGAAAGATAGTGGGCTGAGAAGATGTGGGTTTGCTGATCTCTGTTTTCTCTGGACCATCTTCTCTGCCAGCTGAGTTTTTTGTTACTATTTATCTCTCTCATTGACCTGTTAAACAGTCAGCCATCAGAAATCACAGCCATCTGAACTGTTTCACAGTTGTCACTCTCAATATCCACTACCTCCATATCTTGCTTGAGGGTGCCTTTGTAAATGAGGATGAAGGCCCAGGGGTTCTGACCAGTGGGCAAAGTATAGAACAACTTTAGGTATTCCCTTCATCCATTTGAAAAACATTGTTGAACCAATCTAAACATTGTTGAACCAGTTGAAACCAGTCTAATAGATTGAGCATGCTCCACAGTCCAGGGCCTCTGCATTGGTGACATTTTCCTGACAAGGGATGCTGCAGATATGTCATAATCTTGTACACCTCTATTTTCCCTCACCTCCTTATACTCCAAACAGGACAATGGCAATTTCTCCAATCTTACCTTGTCAGTAAAATCCGTTATCCTTGCAACCATTCTGGTAATCTTCCACTATGTTCTCTCATGGGCTCTTATATCCTTACTAAAGTGTGATAACCAGAACTAGATGAAGTACTATTGTTGCAGCCTAATCAGAGCATTATAAAGATTAACATACTTTTATAGTCATACATCCATTTATGAACATTCAATTTGTTTTACGAATTACTCTTTTAATTAGTCCTGGCATGGTAATAGTTCTAAGTCCATGGTTCTCATGTCCTAATGTGCTATTAAATCTAACAAGTCCATACTGACCCTCCAAAGAGTAACCCATCCAGACCCAATCCCCTACTCTATATTTACCCCTGATTAATGCATCTAGCCTACACATCCCAGAACACTATGGGGAACTTAGCATGGCCAATTCACCTAACCTGTACATCTTTGAATTGTGGGATGAAACCGAAGCACCTGGAGGAAACCCACACAGACATGGGGAGAATGTGCAAACTCCACACAGACAGTCACCCAAGGGTGGAATTGAACCAGGGTTCCTTACGCTGTGATGCAGCAGTCCTAACCACTGAGCCACCATGCTGCCTTATTGTTTAATCTGCTGAATATTTCCAGTATTTCCGGTCGATGATCACTGAGATAGTTCCAATTTTGGTTTTGAAAGTGATAAGTCAATATTTTTCCGCCCTTATTTCTGTGCAAAGTCTGTCTTCCCACATTAATAATGTCTGAAATCGGCCACTTTTTGAAGGTTTGGAAAATAATAAACCAGACTTTGCAAATGCAATAGAAGTGAGTCACAAGAAGATTTGTTTTGTTGTGATCTTATTACTAACTATTTCGTTGCTGTGATGTGGTACAATCAGTTTATTTGTACATTAGTTATCCGATAAGAGGCAATGAAAAGAGTTCAGTACTCAGAGAGGGCCTGCCAGACAGTCTCTCAAACTACACCTTCTCCCAGCAGAAGGTACAAGGGTACAGTTGTTTTTGACTCTGACAATTCAGGTTTTTACTTGCTTGTTATGAGCACGTTTTCACTTTTATGCAGTTAAAATTTCAGTTGCATTTAAAATATTTGTACGTTTCTCACTCAGTATGTTAAACAATGTAACATGTTTTGAATTGAATACAGGAAAGCTTTTCAGTTGATAACTGAGCAGGGATATTTTTTCCAGTTACCATTCATTTTTGAAGGCAATAATTAACAGAGGTCTGCAATTCCACACAGGCATTGGCAGCCTTCAGGTATTTTGTTGTAATTTTTAATGGCTAATCCTAGATGCTGAACTTTAGCAGAAATCATTGTATATAAGTCCAATATTAAGTGGGTTGAAAATCAGTGTAAAGAGTCTAGCACTCACAAAATTCTTAAAATAAAGTCAGGGGAGCCTTTTCACTAGTATATAGTAAGCCCAACCTCTTAAGGGGTAGTTCTGGATTTAGTTCCAGAAATGAAGCTGTGTCAGGTGGAGAGGATCTCAATGGGAGCACATTTGCAGGTAATGATAGAATTCAATTAGATTTAACAGCTTAAAGGAATAGGACAAAGAATTTGAAGGTATGGAATTCAGTGCCGGTGTGATTTCAGGCAGTGCATTTCAGCAACTGGCTGATCAAATCATACAGCATGTTCCTTTGGTTGTTTCAAATTAACAGATTACAGACCTTACCCAAACAGCCCCTGCTTGTAAAAGCCAAAGCACATTGTCTATTGTTAAACATTATTCCAGCAATTCTGTGTATGCAATAGTTACACTGGCAACAATTCAAGTCAATTTCGAAATATGGCTTATTTAAAACATGCTGGATGTGACATACATTCTTAAACAGTGACCCATTCTCTACAATCAAAAGGAATACGTTCAAACCTTACGCCTTTTTTGAATTATCCAGGAGTTTGGGGAACCTACTCTTCCCTGTTGCTTTGTTTATGACAACACCTCAGCTAATCACAGTCAAAATGTCAACCAATCAGCACCTTTTATCTCCTGTGGTATAAACTTATGCATTCATGCATTTGTCTGGATTGAAGTAGGATGAAAAATACAGCAATATCACTAACTTTTGCTTAAAACACTTTTACTTTACTCATGGCAGGTATTGTGGTTCATGCCTTTGAGTCTAGGAGAGCATTAGCTGTAAGGAAAGGAGACAGCTATGTGCAAGGATTGCTGGCAGAAGCTGGAGGAGGAAAAGACCACTACAGAGGAAGCTGTAAATATTGTGTATGTTCAGTGAGTTTTGCATGCTTTAACTTTTTCAGGAGCAATATCGTATTTCCCAATAACTGTTGCCCTAAACCTCATGTCGATGGATCATTCCAGTATGTAGTGGATGACATCAATGATAGATGCCATGTCACAGTCTGCATTGTATTATGGACCTTAGCAGTACTCACCACACCAGCTGGAAGACCTCCATCGATGTCACTGTGGCAAAGTAGGCAAGACAACTCTTGCC
Source organism: Chiloscyllium plagiosum (assembly GCF_037043375.1). NCBI lineage: Eukaryota > Metazoa > Chordata > Chondrichthyes > Orectolobiformes > Hemiscylliidae > Chiloscyllium > Chiloscyllium plagiosum. Next base: position 53,250,480 of record NW_028270142.1, read on the forward strand.
TTTTTCAGCCTTTGTAGTTTCCCATGTGCCCAAAGTACTGTAGACTACATTCATATTCTCCTGTGCACTCCTTATCACCAGCCAAGAATCTTCTTCAACAGAAAGTGATATCACTCCTTTGGCATTCAGCTTCATTGTAATGAGGTTTTCATATGGTGTCGAGTCCATGCCCAGTTTCTTGGTAGAAACCTTGATGCATTCATCATGGGCTGGTCCTCCATCTCATTCACACACTCAGAAGCTGGTTACTTGGTCACATGGGATATTGGCCTCACCCTCATCCCACCACTATGTCATCCCCTCGTTTCTCTAGACATGGCTTATGGCTCTATCCAACGAAGGCCAATCTGCATAAATGGCTCATAAATGAGAAAAACAATTAGAATACTTAAAAATATAATTCTGCTGTCAGCTGGACAAAGTCTGCAATACACATCCTAATCATTTTCAATTCTTTTATGGTTTTCTGCATTCTACATCATTTTGATACATTGAGTGAGACCAACCCTCACAATTTCCAGGACAAGAAAAAGTAGACAAAGCAGCAAAAGAGCAAAAGTAGCTATAAGGGGTAGGAAGTGTCATAGAAATGCCAATTATCAGTTTCCTAAAAGGCTAGAACTCTAAATGAACAACAAGAAAAATAATATTTCAGCTGGATCATTTTGTCCACTGCCTATTAGCACTTTAGGCTTTTACCATTGGAATATAGTTTGGGTGTTGCATGACATGGCCTTTGTACTGGACTTCATGCCTTCAGTAGGTGTGCTTGTCCATTTGAGGCTTGGCTTTTACATACCTCTTCAGGGTCCGTTCAGTTTCTTTCTGATTAATTTGGTGATTTTCATTGTTGCCTCATGCTTTTATTTCATTGGCATACTGTGGAGAGAATGCTGGTATTGAATTTCGCAATCTTTTAAGAAGCGGCTGAACTCTTCATTCCCAAACTCAGGGCTATTGTTGCTATTGTACTTGAGTAGGACTCGATCCATGTCTGTGCTGGCATACTGGAAGAGCCAGTTAGTGCTGTTGAAGATAATAAGTGTGATCTCACAGCCACACAACATACTCAGTTCATATGCTTCCTTCATCAGGCCAAACATTCTCTTAGTGAAAGTCACCTGTACTCCATGGCAATGAGGTAACCAGTTTCTGTGAGAATGAGCTTCATCCATAATCTGTCTGGGATGTCATGTGTCAATTGGTGGCTCTCAAGCTTGGTAAGCTTGGTATTCATTCCAAGCATTGTCCTGGTTGAGTGATCCTTGATTTAATTGCTCACGTTTGACAATTACAGAACCTGTCTTGCTTTCCTCAGATTTTACACCATTCCTTAATGGCTTTCAAAGATGTACCTTAGCATGTCTCTACTTAATCAAGTCAAGCCTTCAGTAAGGTATAGTGAGTGAGTGAGTCAAGGATAGCTGTCCAGGGGTTTGGACACCATCAGCCTTCCAGGTCCAGTGTAACCAGTCTAGGCGTTGCAGTAAATGAGCTGCACACAGATTAATCTGGGGTCTGGTCAGGCATCAGTTGGGGTCATTTGATGGGTGGTTCATCCTGGACTAATAGTCAAGAGAATTTGCAAGGGCCACTGCTGTGTGATATGGAAGGGGCTGATTCAACCGTGGAGATTGGGGACAGCATGCAGCGAGGATAACAATTATGAAGAGGGCAACGCAATATATAAGGGGCAATATAGAGCATTGGAAGGAAAGTAATAACACAGGGCGGGGGAAGTCCTTGACAGTCAGTACCATCCTGGCCTCAATATGGGGCATGATGTCATAGTATGCCTAGAGTTTGGGGGTAAAGTAGGGAGATGAGTAGTTAAATAAATGGGCTGGGTGGGAATGTGAGGAAGATCAAAGCCAATGGGGTTAATTGGGAAAGCAAGCAAGAAGGGAATACTTGTGGAGTCAGCTAGACTGAGAGGCTGATTATGTGACTGATTAGCCTTGAAGATCCAAATAACAGTGTTTATACATTACTGTGAATAGAAAATTTTGGAAGCTGCTTCGTTTTGAAAAATTATTTTCCTGTTTGTGAACATCACTGATGAGGTCTGCATTTTTGCTCATTTTAATTGCCCATTTGAAGATGGTGGGGGTGGAACCCATTCTTGAAGTGCTGCTTTATATCTTGTGTAGATATATCTATTGCACAACACTGGAACTATTCTAGTAATCCAAGAGGCCAGGGCTAATATTGGTGGAACATGGTTTAAAGTACAATACCACCAAGACAGTTGGTGGAATTTGATTAAACTAATGATTAAAATCTGGAAAATAAAATTATCACCAGTAATGGTTTACATGAAATATCAGATTGTTGTAAAAACCTATTTAGCTCACTAAGGTCCTTTAGGGAAGGAAATCTGACATCCTGATTTGGACTGGCCTACATGTGACTTGAGATGCATAATGTGGGTTGATTCTTAATTGTCTTTCAAAGTAGCTGAGCAAACAACTCAGTTGTAACCATCCATTGCATCTAAAGAAGTGAGTGTGATGTGAACACTATGCTGAAAGAGTTCAGGATACGACCTGCGTCCTTGAATAGATAGATTTTGATGATATCTTTGATTTTAGGGAACATTTTAGCAAGATTAAGTAGAGAAAAAAAATCAAAGAGTAGGGACATGAAATACCACCAATAGCAGACTTGAAGGAAGGAGACGTTTAGTAAACAAAGTAGAATGAATGTGTAGAGAATGCAAGTCAGGACATCAGAGCAGTGGGCAATACTGTGGGGAGGTTTATGGGCAGGAGACATTGAAAGATCTTATAAGGGCAGTAAGATTTTGATCAGTGAGCTTTGAATGAAAAGCTATTAGGTAGACCAAATATTGAGGAGAATATTGGAGAAGTGGAAACTGGCAGTTGTAAAAGCACAATCAAAGTTTCATCAGCTGTAGAGGCAAAGGGAGGTTAGAGACATGAAACATTATAGAAGTTGAAGAGGCTATGATATGATAGGATATGGTATTTGAATCTCAGCTTGTAGTCAAAGAGGACACCAAGATTCAAAATATTATTTGCATTTCATCATCATCATCATCATGAGCTGTCCCTCTCAGACGTGGATGACTCTCTTCTACTCTCAGGGTGAGTCAGTGAGTGGTATATCGACCAATGCGGCGTCAGCGGGATCTGCTCCATTTGGGACAGAAGGTGGTTGTGAGAAGAGGAGGGTGGGGCATTGGTGTAGCAGTGGTCTCCTTACGCAGTTTCTGCCTGGCTTCCACTTTTTCCTGATGACAAGTCTCGAGGTATTCAATGTCCTCCAAGATGCTCCTCCTCCAATTTGGATGGTCCTGGGCCAATGATTCCCAGGTGTTCACCAGTGAGGCCTTGACAGTATCACAGATTATGCTTCCTCTGTCCACCTGGGGCACGTCTGCCATTTCAGAGCTGGGAGTAGAGCATCTACCTGGGTAGTCTCGTGTCAGTCACGCGGGCAATGTGTCCAGCCCATTGTAGCCAATAAAGTGTGGTCTGTGCCTCCATGCTGGGGATGTTGGCCTGGTTGAAGGTACTGGTGTTGGTGTATCTGTTTTCCCAGTAGATTTGCAGGATCTTGTGCAACGTTGCTCCAGCGCCTTGAGGTGTAGAATTTGCATTCTGTAAGTAGTTTGGGAGAGAATGGAATTAGGAATGTGATGTAGAGTGAGTATCTGGGTTTGAGTTGGCAGAATTCCATATTATTATCTTAAATTCTGATGGAATTTGATTACAATTGTTTGTTACCTATTAAATGAATGTCTAGACTTCAATTCATCATTTGGCTCACTTGACATAATCCCCTGCCTCACTCTTTCCAAATCTCCCGTAGTGATCTTAATTTTACTGATCATTGTTTAAAAATCTGGTTGCAAAACCTCATGATAAGGGAATTTGCTTTTGCTTCCATTAATGACTTCAGCCATGCTATTGCCTGAGTGAATTGTTTTGGTATTTGAAAGCCAGTTAGGAGAATCCTCAAGAAGATTTTTGTGTGCACACAGCTTATTTGGATTTGACTATCTCATTGGCATCAGGAAACATAAACAAATGCAAAACATTTGCAAATACTGGCATAGTCTGTGGGGAAATAGCTGAAGGGATCAGAGGAGGGATTAGTGTTCATCTTTAGTACAATTCTATGAATCAATCATTCTCTCTACTTACTACTCTGCAATCACAGCCTTGGGTTTGTCAAAAACAGTGCATGTGGGCGGCAGCCAGCAGTGGCCTTTATGGATGAACAGTAGCAAGGTTATTCATCTTTTATTCATTCCTTTCTGCTTGAACATTTAAAGGTGTATTGATGTCCAACTTTGAAAAGTGAAAAGTTAGTAAGTATGCTAAGATTTGGAATTGTCCAGAACAATGATGAGTTTAAAATTGTTAAAATTGTTAATAACTGGATTGCACTTTTTAAAAAAGTGTTCCATATCTGATAGCCATGAAATACATTATTGTGTTTCTTAAAAGAGCTCCATTAACATATTTAGAATCATAGAATACAATAAAATTCTGAAGGAAATAAATCAACCAGTCTTGACTCATTTGAAGAAAATTCAATTGGTTCTTGAGTCCAAGAACCATTGATAAGAGCAACATTTTGTTTCCATCTCTTGTAGCCCTCAAGAAGATGGTGGTGACCCACATTCTTGAGCTGCTGAAGTTCATGTGGTCTATATACGTTCACAGTGCTATTAGGGGCAGTGATCTAGGATCTATCAGTGACAGTGAAAGAACAGTGAAAGAGTTCAAAGTCAGAGTGGCGTGTGACTTGAAGGGCATCATGTAGTGATGATGTTCCTGTCCCTCTGCTGCTCTTGGCTTTCTAGATGGTAGAGATCCTGGTTTTGGACGATGCTGTCAGAGGAGTCTGGATGAGTTGCTGCAGTGCATCTTGTAGATTGTTTGCCTACACTAACCTTATTTCATTCAGTCCATAATTTATTCCACACAATGCCAGACCTTGTATCAAACTTAACTCTTCTATCAGATTCTCCACCTCTTTGCAACCTTTCCATCCTCAGAGAACTTTATAGAACGATCACCATAACCCATTGCTTAAAAGATTAATAATGGTTCTCTTTCCACAGTCCTGCCATCTTCAAAACTTCTATTCTCAAAAGTCACCGTCAGCCCATTATCCATTCAATTGCTACCCTGTCCCATCTTCCATTCCTGTCTACTGTCCTCAAATGTGCAAGTGCTGCCCAATTTCAAGCCCATATCTTTATTCTGTCTCTTTTACAATATGAACATTGCTGTCTTGGTCCTGCCTACAGTTACAAGATTAATCGTAGAGTTTTAAAAGAAGCTGCAAAACCTCACATACCTTTTTCATTTTTTTTGCAACTATACGTTGAATTGGAGATTGGACTGCTGTGATTGAAAAACCAGAAACATTTTGCAACTTGCCAAACAAGCTTTGCATGTTATTGAGCTGTTTAATGCAATGTTGGTTTTTGGAAGCATTAAGATGGAGAATTTGAAATGGAAGTGAACCAAGAACCTTTTAAGTTCAGGTAATTCTGATTGACCCTCTGTTAGCTGAGATGCAGAGTTTAACATAAACAGTCAGCGATAAGAGCAGTGGAGAGTGGAAAAGTATCCAGTCTGCAGGCAGAAGGCTTTTCTCTCTATCTCTCTTTCCCTCTCCTTGTCGGAAAAAAGACAGAAAACCCAAGCAAGCTTAAAAGAAAGAATTCATGCAAGAAAAATACCTAAGTTCATCTAATAAACCATCAAACTGAAGGATGACTGTCATTCTCCAAACAATATAACCTCATAATTGCAAAAAGCAAAAGAACTGTGAGCAAACTAATTTTCCTTTGTGTATTGTTTTCCACCCATAGCATATGTATTAAACCATTTGGCTTTTATCTGTCCTAATCTTGATTGAGTCGTGTGTGTTTGGGATTATGCAGGGTTATAGTTTCAATTGGGTACGTTAGAAATTTCTCTTATCACTGTTCTTGTTAAAGTTAAGTGTGTTACAATAAATAGTTATTTTTTCAGTTACCTTGAAAACTGGTGCAAATTTGTTTTGTCCTTCATAGCAATCAGTCAAGAAAATCTTCAGAGGTCTCATTAGGATTTTATACATTTATACATTTTGTGATAATTTGAGAAACAGTGCGATTATGATTATCAGCACAATGTACTGAGTTACATCATGACAAAATTAATATAAACATTTCCAAAGATCATTTGAAGACCTGACAAGTTAAAAATAAAAATACATCTGTTAGACAGAAAATGCATAACTCAGTACACATTAAGTAGGGAAACAGAAAACCAGTGTGCAGAAATATGGCACTTAAAATATATATGCTGGCATTATACTGTTTGAATTGAAGCTGGCAGGACCTCCAGCCCATGTGCAGTAAGGGTGAGTTATCTAGTAGGCTGTGTAAGTAACTCTGCAATGGCTCAGGACATGACTTGCTCCACGAGGAACAAAACATTGTGAAGCAGGTACTAGTTATGCCCCAAGTTGGCCATTAGACGTTGATATTGCTGCTTGTTGCTACTCCTGTTAGGAGGTGTGCCATCATTGCTATACTGCACTCATTTGACTTCCAGTCCAGCTCATCAACAACCACTTTGTGACGTTCCCCTATCCAAAACCTAAACTGAGTCCTCCTTTTGCTTTACTCTGTATTTCTCTCTGGAAGAGATCTCTATAGATTTTCAGCTTTGCTTAAATGACTGAAAACTGACATTTTCTTTACTGGATGTCATTATTTCGTGTCCTTTTAACCTCTTGCAACTTCAAGCACCTCTTCCTTAAACTTAAGCTCACATATGGAAATTTTAATATTTGTCATAGCACCCATTTTCAAAAATCTCTATGTTCTCCCGTAAATCGTTAGTTATTTACTTTATTGTCCTAGTTTCTGAGACATACAGGAAAGTGGATAGAATGTTGCAGTCTTGTGAGTATTTTCCTTGTAACACGCTTGATTTTTCTTATTGGTAACATATTAGAAACTAAAGGAACTGTAAACGCCTAAGAGGAGAGTTGAAGAGGAGAATCAAATGAACTGCGGATGTTGTAAATCAGAAACAAAAACAAAAATTGCTGGAAAAGCTCAGCAGGCCTGGCAACATCTGTGGAGAGAAATCAGAGTTAATATTTCAGGTCGAGTGACCCTTCCTCAGAACTCAACCAAAAATCATGTATTGAATATTTTGATGTTTAGAGATTTGTCAGTAATAAAAGATTGAGAAGTAATCTAACTAAATTGATAACGTTAGTAAGTGGTTGTGCTATGACCTCAAATCTCAGTCAAGCTTTGAATGTATCTGTTTCTGTGGTAACGCTGATAAATTGCCAAGCCTTACTCACTAATGCAACAGACCATGAATGGACAGACACAGTCAAACAAACCAGTGACATTAGACAGCAACAAACACAGAAAAGGAAAAAAAAACACACCTGCAAAAAAAACTAGACAAATTTACACAAAATAACAACACAGAAGCATGGATTAAAAAAACTTATGTGACCAACCCTTAACAAACGCTGAAAAACGCCGTCTTAGTAATAGGATTAAACTACAACTTCCAGGATGCGGGCAAGAAAGATTTCTTAGCAGCATTGGAAACAACACTGAAAGACAACGAACTCACAGAAGAAACCCAGCAACAATTAGTCGCACCAACATTAAGCAGGAAAAAGTAAGGAAACATACTCAATACACAAGAAAGAAAAGCACTAGAAGGACTAAAAAAGGTGAAAACATTGTTATGCAGACAACGGATTCTTGACAGTCATTTTAAATCAGAGACTACATTGAGAAAGCGAACACACTGTGTGCAGATACCAATACTTACCAACAAGTGGTGATAGACCTGACCCCACAACTAGAGAACCGAATCACAGCAATGCACAAAAAACTTCAGAAATCTGGAGAAATAAATAAGACCTACGTCCAAAAGATGAAACCAGACAAATCCAACACACCATGCTTCTACGGATTACCCAAAATTCACAAACCAGGAGCCCCGCTCACACCAATAGTTTCATATGTGGAACACCAACTTACAGTTTGGCCAAGGAGCCACACCAAAGACTAAAACACTTAGTAGAAGACTCACACCACTCCATCCACTCCACCCAAGAACTCCTGAAGACCATCAAAGACACCAAGAGAGAAGAGATGAAATAATGATCTCCTTTGACGTAACAGCCCTGTTCACATCCATCATTCAGTGTTTGGTCCGTATTTGTTATTTTCCTGTAGACGCTGGTTTGAAGTTCCCCATTGGCTGTTCACTCTACTGCAACATCTAAAATTGGCAGTTTGTTGTTGTTTTCCACCAAACACCAAACACCACCAACTTCATCAACAAGGACAATATCGTCAAGCTAGTGGACCTATGCTTTACCATCCAATTCACCTTCAACAACAAAACCTACAGACAAACCAACGGAACACCCATGGGATCTCCGATATCAGGGTTCTTAGCAGACACGCGAACAAACAGCTCTGCCAACCATCCAACCCACACTTTGGGTCCGCTACATGGATGACACCTTTGTCATCACTAAACAAAATAAATTAGAGGAAACCCTCAAGACCATCAATAATATCCTTATGGGCATAAAATTCACCAAAGAGGAGGAAAACAACAACAAACTGCCAATTTTAGATGTTGCAGTAGAGTGAACAGCCAATGGGGAACTTCAAACCAGCGTCTACAGGAAAACAACAAATACGGACCAAACACTGAACTACAGAAGCAATCATCCCAACATCCACAAACGAAGCTGCATTAGAACATTATTTCAACAAGCCACCACACACTGCAGCACAGAGGAACTGCAAAGAGTAGAGGAAAATCACCTATACACAGTATTCAAAAAGAACAGGTACCCAATGAACACAGTCTGCCGATTTCTCAGCAACAAACCCAAATAAGCAGACAAAACAGGTCCAGAAACCCTAGCCACTCTCCCCTACATCAAAGACATCTCGGAAATGACTGCCAGACTACTCAGACCTCTTGGCATCATGGTAGCCCACAAACCCACCAATACACTAAAATAGCAGTTAATGAACTTGAAAGACCCTATATACAGACAACAAACAAAACTCATGTCATTTACAAAATACCTTGCAAGAACTGTAACAAACACTACATTGGACAAACAGGTAGAAAACTAGCCACCAGGATACATGAACATCAACTAGCCACAAAAAGACATGACCCTCTCTCACTAGTATCCTTACAAACAGATGAGGAAGGACACCACTTCAACTCGGACAATGCATCCATCCTAGTACAAGCCAAACAGAGACATGTGTGCGAATTCCTGGAGGCATGGCATTCCAACCAGAATTCTATCAACAAACATATTTGACTTGGATCCTATTTACCACCCCCTGAGAAAAAGAACAGGAAATGACATCACCACAAGAAAAGACATCATCAAACCAAGGAAACCTAAACACATAAATAAAATGCAGGCCATACCACCAGTGTGTCATCCAGAGGCTCACTGAAGATGTTACCAGCATGGTGACAAAATGTCTGAAAATGAACTTTCTAGGTCAGCAAGCAAACCTACATCTGCAAGCCTTTTGGATATTAACAGTAGTTAGTTGTTTGCATGCATGTCTGCATTTCATTTAATTGCTTGTTATTATGCTGTGATTATCAGTATAAAATATGATACTGTATTGAAACATTCCCAAAACGCAAGGTGAAATATGGTGATGTAGCATTTACATGGCCTTTGCAACCATCAAGAACATAGACAGAAAATGGTTCTTCAAGAAGCTCTATCTGAAACAACATAAAAGTAACTATTTCAATAATTTGGTTTCACCTTGAATGAAATGTTGAATGCTGTAAGCATCTACAATGAATTAGATGGCATTAGGTAATATTGTTTAATGCATCTCCATTTGTTTTAAATCTCATCAACTCATAGATTTCATTCTCTGGTCATTTATCATTCCCTGACTTCCGGAGGTGACTTTTTCTTCTGGCCTCTTATCAATAAGAGGGGCAACTGTGGAGAGAAATCAGAGTTAACGTTTCAGGTTGAGTGCCCCTTCCTCAGAGCTGAGGAATGGCAGGGTAATCAATGGTTAGCACTGCTGCCTCATAGCACCAGGGACCTAGATTCAATTCCAACCTTGGCGACTGTCTGTGTGGAGTTTGCACACTCTCCCTGTGTCTGTGTAGATTTCTTCTGGGTGCTCTGATTTCCTCCCATAATCCAAAGATGTGCAGGCTAGGTGAATTGGCTATGTTAAATTGCTCATCATGTTCAGGGATGTGTAGATTAGTTGGTGTGGACTTGTTGGGCCGAAGGACCTGTTTCCACTCTGTATGGATTCTATCAAATAATTGTGTCATAAACCAGCTGTGGTGGATCCAGTTATCCCTCCTGAAGATGTATTTTTTTTTACAGCAGACAAGAAAATTGACTACATCCTCATCATAATTGCACCCAAAGCCTATCATTACATTTCAATATTACACTAAAGTTCTGGCATTTCACCAAAATTAAACTCAAACCTGGATTTCAATTTAAATGATACCAAAGAACAGAAGTCCCTGCTTTTATTGAAATTAATCCATCATTTGCAAACTCAGCATAATTATCAGTGAACTTTAATCCAAACTAAGGGTTAGGTGCTTCACAAAACATCAACATCTGGAACATTAATCTCTTTTTTTGTTTTAACGAAGTCTATTTATCCCCTGTATATTCAAAGTTTTACTTCAGATTTCCATACATCTTTACAACATTTTTGTTTCCTTTTTTATTGTACTGAATTTAATCGAACTCGAATTGAGTGCCAATTGGTATCCTTTCTCCATTTTGTTTCTGAGAAGCCAAAGATACAGTTTGTCAAAAATGTAGCATTCACAGTAATGTTCAAAATCAAACTCACAAGGAACCTGTCAGTAGTTGCATGTTGAATCTTTTTTATATTTTCCACTCTAAATATAAACACACGCACAAACTTTTATAGGTTGTGATTGATATTCATTGATTGAAATGTCATGACAAAAACAAACTGGAAGTGGAATGTAACATCATGTTAATTTGCAAAAGGGAGTGTCTTGCTAACATGCATTCCTCAATCTGTTTTAAATGAACTATACCCATGAAAGATCTCTAAAGCTGTACTTTTTTTTGGCAAAAGAAGCAATGGTGACGTGAGAAACTTTTTTACAATGAAGTGGTTAAGTGAGTATGCTACCTGAGGGTGTGGTGTAGACAGATACATTTGAGGCTTTCAACAAGGTATTGGATGAGCACCAATAGAATAAAAGATTTACACAGCTACTGTGAGAAGATTGGGGATTAGGTCAAGCTGTATTGCCATTTTGGAGAGCGAACATGAGACGACAGGCCAAATGGCCGAAAGGCTGTAGCCATTCTATTATTCTATGTGGCTCAGTGTCAAATTTTATTTCATAATCACTCCTGGGAAGCTTTATGGCCTTAAAGGTGCTATATAAATGCAAGTTGATGTTGCTTAAAAAGAAACTTAGTGGCTTAGTTTGTTGAATTTGTATAATTGGCTTCAATGTTTATCATTAACTGTATCCCAAGTGTACAGAATGAAGCAGATGAGCAATTTAACATAGCCAATTCACCTAGCCTGCACATCTTTGGATTATGGGAGGAAATCAGAGCACCCAGAAGAAATCTACGTAAATATTGTTTGCAAAGGCCTAACCATTAGCTGTAAATTTACATTTAGATTTTTCTCATCTGCTAGTACAAGACGAGGAAGAATATTTCACCATAGATCATCATACCACACCCTTATCATTCGAAACATATTATCTTCAACAAGAACCTTTGCCTGAGGTAGAATTATCACCAACACAAAGAACAATTTATGAGCTCTAGCACTCACTTGGGTTGGTGTATAATTGTCACTGTTGCATCACAAACATGTTCCAATCGCCTAGTGGGACGGATAAACCTCAAGTTACTTCTGCTGTTAGCATGCACAGAAGGTGGTATCAAATGAGTGTCCTGAGTTACACAAAAATCGCATAGCTTACACAAGGAACAGTTCTTGTGCTCAAACTTGGCTATGCTTCAAACAAGCCTTCTTTCACCCCTTACCAAATCAATATGACCTGTATTCCTTTCTATTACACTTAGGTCAATTTATAAATCATAATTAGACCATAAGTAGCACTTGAACCAGGAGCAATTTATTATATATCATTACAACTACGCAGTCAGACCTAGACTGGCTGAAAACTCCTGCTTCAGGTGACCAAACCCATTCTCTTAAAGGGACAGCAAGCCCCTACAACTACTAACAGAATGCTTTCCCCTTTGTGTTTATTTTTCCTGCAATGAATTGAAGCTATTCACCTCAACCACTCCTTGAGATGGTGATGTTCACGTTCTGAGCAAAGAATTCTCTCAATTCCCTATTGGATATATGAGTGACAATCTTATATTTTTGACTCTCAGCATGGGTCTCTCAAACATGTGGAAGTAGCTTCCCACATCTACCCGACCAAACCAGATCACCAAAGTCTCCTCAAACTTGTTCTGTCTTTCCTGATGGGTATAACCACTCCATTCTGGCATTAATCTTGTAAATCTTTTTTGCACTTTCTGCAGTGGCACTAGAAAAATTATTTGATAAATGTTATCGGTATTTATGGCAGCCTGTCATTCAACAGACTTCACCAGGATTCAAGTAATTCTATAACCAAAAAAAAACTCAATGAAATTTCAACTCTCCTCCCTACAATTACTAACTACTGAGCTTTTTAAGGGTTCAGTTGTTATCACTGTAATGTCTAAATCAGAAAATCATCTGTTCAAGTCCCATTTCAGATTCTTGATTATTAAATCCAGGTTGGCAGTCATGCCATTCTTTAAGATGAGACATTTAACTGAAACCCTGTTCATTCTTGCAGGTGGTTATAAAAGATCTTGTGAGACTGTTTGCTTTCTTTATGTGTTCATCAGATGTAGGTGCCACTGGCGAGGCTTATATTCGTTGCATGTCCTAAATAACCCTTGAACTGAGTGGTTTGCTGAGCCATTTCAGAGACCACTTACAAGTTAACCACATTTCTGTACATTTGATTGATTGATGTATTGTTGTCAGATGTACAGAGATACAATGAAAAGTGTTGTTTTGCATGCTCTTCAGGCAGATAGTACCATACAAAGTGCATTAGGGTAGCAGGACAGAGTGCTGAACACAAAGTTAGATTTGCAGAGAATGAGAGAGAGATCAGAATTAACATTTGAGAGGTCCATTCAGAAGTCTGATAACGGCGGGGAAGAAGCTGTTCTTGAATCTATTCATGTATGTATTCAAACTTTTATACCTTCTGCCCAACAGAAGAGGGTGGAAGAGAGTGTAACCAGGATGGGAGGGGTTTTTCATTATGTTGGTTGCTTTTCCAAGGCAGCAAGAAATATAGCTGAAGTCAATCAATGGAAGGCTGGTTTGCATGATGGATTGGCCTGTGTTTACAATTTTCTCTAGTTTGTTGCGCAGTTGGGAAAAGCAGTTGCCAAACCATGCTGTGGTGCATCCAGATAGGATGTATTCTATGGTGCATCTATAAAAAATTAGTAAGAGTCCTTGTTGACATGTCAATTTTCCCTAGCCTCCCGAGGAAATAGAGACATGGTTGTGCTTTCTTGACCATAATGTTGACGTGGATGGATCAGGACATATTAGACAATAGACAATAGACAATAGGTGCAGGAGGAGGCCATTCAGCCCTTCGAGCCTGCACCGCCATTCAATATAATCATGGCTGATCATTCCTAATCAGTATCCTGTTCCTGCCTTATCTCCATAACCCTTGATTCCACTATCTTTGAGAGCTCTATCCAACTCCTTATTAAATGAATCCAGACAGTGGGCCTCCACTGCCCTCTGGGGCAGAGCATTCCACACAGCCACCACTCTCTGGGTGAAGAAGTTTCTCCTGAGCTCTGTCCTAAATGGTCTACCCCGTATTTTTAAGCTGTGTCCTCTGGTTCGGCACTCACCCATCAATGGAAATATGTTTCCTACTGCCAGAGTGTCCAATCCTTTCATAATCTTAAACGTCTCAATCAGATCCCCTCTCAATCTTCGAAACTCAAGGGTTTACAAGCCCAGTCGCTTCAGTCTTTCAGTGTAAGGTAATCCTGCCATTCCAGGAATTGACCTCGTGAACCTACGCTGCACTCCCTCAATAGCCAGAATGTCTTTTCTCAAATTTGGAGACCAGAACTGCACACAGTATTCCAGGTGTGGTTTCACCAGGGCCCTGTACAGCTGCAGAAGCACCTCTTTGCTTCTATACTCAATTCCTCTTGTTATGAAGGCCAGCATGCTATTAGCCTTCTTCACTACCCGCTGTACCTGCATGCTTGCCTTCATTGACTGGTGTACAAGAACACCCAGATCTCTCTGTACTGCCCCTTTACATAAATTGATTCCATTGAGGTAGTAGTCTGCCTTCCTGTTCTTGCTAACAAAGCGGATAACCATACATTTATCCACATTAAACTGCATCTGCCATGCATCTGCCCACTCACCTAAATTGTCCAGGTCACCCTGTAATCTCCTAACATCCTCATCACTTTTCATCCTGCCACCCAGCTTTGTATCATCAGCAAATTTGCTAATGTTATTGCTGATACCATCTTCTATATCATTAACATATATTGTAAAAAGCTGTGGTCCCAGCACGGATCCCTGCGGTACCCCACTGTTCACTGCCTGCCATTCCGAAATGGAGCCGTTTATCACTACCCTTTGTTTCCTATTAGCCAACCAATTTTCAATCCAATCTAGTACTTTGCCCCAATACCATGCACCCTAATTTTACTCACTAACCTCCTGTGTGGGACTTTATCAAAAGCTTTCTGAAAGTCCAGGTACACTACATCTACTGGATTTCCCTCGTCCAACTTCAGAGTTACATCCTCAAAAAATTCAAGAAGATTAGTCAAGCATGATTTCCCCTTCATAAATCCATGCTGACTCTGTCCTATCCTGTTACTACTATCCAGATGTGCAGTAATTTCATCCTTTATAATAGACTCCAGCATCTTTCCCACCACTGAGGTCAGACTAACTGGTCTATAATTTCCTGCTTTCTCTCGCCCACCTTTCTTCAAAAATGGTATAACATTAGCCACTCTCCAATCCTCAGGAACCGACCCCGAATCTATCAAACTCTGGAAAATAATCACCAACGCATCCACGATTTCCCGAGCCACCTCCTTCAGTACCCTGGGATGCAGACCATCAGGCCCCGGAGACTTATCAACCTTCAGACCTAACAGTCTCTCCAACACCAAATCCTGGCAAATATAAATTCCCTTAAGTTCAGGTCCTTCAGCCATTGTTACCTCAGGGAGATTGCTTGTGTCTTCCCAAGTGAACACAGATCTGAAGTACCCATTTAATTCCTCTGCCGTTTCTTTGTTCCTAGTAATATATTCCCCTGTTTCTGTCTTCAAGTGCCCAATTTTTGTCCTAACCATTTTTTTGCCTTGCACATACCTAAAAAAGCTTTTACTATCCTCCTTAATATTCTTGGTCAGTTTACCTTCGTACCTCATTTTTCCTCTGCATATTTCCTTCTTAGTAATCCTCTGTTGCTCTTTAAAAGCTTCCCACTCCTCAGTTTTCCCACTTATCTTAGCTGTGTTGTACTTTTTCTCTTTTAACTTTATATGTTTCTTTACTTCCCTCGTCAGCCACGGCCGCCCCTGCCTCCTCCTGGGATCTTTCTTCCTTTTAGGAATGAACTGATCCTGCAACTTCTGCATTATACTCAGAAATATCCGCCATTATTCCTCCACGTTCATCCCTGCTAAGGTATTGCACCATTGAACTTTGGCCAGCTCCTCCCTCATAGCTCCATAATTCCCTTTATTCAACAGAAGTACTGTCACTTCCGACTGTACCCTCTCCCTCTCAAATTGCAGATTGAAGCTTATTGTATTATGGTCACTTCTTCCCAATAGCTCCTTCACTTCGAGGTCTCTGACCAATTCTGGTTCGTTACACAATACCAGATCCAGAATTGCCTTCTCCCTGGTCGGCTCCAGCACCAGCTGCTCTAAAAATCCATCTCTGAGGCACTCCACAAAGTGTCTTTCTTGAGGCCCAATACCATCCTGATTCTCCCAGTCTACCTGCATGTTAAAATCCCCCATAACAACTGTAGTGACATCTTTGCGACAGGCCAATTTCAGCTCCTGATTTAACTTACATCCGACATCCAGACTACTGTTTGGGGGCCTGTGGATGACTCCCAAGAGGGTCTTTCTACCCTTAGTATTTCGAAGCTCTATCCACACTGACTCTACATCTTCTGACTCTAGGTCCCCCCGCGCAAGGGACTGAATATCGTCCCTTACCAACAAGGCCACCCCTCCCCCTCTGCCCGTCAGTCTGTCCTTACAATAGCACGTGTATCCTTGAATATTCATTTCCCAGGCCCTGTCCACTTGAAGCCACGTCTCAGTTATCCCCACAATATCGTATCTGCCAATTTCCAAAAGAGCCTCAAGCTCATCCATCTTATGTCTAATGCTACGTGCATTCATGTATAGTATTTTAATTTGTTACTGCTCTCACCCTTCCCATCAACCCTTATTTCACACAACCTTACGGTGATATTGTCGGTGATCATCTCTCCCAGGAACTTGACGCTCTTGATCATCTCCACCTCAGCACCATTGATGCAGTCAGTGCCTTCCACTCCACTTCCTGAAGTCAATGACCAGTTCTTTTGTTTTGCTAACATTCATTGAGACTGTGTTGGCTTAACCTCATGCTGCTAAGCACTCAATCTCTTTCCTGTATTCTGTCTCGTCGTTGTTTGAGATCTGACCTACAATGGTGGTGTTGTCAGCAAACTCGTAAATAGAGTTGTGGTGGAATTTGACCACACAGTTTTGAGTTTAAAGAGTATAGTCGGGGGCTGAGTACACAGCCTTGTGGGGTACTAAGTGCTAAGGGTTATGGTGGAGAAGCTGTTGTTGTCTATTCTTACTGATTACGGTCTAGCTATGATGAACAATGCCTCGGAATATTCTGTCTCAAGATTGTTTGTGGCCTTGTTTACTTTGTCAAGTGCACTCTTCACTTACGCATGGGATGAGATGTAGACCACTGTTCATTTGCAGTCACATGTAGGCCTGACAGGGTAAGAACAACAGATTTGCTTTCCTAAAGGGCATTAGGGAACTGGAGGGATTTTTATAAAGATCAGTGACAGAATCCTGGTCACAGAGATGATTTTTTTCAAATTTAAATAACATTCCACAAGCTGGTACAATAGGAATTGAATACAGAATGTTAGCCTGAGACCCCGGATGACTCCTCTACTCATGAAACCACCATGTCACTCTCCCTCCCCCCAATCAGTCCCTTTTGTATTTTTCCCCTCTTACCCTAAATCTACACCTTCTAGTTTTGGACTCCCCCACCCCAGGGAAAAGATCTTGTCTATTTACCCTATCCATGCCCCTCATGATTTTATAAACTTCCAAAAGGCTACCCCTCAGCCTCCAACGCTCTGGTGAAAATAGCCCCAGTCTATTCAGCCTCTCCTAACAGCTCAAACCCTTCAACCATTACGACATTCTTGTGAATCTTTTCTGAACTCTTTCAAGTTTCACAACATCCTTCCTATAACAGGAAGATCAGGATGCAATATTGTATAAGTGGCCTAACCAATGTCCTGTACAGCCGCAGCATAACCTCCCAACTTGTATACTCAATGCACTGACCAATAAAGGTATGCAAACCAAAAGCTTTCTTCACTATCCTATCTACATGCAACTCCACTTTCAAGGAACTATGAACCTGCACTCCAAGGTCTTTTTGATCAGGAACATATCCTAGGACCTTACCACTAAGGGTATAAGTCCAGCCCTGATTTGCCTTTCTAAAATGAAGCACGTCACATTTATTTAAATTAAATCTGATACACCTTGGTCCATTGGCCCATCTGATCAAAATCCTGTCATACACTGAGATAACGGTGGGCGGCACGGTGGCACAGTGGGCGGCACGGTGGCACAGTGGGCGGCACGGTGGCACAGTGGCTAGCACTGTTGCCTCACAGCGCCAGAGACCCGGGTTCAATTCCCGCCTCAGGCAACTGACTGTGTGGAGTTTGCACGTTCTCCCCGTGTCTGCGTGGGTTTGCTCCGGTTTCCTCCCACAGTCCAAAGATGTGCAGGTCAGGTGAATTGGCCATGCTAAATTGCCCGTAGTGTTAGGCATAGGGGTAAATGTAGGGGTATGGGTGGGTTGCGCTTCGGCGGGTCGGTGTGGACTTGTTGGGCCGAAGGGCCTGTTTCCATACTGTAATGTAATCTAATCTAATCTAACCTTCTTTGCTGTTCACTACACTGCCAACTTTGGTGTCATCTGTAAACTTACTAAACATACCTGCTATGTTTATGTCCAAATCATTTATATGAATAACAAAAAAGCAGTAGACCTAGCACCAATCTTTATGGTGGACCACTGGTTACAGGCCTCCAGTCTGAAAAGCAAGCCTCCACCACCACACTCTGTCTTCTACCTTTGAGCCAGTCCCTTATCCAAATAGCTAGTTCTCCCTGTATTCCATGAGATCTAACCTTGCTAACTAGTCTACCATGGGAAACCTTGTTGAAAGCCTTACTGAAGTCCATATAAACCACATCCACCAATCTGCCCTCATCAATCCTCTTTGTTACTTCTTCAAAATACTCAAATCAAGTTAGTGAGACATGATTTCCCACACACAAAGCCATGTTGACCATCTCTAATTGGTCCTTGCCTTTCCAAATATGTGTAAATCCTGTCCCTCAGGATTCCCTCCAACAAGTTGCCCACCACCGATGTCAGGTTCACTGGTCTATAGTTCCCTGGCTTGTCCTTACCACATTTCTTAAACAGTGGCACCACGTTAGCCAATCTCCAGGCTTCCGACACCTCGCCTGTGGCTATTGATGATACAAATATCTCAGCTAGTGGCCGAGCAATCACTTCCCTGGCATCTCACAGAGTTCTAGGGTACACCTGATCAGAACCCAGGGATTTATCCACCTTTATGCATTTTAAGATGTTCAGCATGTCCTCCTATGAAATATGGACATTTTTTCTCGCGACTTATTTTCCCACATTATCTATCTTCCATAACCTTCTCCACTATAAAAAATGATGAAAAATACTCCTTTAGTACCTCCCCCATCTCTTGTGGTTCCGAGCTTAGATGGCTTGGCTGATCTTTGAGGGACTCTATTCTCTCCCTAGTTACCCTTTTGTCATTAATGTATTTGTAGAATCCCTTCAGATTCTCCTTAACCCTATTTGCCAAAGCTATCTCATGTCCCCTTTTTGCCCTCCTGATTTCCCTCTTAGATATACTCCTACTGCTTTATACTCTTCTAAGGATTCACTCGATCTATCCTGTCTATACCTGACATATGCTTCCATCTTATTCTAAACCAAAACCTCAATTCTTCGAGTCACCCAGCATTCCCTCCACCTACCAGCCTTGCCCTTCCCCCTAATAGGAACATACTGTTTCTGGACTTTCGTCATCTCATTTAGGAAGGCTTCCCATTTTCCAGCTGACGCAATCAACTTTTGAAAGTTCTTGGAGAAAGTGAGGTCTGCAGATGCTGGAGATCAGAGCTGAAAATGTGTTGCTGGAAAAGCGCAGCAGGTCAGGCAGCATCCAGGGAACAGGAGAATCGACGTTTCGGGCATAAGCCCTTCATCAGGAATACCTGATGAAGGGCTTATGCCCGAAACGTCGATTCTCCTGTTCCTTGGATGCTGCCTGACCTGCTGTGCTTTACCATGCAACACATTTTCAGTTTTGAAAGTTCTTGTCTAATACTGTCAAAATTAGCCTTCCTCCAATTTAGAACTTTCACATTTAGATCTGGTCTATCCTTTTCTATCATTATTTTCAAACTAATAGAATTATGATTGTGGCCCCAAAGTGCTCCCCCACTGACACCTCAGTCCACAGTAAATACTGATGCAAAATATTCATTTAGTATTTCCCCCATTTTCTGCAGCTCCGCACAAAGGCCGCCTTGCTGATCTTTGAGGGGCCCTATTCTCTCCCTAGTTACCCTTTTGTCCTTTATGTATTTATAAAAACCCTTTGGATTCTCCTTAATTCTATTTGCCGAAGCTATCTCATGTCCCCTTTTTGCCCTCCTGATTTCCCTCTTAAGTATACTCCTACTTCCTTTATACTCTTCGAAGAATTCACTCGATCTATCCTGTCTATACCTTACATATGCTTCCTTCTGTTTCGTAACCAAACCCTCAATTTCTTTAGTCATCCAGCATTCCCTATACCTACCAGCCTTCCCTTTCACCTTAACAGGAATATACTTTCTCTCGATTCTCGTTATCTCAATTCTGAAGGCTTCCCATTTTCCAGCCGTCCCTTTACCTGCGAACACTTGTCCCCAATCAGCTTTCGAAAGGTCTTGCCTAACACCATCAAAATTGGCCTTTCTCCAATTTAGGACTTCAACTTTTAGATCTGGTCTATCCTTTTCCATCATTATTTTAAATCTAATAGAATTATGGTCACTGGCCCCAAAGTGCTCCCCCACTGACACCTCAGTCACCTGCCCTGCCTTATTTCCCAAGAGTAGGTCAAGCTTTGCACCTTCTCTAGTAGGTACATCCACATACTGATCAGAAAATGTTCTTGTACCCATTTAAATTCCTCTCTATCTAAACCCTTAACACTAATGCAATCCCAGTCTATGTTTGAAAAGGTAAAATCCCCTACCATAACCACCCTATTATTTTTACAGATAACTGAGATCTCCTTACAAATTTGTTTCTCAATTTCTGCTAACTATTGTGGGGTGGGGAGAATCTTTGTCCAATCCCAGTAAGGTGCTCATCCCTTTCTCATTGCTTAGTTCCACTCAAATAACTTCCCTGGATGTATTCCCAGGAATACGCTCCCCAAGTACAGCTGCAATGTTATCCCTGATCAAAAACACCATTCCCTGTCCTGTCTTGCCTCCCTTTCTGTACTTCCTAAAGCATCTATACCCTGGAACATTAAGCTGCCAGTCCGATCCATCCCTCAACCATGTTTCTGTAATTGCTGTGATTTTCCAGTCCCATGTTCCTAACCATGCCCTGAATTCATCTGCCTTACCTGTTAGGCTGCTTGCATTGAAATAAATGCAGTTTAATTTATCAGTCCTACCACATTCTCTGCTTTGTTCTTACCTTGCCTGTCTGTTTGATTTACTCCTTTTCCCCAGCTGTACCAGTCTCAGACTGATCTCTTTCCTCACTACCTCACTGGGTCCCATCCAACCCCCTTACTAGTTTAAGTCCTTCAGAGCAGCTCGGGCAAATCTCCCTGCCATTAGTCCCCTTCCAATTCTAGTGCAATCGTCCTTCTTATACAGGTCACGTCTACCCCAGAAGAGATTCCAATGATCCAAAAATGTGTTTCTATGTTCTCATGAAAGATTTGTTGAAGAAATATCTTAAGATTGTATTTCCTGAGCAAGCTGTGTCTGCAACACTTCAGAGACAACCATATGGCTTACTTAGTAACTCATTAGTGACTTGATCACACAACGCTAGAACATCAGAATAACAGACTCCAAAACATTCCACAACTCAATTAATTTTTCTTTATGGGTTTAAATCTGTCCTAATAGGAGAAGGTATTCCATTTTGGGGTAGGTTTAGTTATAACTACTTGTTCTTTTGAAACAACTAAGGTATTCAAACCTGGTGTCAGCTGACCTGCATTATTACTCCCAGCTTGACTACATATTGATATTAAAAGTCTCATCAATGTTTTTAAATAGTTCCACACCAAATAGTTCCTATCTCTATAACTTCCTTCAGTCCTATAACTCCCTGAGATCTCTCCTCTTCTTCAAATCTGACCTTTCACACATCCTCATTTTGAATACTTCTCTTTTGGCAGCTGTGCCTAGCTTCATCAATTTAAACTGCATAAATCTCATATTCTCTCCTTCAACCTCTCCATCACTCTATGTTTCCTATTTGTAAGCATTCCTTAAATACTACATCATTGACCAAATCTTACCCTAACATCTTCTTTGATGGATTTGGATCAAAATTTATTTGACAACACTCCAGTGAAGCACCTTGGGAAGTTTTAATATGTTTAAGGTGATACATAGATACAAGTTCTTGACTTTATTGATGGTGGTAAAATGCTTTTTAAGTTGGAGGGAAGGGTAGGGTGGGGCCTACATGTTGTTGGGTAATGGTGAAAAAGGAAATTGAAGCAAAAATGCCAAAACAGTAAAACCAAGTTTTAATCTTGATCCCTTCAATACTATCAGCATTAAAAAGTATTTTACAGCCTGAACAACCCTGTCCTGCTCCTGTGATTTCAAGCTGTAGATTGTTTTTTGTCTAATGAAAATAGCTTACAAATTCAACTTCTTTCTCTTGTCACAATCATGGAGGAAGCAAACACCATGCCTGACTGGTTCCAGCCTTAGGACTACCCTTGGCAGCATTTTACAGCCACTGCCAGAAGAAGATCCAGAGGCAGTTTATCAGGAATTAATTTCAGAAACTTGTTACAATAATAGCTGAATACTTTAAGTTTAGATC
This sequence comes from Chiloscyllium plagiosum, assembly GCF_037043375.1. Classification (NCBI taxonomy): domain Eukaryota; kingdom Metazoa; phylum Chordata; class Chondrichthyes; order Orectolobiformes; family Hemiscylliidae; genus Chiloscyllium; species Chiloscyllium plagiosum. The sequence continues at coordinate 53,273,110 of NW_028270142.1, forward strand.
TCAGTGCGTGTCAATGTTAATGTGTGACAGGCTAAACAAGAACTTTAAAATTAAATTATTAGCTATTGTCACAGCCAGCTGAAGGTTCTGAGTTACTCTTGATATAAAACATACAGAAAATGAAAATAGCAAAATAATTGTCATGCCTGCTTTCCCTATTCCTTTATGGACAGATTGTGAAGTTCCCCCCCGAATCAGTTCACTCATCATCAGATTTCAAAAGATTCTTGTTAGATATTTCATTAAAATACAAATTAGATTTAGGCATGGAGTGCCATTCTACTTCATTTTAATAAAGGTCCCAGCATTTGTCCTCCACCCAATCTGTACTCTACAATTAACCCAGGATGTTTGATCACTCTGGAGTCCAATCCATTATACATCAATTTTTGAATGAAGGCGTTCCCAATGTTTGACTTAAAGTTTCCTTTTACCAATTTGAACATTGGCTCCTTTAGTCTAAAGTAATACGTAGAACATAGAACAGTACAGCACAGTACAGGCCCTTCAGCCCTCAGTGTTGTGCCCACCTTTTATCCTACTCTAAGATCAAACTAACTTACATACCCTTCATTTTACTATCATCTATCCAAGAGTCACATAAATGTCCCTAATATATTGGACTCTACTACCACCACTGACAGTGCAGTCCACACACCACCACTCTGTGTAAAGAATTGACCTCTGACATCTTCCCTAAACCTTCCTCCAATTATCCTAAAATTATGCCCTGTTATGATAGTCATTTCTGCCCTGGGGGTGAGTTTCTGACTATTCACTGTATCTATGTCTCTCATCATCTTGTACACCTCTATCAAGTCACCTCTCATCCTTCTTCACCCCAATGTGAAAAGCCCTAGCTCCCTCAACCTTTCTTCATAAGACATGCCCTCCAGTCCAGGCAGTATCCTGGTAAATCTCCTCTGCATCCTCTCTAAAGCTTCCACATCCTTCTTATAATGAGGCAACCAGAACTGAACACAATATTCCAATTGTGGTCTAAACAGGGCTCCATAGAGCTGCAGCATAACCTCATTGCTCTTAAACTCAATCCCCCTGCTAATGAAAGCCAACACACTAAACGCCTTCTTAACAACTCAATTTGGGTGGCAACTTTGAAGGATCTATGGACATGGACCACAAGATCCCTTTGTTCCTCCACACTGCCAAGAATCCTGCTTTTAACCCTGTATTCTGAATTCAAATTCAACCTTCCAAAATGAATCACTTCACACTTTTCCAGGTTGAACTCCATCTGCCACTAATCAGCCCAGTTCTGCATCCTGTCAAAGTCCCATTGCAACCTGCAACAGCTGTCCATCACTATCCATCATTCCACCAACCTTCATGTCATCAGAACACTTACTAACCCACCCTTCCACTTCCTCATCCAGGTCATTTATAAAAATCTGAAAGAGCAGAGGTACAGATCCCTGTGGAACACCACTGGTCACCGAGCTCCAGGCTGAATACTTTCCATCTACTACCACCCTCTGTCTTCTATGGGCCAGTTAATTCTGTATCCAGACAGCCAGATTTCCCTGTATCATATGCCTCCTTACTTTCTGAATGAGCCTACATGGGGAACCTTATCAAACACCTGGCTAAATCCATGTACACCACATTGACTGCTCTACCTTCAACAATGTGTTTTGTCACATTGTCAAAGAATTCAATAAGGCTTGTGAGGCATGACCTATCCCTCACAAAAGCCATGCTATCTCTAATCAAACTATGGTTTTCCAAGTAATCATAAATCCTGTCTAATAGAATCCTCTTCAATAATTTGCCCACTACAGATGTAAGACTGACTGGTCTGTAATTCCCAGGATTATCCCTATTCCCTTTCTTGAACAAGGGAATAACATTTGCCACCCTCCAGTCATCTGGCACTACTCCAGTGGACAGCAAGGGCACAAAAATCATAGCCAAAGGCACAGCAATCTCTTCCCTTGCCTCCTGTAGTAACCTAGGGTATGTCACTTCTGGCCCAGGGGACGTATCTAGCCTTTTGTTTTTCAAAATTTTCAGCACATCTTCTTTCTTAACATCAACCTGTTCGAGCATATCAGCCTGTTTCACGCTGTCCTCATAAATGTCAAAGTCCTTTTCAGTAGCGAATACTGATGCAAAGTATTCATTAAGGGCCTCCTCTGACTCCAGGCACAAGTTTCCTCCACTATCCCTGATTGGCTCTACCATCACTCTTGGTGAGAAACAAAAAAACTGCAGATGCTGGAATCCAAGGTTGACAAGCAAGAGGCTGGAAGAACACAGCAAGCCAGGCAGCATCAGGAGGTGGAGAAGTCAACGTTTTGGGTTGAAAATTTCTTTGGTCCTGAAGAAGGGTTACACCTGAAACGTCAATTTTTCCACCTCCTTATGCTGCCTGGCTTGCTGTGTTCTTCCAGCGTGGTGCTTCAGTACCCTTACTCTGGCCTCCTCTTATTCCTCACATAAGTGTAGAATACCTTAGAGTTTTCCTTAATCCTACCTGCTAAAGCTTTTTCATGCCCCCTTCTAGCTCTCCTAAGTCCAACATTCAGTTTCTTCCTGGCTACCTTGTAACCTATTACAGCCCTGTCTGATCCTTGCCTCCTCAACCTTAAGTAACCTTCCTTCTTCCTCTTGATGAGATGTTCCACATACCTTATTACCCTACTGTCCCTTCCTTACCTCAATGGGACAAACCTATCCAGTAATATCAGCAAGTGCTCCCTAAAAAACTTCCACATTTCTGTCGTGCATTTCTCTGGGAATATCTCTTCCCACTTTATGCTTCACAGTTCCTGCCTAATTCCCCCTCCCCAATTAAATACTTTCCCATACCATCTGCTTCTATCCCTCTCTGTGACTGTAGGGATTTGTGATCACT